>NC_092413.1:42750870-43056807 GCF_040894005.1 Engystomops pustulosus
CTATTTTATGCATTGAGAAGAAAAAACAGGAACAATAGAGAAAAAAAATTGAAATATAGATATTAGGAAAGCCAACACATCATTGTACAAAATATATTGTACAGAAACATGCAGAACTCTTCTATCGGTTCAAGTACTTAAAGGGGATACCCATTTCAGCATATTATTGTTTTCCAATATACTTTCTGTATCAATTCCTCATGAATTTCTAGATTTCTGCTTTCTGTCATTCTATAAAAAGCTTCTATATTTTCTACCAGTGGACAGAAATCCGACCATGGTCACACAGGTGCACGGCTCGTTATATCACACAGCTCTGATTACTGTCTATGATATAACGAGCCGTGCACCTGTGTAACCATGGTCAGATTTCTGTCCACTGGTAGTAAACATAGAAGCTTTCTATAGCAGGACAGCAAGCATAGATCTAGAAAACTGTGAGGAATTGTTACAGAAAGTATATTGGAAACTTGTACAATTGTATATCATAATAAGAATTGCATACATTTACTGTAATGGGAATACCCTTTTAATATTCATATTTTGACAAAAAATGTTTTACTTTTACAAAATATATAGACCTCAGGAGTGAATGTGTCATCTTAGCACATACTTAGATACTAATAGACTATTAGTCATAATTGGTAATCCCAATCTAACTTCTGTATGTTTCTAGGCCAAATACTGGCTAAAAGGCCCTTAGTATAATGGAACTTAAGAAACTTCATGTGTAACTTATGAGTAAGAGCAATAAAAAATGCTACATTCTGTGGCATATGAAATGTCAAATCATAAAACCCTACACGGTTTCTTATGATCGTGGGTCATGAAGTTGGATTTTGCATGAGAGTTGGCAGGGTCACTTAACACATCACATATGCTTAAATAATGGGAGGATATGTGAGCGAGAGAGAAGAAAAGAGGAGTGTCTTTGGAGCCAGGCTGAAATGAATACCTCCTTTCAACACTGTATCCACATGCCTGGAGCAGCAGAGCGTTGATGTGCTCCCTCGCTTCTCAACTCCCAGAGATTGACTAAATAGTTGCATGCTTTAATCTCATTCCTGCTTTCATCCTCTCACCTGCAAAGGAAACCTTGTCTATGATTTCCAACCGGATCAAACACTGACCTATTTTAAAAGTAAGAAAAATCGACTGCATCTTATATTTATATCCACAAACTTTAGATTTCATGTTGCGGTTTTTACTGAAAATGTTGCAGCTTTCCAGATGAGAAATGAATCCTCTCTGCTAGATATTAGATAAGGGGAGGTGGACTTTTTGGCAATGATCTGTGCTCCTCTGTTTAGTATGACATTGCACGCTTTCATGTTTTATTCATGATATCAAAAAGCATTGAAAAACTGTTTTATGAGTCAGTTTACTTATTGTCAGCATTGGATATCCAAGGTTGGACTAGAATGAAAGTCTATGGACAGAGGAGTTAGGAGCCAACCTAGGAGATGTGAAAGATGGAAACGTTGTATTATACATGTGCTTAGATGAACTTTATGTTGTTTTATGTAGTGGTAAATGAAGTTAAGATGCAGGATGCTATTTGTGAATCACTTCATCAAGTAACTTCTAATATTGATAGAGAGAAAGATAGATATATACTTGATAGATTCTATATATTAGTTTAATCCATCAATTTATCTGATAGAAGCAGTGTAGACTGATAGATAAATAGATACAGTAGATAGAAATAGATGAAAGATAGATATACAGATTGATGGAGTAGATAGATATAGTGGAAAGATAGATAGATAGATAGATAGATAGATAGATAGATAGATAGATAGATAGATAGATAGATAGATAGACAATAAAGTAAACAGATTTAAGTAAATATTTCTGATGATATTTATGAATCAGTCAGTCATCATGTAACTTCTGATATGGATAGATAGATAGATAGATAGATAGATAGATAGATAGATAGATAGATAGATAGATAGATAGATAGATAGATAGATTTGCACAGATAAATGCATTAATTGATTACATTAAGCAGATACAGTATATAGACTAATAGATGCAGTGATAGGTCTAATGGCAAGATAGAAATAGAGATAGATAGAGATAGACAGATGGATAGAAAGATAGATAGTTGGATAGATGTGTAGGATGCTCTTTATGACGGATAGATAGAAGCATGGATAGATAGAAAGATGGATGGATAAAGGTGAACCTAAATCTTCATGTACCTACAAAAGGCCTTGCCAAGACCTGCAGGTGCTGCACCCCTCTTTATCAGGAATTTGGACACAGCGGGGGTCATTTATCTTATTTCCCCCTTCCCTGAGCTTTTTTTTTGTGCCTTTTGTGAGTCTATTTTTTGTCTAAAAAAGGTTTATTTTTTTTTGCCTTATTAGTTCAAATCATACCATTGCTTTTCCTAAAAAAAAAAAAGCACCAGACTAAGATAAATGACCCCCAGTGCTGGCTTGGGCTTTTTTTTCTTAGATGGATAGATATAGATAGATATTTTTTGGTGTGCAGCTGATTTTTTAATCGAGATATAAAGATAGACAATAGATAAAGTAGATAGGTTGAAGTAAAGAAGTAGGATGCTATTTATGAATCACTTGGCCATCAAATAGCTTCTGAAATGGATAGAAAGACATATAGATAGATAGATAGATAGATAGATAGATAGATAGATAGATAGATAGAGATGGATAGATAGATATAAATCACTTCTGATCATGTAACTTCTCATATGGGTAGAAGAATAGATGGTTAGAGGTGCACTCAACCTTACAATGGCATTTGGAGTGCTGCCTTTCTTCATGTACCTACATGAGGCCTTTCCAGGACCTGCGGGTGCTGCACCCCTCCTTATCACAAGTGTGGACACAGTGCTGGCTTGGACTTTTTCTTTTCTTAGGTTTATCGATAGATAGATATTTTTGTTGTGCTGCAGAGTTTTGAAACGAGATAGATATATGGATAGCAAATATGAATAAATAGAAATAAATGGAATTAATTAATAGATATATTGATTGATTAGACTGATAGGATGGTTAAAATCCATATAGGTGTAAAGGGTTGAATGACCAAATAGTATATAATAGTAAAGGTATTACAGTATATATTTTTGGTAAATAGTTTATTGTGGAAAAAAGTGGAAAGGTAAAACAAAACCCCTTAAATATTGTATCTATTTTTATTTAATCCCATTGATAAATTTCTTAAAAAAGCATATTGCCATATACGAATGTGAATGAGAGGGGTTTCATGCCATTATATTAATGTAATTGGTATTTGGAATTAGATATTCATTATGTGAAATACTAGATAAAGACTTTCCAGACACCAGGTCTAACAAAATATCTGTTCAAGTTGTTTGTTGGGGAGAAAAACTGATAGATGATTGATAGATAAAGATAAATACATAGTAAGTAAATAGGTAAATAGATTATGGATTATACATAAATAGCACATTATTTTTTAGTTGATGCTAATAATAGATAGTTGGACATGGATAATGTGATATACAACAGGTGTATGTGATGCCATATAGAGAACAGATCACTAATGAAGTCTTTATTGAAATCTTGGCCACTATAATAGAGTTTCCTCTTTACTGCAATTATATTATATGAGGATTTTTTACTTTACATGTAAGAGGTTTGTCCTCTATAACTCCTTACAAAGTCATGTCACACACTTTTGGCTAAAGGTAGGTCATCATCATCCAAGTTGCAATACGCTGAAGCTGCTTCCTACTTCCTAGGGAAAGATTTTGGAATCTATAGCTAAACTCCTGTGTCCACAAATCTTCTTTGCAGTGCACATAAACTCTTTTAGTGTCACAGTATTTGGTTACCAGGTCACTTCAAAGTTTTCGTGCCCTATTAAATTTGTTATGGTGTTGTCTTTCGGTCATTCATCTCAGCTGTAAGGTCACTTGAAAGTCAAGTATCTCTTAACTCCTTTCTCGATTACATTGAGGTTAGAAACAAGATGTCAAGACATTTGATTCCTCTTTTACTTCAAGGTGTCAATTCAAGCCACCCACAGAGGAACTTTTAGGTCTCCTCAAGCCATTGCCCATTGCAATTTAACCCTACACAAAATCTGTCTCCTATATGTCTTGTTTGATTTGGTTTTCTAAAATGGACCGTTTTGTCCACTATTGACTGCGCAATTGATACAGATATCTTCCAAATAAATATTTTGCATTTATGGCCTATTATGTTGCATTGTTTTAATTCATGCAGTTCTTGAAAGCTTTGGCTCAAGCCTTGAAGATGTCTCCAGCTTGAAGAGATTTAGATGGAAGTTTACTGTATAACAATTTACAGTCTGCTGCTAAGGGCAATAGATGTTTCGACAAACATTAATGCTCTGCTCCCATAATATTTGCAGAAGGCGGTAAAGAATGGACATCAATATACAGCTAATACAAATTTGGAAGTATCATTTCAAGTCTTCTAGAATTACTTCAGGGTGGGGTCGAAGAGGGTCAACAGTTTTTTCACTTATCTCTTCTTGTTTCAGTCACTTTAGCCATTGGGTGCTTTAACCAGTTTCACTCCAGCTCCACCACACTGAGGTGCCTGGCCTCAGCTCTCTCTCTCTCTTCCTCTCAACTTCATCAAGTTGCCTAAAAAAAGGCACCCAGTTAGGATTATTAAAACAGACCCCACCCTATTCTCCTTAGTCTTGTATTTGCATTGTACTTCTGCTTGAACATGACTTTGAAAAGGATCTTAATTTGTTATGATATTTTGCTACCATCAAGTCCCTTAGATTGTTCAACTTGAAAACTGTTGATCTACCACAACTTCTGATATGTGACTATTACCTGACTGCCCGCCGTGTCCTCTGACCTGTTGATTCCTTCAATGTTGACCTGTTGGCTGTTTTAGGCTCCATTTTAATTACTCCACTACTACTTCAGCCTCAGTGCAAGTGGGCACCTTCATCTGGAAAGCTGACCTGGAAAGTCCATATCTTCTTGGAAGGGTTTCCGGATAAGGAATAGGGGAAAACTTATAAGATTCCCCACAGTTCTTCAAAAAATTATTATTACATAGAAGATTCACATCTGGAGTGAGAAGCATACTTTTACAAAGTCATTTTATCGAGATTTAGATGAAAGCTAAATAATATGAAATGGAATTCCCAGAAACTGCTGGAGAAGATGCAACCCACCACACACTTAGCTTTAAAGGAATGTAGTATGAAATGGCACAGATCCAAATGATTGGGCAAACATTTACCTGACCCTACAGCTCTTGTGGAGCCGATGTTTAAAGTGGCTCTGGCAAGAAGTCCCAATCTTTATAGTAAATATTTGTCATTCGTGTTCTAATAGGAAAAACTCTTAGTAACCTCATAACTCAATCTAGCATACTTTGCTATCAGGATCTACAACAGATTAGGATCCAGATTTGACATAAAATGTCAGAACATAATTCATTCATGATATCTTTTATCTAAAAATAAACTCTGCGTGTTCCTGTTACTTTGAAATCTATTTTCTGAAATCATACCATCCTATGTTGTACACACACAAAGGTACAGATGTGCAGCAGATACACCCAACTTCTCGTCAGTTTTCATCAACCACTAGAAACATGGCATATTTCTGAATGCAGTAATGCCAACCACACCTGTATAAGTAGGATTAAAGAAACATAAAAATCTGGGATGATTAAAATTCACTGGATCCAAACTGTCCACTGACAGAAGATCGCCTCAAGTCTGCAGCGATGGCTTTTCGATGTCACTGCAGTTTCTTCTGCTCCTGCACTTATTGCAAGAGCAGGGCCGGGTCTCCAAAGGTCAGACAAAGCTGGAGACCCTAGGGAGAAAGCTGAAGTGGTTTTTTACCATCGAGAGACTCTACACAGCAAGTCTTGTAATAATAATCAATATACAGCTAATAAAAATTTGGAAGTATCATTTCAAGTCTTCTAGAATCACTTCAGGGTGGGGTCGAAGAGGGTCAACAATTGTTTCAGTCACTTTAGCCATTAGGTGCTTGAAAACCAGTTTCACTCCAGCTCCACCACTCTGAGGTGCCTGGCCTCAGCTCTCTCTCTCAAGTTGCCTCTCTCTATCAAGTTGCCTAAAAAACGGCACCCAGGTAGGGTTATTAAAAGCAGACCCCACCCTATCCTCCTTAGTCTTGTATCTGCATTGTACTTATGCTTGAACATGACTTTGACTTTGTCTCAGACAAAGCTGGAGACCCTAGGGAGAAGGCTGAAGTGGTTTATTACCATCGACAGACTCTACACAGCAAGTCGTGTGTAGCTGCTCTTCAGCAGAAGCCATCAACACAACAGCTACTGGTAGCCATAAATTGCAATACTGGATCACTTGGGGGAAATTAAGTCACTCCAGTTAACTCCCAAATTATATTGCTAGTTTAGGGGTATTCATAAAAAAATTACCTAGTCAACCCCTTAAATAAAAATCAAATATCTTTTAATATATTTTGTCTATAGTCATCGACATAGTCAGCACAAAAGTCCCTCTCTCTGTAAATAGCGGTCCATAAATTAGGAATTTAAGAATGTACACATGTAGCAAGAAAGATATTAAACGGGTAAGAGTGGTAAATATCAGAGATACTGTATCTGTCCTGTCTTATGCAGAAAGGATGTTGCCAGGTGGATAATTATGATAAGTTTCATTTTGACAACTATTTGTGGTTATTGATACAAGGTTACGCCCTTCATTAGCATACGGAGAAAACTGGGAATATCTTGGAAACTGCATAATGAAGAGAAATATTAACAGTATGTTGGAAATCACAGAGTATTTCTCTACAACATGCTGCCAGAAGATTATTACACTTGGTGGAGGAGGTAGAATCCCTTTAAGGGTTGAGAGAGAAAAGACTCTTATTTGTTATCCACAGGACATAATGGCCCACATTTATCAAAACTAGTGCAGTCTATACTAAGTTTGCTTGTGGAATATGTAGAGTGCGGCATATTAATCAAATCTGGTGCTCAGTCTTCATTAATCTGGTGCACTACTCAGGAAGTGTGCACCATTTTTTTGGTGCAGTTTCTTCATGCTGCAGAATTGTGGCGCAGACAAAATTGTGACACATGTCAGTAATAAATGTGGTGCAAACTCTGACTTAGCACATTTTTTCTGTCTTGTCGGCTACAGTGCACCCGTCACACAAAACTGGCCCAGACACTTTATAAAGACATGTGCAAGCAGTTTGCATGTTTTTTTTCAGTGCAAAGTCAGAGAGAAAACTGGTGCAAACACTTTAATAAATGTCGGCCAATATGTGTTCTGATAACGACTAGAACATCACCATAGTGCCCTATTCATAGTGTCTAATTGATGGGTAAGGACTGCCGGGACCTTCAGAGATCATGAGCACAGGCCTGGCAAGTGTCCTCAAGAGCTAAACATGGATGAAGTGCTGGTAGACAGCAATCTCCTGCAGTCACACAGAAGCGAATTGATCACTGCTCCAAAAGGGAGCATTTAGGAGTAAATACAAGCCCAAACTGTAGTGAGAACCAATGTTCAGACCCACAGAAATCGGACACTTATCCCTTACCCTGTGGAGAGGAGTACAAAAATAATATGAAACAATATAATTTTTCCTTGTAGACGATTTTTTATGAGCCGTATGTACTATATAGAGGCCTCCAGTACTCTCTGTCGATTTGATGGATGTATTCCTTTACTGCCTGAATAAAATAGGAATGGAAAAACTAGGTAATGAGATGCACTGGGCATCGAACATATCACACAGTATTTATTACTGATCTTCCATTATATGTAACTGGAGTATCATAGGTGACATTTTTACTCTAGGTGACTTGGTGGCATGTCCTACATCTCCTAGGGCGTGTCTCCAAATCACCTAGAGTAAAAAATGTCACCTATGATAAAAGCAGCATTTATCACTAGTTTCAGTGAGTAAGAGTTTTGTGCTGTGTCAGCTTTGCTCGTAAAACATATTGGGACAATTATCAAATTGTAGTTGGGTTTTGAGGCGGTGGTTTCACCACAATAGCCAGATGTGCGGTTAGCGATTGGCAATGTATCTTGTAAGATCCACAGTACTACCAGTATTCCTTCGATAAAAAATATCTGTATTCTCAGCCAAAAATCCCAATAGGGGTGTTCATGAGCAATTCAATAGAGAATTCTCCATCGAGAACACTTCAGATAGAATTTCCTGGGGCTGCTCTACATCTGCTGCCTTCTTTATTGAGTTGTAGCATTCCACAAGTGGTGAATGGGAAACACCTGCCTTTGATTTTCTTAGCTTTAGCAAAACCTTAAAATGTAAAAAAGAATGAATGCTTTCTATGAGAAGCTAAGATCTCTAGTTATGAGGGCGTTATGTGACAGAAATAAAACTCTTGGTATTTCTTCTTATCACACTTTAAACTCTACTTTTCTTAACCATCAAAAGACAGAAAGCACATCCATATGTTCCGCACAACTGGAAATATGCACATGTCAGAGAGAACAGTTAGAGGGTTTCTTCTTCAAGTTACTTTAGATCTTTATCCAGCATAGAATGATCTGAAATCTGCTGCACAGTGTGTACAGGGCTTGGATATATGGTAGGCGATACTAAGAAAAAAAAGATCCTGACATCCACACAATATATGGTACACTGATCTATTACCACTTGGCTAATTCAGTGAATATGTTCTTAGATATGTGAGTCAACCAACCTCTTCACCTCATTTTAGTGGGGTTTTACATTAAAATGTGAGACACCACATGGCGTGCACAGCCGCAACAAGGGGTTAGAGTCCATCTACCCAGCAGTACCCCTACTGACAGGACAGGACTCAGTATCCCTATGTCTCTGAGAAGCTCTGTCTCTGTCCCTATGTCTCTGTAATGGACCTTGGTCCATCTGCTGCTGACAGGACAAATTCTTACAACTGTCTAGGTACAAGTCCACAATAAATTTAGTGCGAATGAGATCTCTGGCTTCACTGCTTTCACTCTGAGCAGGAGAGTTGCTCCACTTCCGGAGACGGGGCCACTCGCCTGCTGAGAACGTGGTCTGAACAGAAGCTATTTTACCTTTTCCACGCCATCACAGTTATCCAAATCTGGAATGCTTGTTGCATGTCAGCAAAAACATCTCGGTGTGCACCCTAAAACACGTCTCACAGGTTAGCCGTGACTTTTCTAGTACAATGACAATGTTTTGACTTCTCTGATGTGTATTTCTTGCATTGCAGCATGTTGGGCATTCTGTTTTTTGCAACATTGATTCCATCAATATCAACACAAGAGACCGATGAGACCATAACATATACGGTAAGACAAAAAATATTCTCTCTCTCTCTATAAATTTTGAAAACCTTAAGGATGAGTTGAAATTTTTTAAAACTGTATATTAATTGTCTTTTATTGACTTGTATACCTACATATGAAGTTTAACAACCCAACCAACAACAGAAAAGGCAGCTTTAGCCATGCCAAATGTCTGTAAAGGGCTGTTATAAATGCCATATATAAATTCAAAAAAATAAAAAACAATAATGCTCCCTAATAATTTTTTAAAACTTGTGGCCGATGGGGGGCTTGCTTACGGCTCCGCTGCAGGATACCATAAGGATATTCATATTCATATTGGGAAGAACTGTAGAATTAACAGGAGGCTCTAGGAACTTTTTAGGTCCCCTATAGCCTTAATAGAAGAAAAAAATAAGGCTTAATGGATATATGCATATTTTTATGGTATCCTTATATTTTGTAATTACAAATATCATTACTACATTATCACATATAAAGTTTAATTTGAGTTCAACTAATCCTTATTGGTGCATTTGAAGTGCAAATAATTACAATAATTGTATTTTTACCATAGATTTCAGAAAAATGCCTTAAAGGGAACCCGTCACCACGTTTTTCACAAATACAGGTAGTGGCAGGTTCCTATAGAGCCCTAGTAACTATCTGACACCCTGCTTTTAGCTAAAAGTAGTTTCCCTCAGATCCCCATTAAATCAGAGTTATAATCTTGCCTGGTATCTATGCATTTTTGGAGCAACATCATCAAAGGTCCTTAAGCTACTTAATATTAGCAAACTATACCCCATGTACATAAAACAATCACAGCAGCTTCCATGGACTTCTACTCCTCTCCATGCAGGCTGCTGTGATTTCATTTGATATAATATGCTGTGATTTCATGCAATATATACTAAGTGTACTGTTTCCAATACTACAAAAGCTATAGGACCTGTGATTATGTCACCCTGGTCACATGACATTATAGCAGCATACAGCAATAGGGATGGAGAGGAGCTGCTGGATTCAGCTGGAGGAGGCCACGCCCACCTCTACTCGCTGTAGCCATGCTTGGATACCAGGTAAAACTATAAAGTTGAAAATATGGGAATCTCTGGGAAATCATTTTTAGCTAAAAGAAAGGTGTCAGATAGTTGCTAGGGCTCTATGGGAACCTGTCACTACCTGTATTTGTGAAAAATGTGGTGACGGGTTCCCTTTAAAGATGACCTATCACCCATAAAAAGGCAACTACTAAAGTAAGCAGCTCCTAGCGCTACCTCATTTTTAGCAGTGATAAAATGCTAGCTTTATCGGAACCCTCTTATTTAGTTATTCCTGATATAGCACTGCCATGTTTCACAGCTATACAGTGTGGGGGGCTTCTCCTTTCTCCCCCTCTCACTACCCAGTACAATTACAGACCCAGCCACAATGAGTGAGTAAAGAGAGGAGAACAAACCGTGACTTTAACCCTTTAAAATACCTGCTCTGCAGACTGAATACAGACCTCTCTTAGCGATGCTCAATTAGAGCGTTGCTAGGGAGTCACTACAGTAGGAGTTTTAAATGCAAAGTTAAATGAATTGATAAAATTTTTTAAAACATGTTTTTAAACCCTCCCCAAAAATATTTAAAACAACAGGGAACCTTTAAGAGTTTGAAGCCAAGCAAATGTCCCTACGCAACCCACCGTAGAGTCACTACTCCCCTCATATTATGCACATTGCGGCTCCTTTTGTAATGTTTATGGGTTTACTTGCTATTATAATTTGAGGAATAAGGGGAAATTCATTTAGTAATTACATTTGACTAACATAAATAATAAGTAAACCCATTAACTTCCCATTGGTGATACCATGCGCCTTCTTTCATTGTGGTGGGTCTCAATTTATCTCTTGGACCTCAACTTAAGGACAGACTAAGGTGATTGGAGTCTTTACAACCTTGTTCTATATCTTTATGGAAGCTCCAGTGCATATGTATCTCTTCATCTATTTTCTCTATATATGTCCACTCATTTATTGTGGTTATATTGGTATTTGAAGACATTTGTAACAATCATTCATACACAAAAAGTCAATGTAACATCCAAAAGTTATAATATCTGGATAGAAGTCCTTGATCAGTTATTCTGATGAAGTTACGAAATAAAGGTCTTGGAAATCTATCAAGGTTAAGATGGAGGAGTTTTGTTGCTAATGTTTTAATTACATTCCTCTGGATTACATAACAATTGAGAAAAAGCAAAGAAATAATATAATGATAATAGTAAAAACAACCAAAGTCCGGAGACACTCTGCAGAACACATGCTGTCATTTAATTTGGCCAAGCCATGTAAATATTCAGCTACAGTTGCCAAAACAATCCACACACTTCTTTTGCCTTTGCTTTTCCCAGGGGGCTAATTTCTTCAAATGAAATGAGTGATTAATATTCTGTGGCTTTTTTCCTATGTTGTTACAAAATAATGACTCTGCAAGTTTACAAGCGAAGGTGAATTCGAGGAACAGAGAATCTAAAATTCTGTTTAAAAGTGTCCCCCATTTACTAGACAGAATAAATTACAAACAAAAATTATATTAATCAAGTTCCAACCTGTAATAACCAGCTAATAACAGATACGTTTTCCTAATTAAATGAGAAGGGAAGTAAGCCACCAATTTTTTTTTTAATTTATTAAAAATATCACTTTTTCCTAATCTATTTTTTGTAGGTCTTTTTCTTTTATTTTCTCCCCATGATTATGGTGGCTGCCATGTTGTCTATGCTGTGCTAACAGCATTAAGTGCTATGCTTTACTGCAGCCTCATGACTCTTGTCAGCAATCGTCATGAATGGACTCTTAGAGGTTTATGGGGAGTTTTTGAGGCATGTTCTGTGCTGGAAGAAGGTAAATGACCTGTGACATCATCTACTGTCAGTAGTGATCTAATGATGATGTTTTCAGTCAAAGCATTCTATAATAATTCCATTGTGACGTAAATAACTTTATTAAAACATAGGGTAACATTTGTGCCCATTCAGGCTTCAGCGCCATCCTTTACCCATAAAGTATGCCAGAAGATGCGCCACTGACTGTGATTTTGTGCTTAGTTTGAATTTTGTTCTGCACGAGTCTTAACTGTTTGAAGCTGTCTTAATTGATTTCCTTTACATCTGTCTGTTTCCTGTTCACTTTGTTTTGGGCTGCAGACAGTTAACCTAGCTGTGATAAACAGATTCTTCCTCTACTCATATTCCTATGTTGCTATTCTTGTCTGGATGTCAAGTGACCGGTCACTTGACATCCAGACAATATCACTATCTGGACCGGGGCCCTGATACCTCATAAGAGGATTGTCTGCCCATCTCCCAGTGCTTACCATATGTCTTCTTTGGTGCTTGCTAGCATTTCCTGGACTTTTTTTGATCTTTTGACCATTATTTGTCTTTTGACAAATCGTCTCTGGATTTTGAATTGCATTGTCCTGTTTTGACCCAATTTGTTTGACTATTCTTCTCTGTTTGATTGTCCAGTTTTTTGTCTGCATGTTCTTACTTTGGCACAGGATGGGAACGCTGACTAGTTGTCACCTAACATCTAAGGTAGAAAAGGCAGGTAGATAGGAACAGCAGAGTGGATCTAGATTTAGGTCAACTGTCCATACATATCTGTCTTTTACTTTTCATTTCACACCCATTTTCAACAAAGTCACATCTATTTTGTTATACAAGTCGTAGAATTGTTTAAAGCACTTGATAAAAATGTGCAGCTACCACACAATAAAGTTACAATGTCTGGTTACTCTTTTTGTATTTTACTTTCTTTTTTAAAGTGAAGAAAAGGGTTAATAAAATATTATATATTTAAAAAAAATATATTAACAAAAAAACACTTGATAAATGTGGCACAAAGCATCTTAGAAAGTTTTTGGCCCTAATTACAATGGATCATTTTTTTTTGTATGCTGAGTAATAAAATTTGCAGCAAATATCCCATGGTCTAAAGTCTAATTTGACTGTTACTAAACATCTATTTAAAAAATGTAAATAAAAAAAAAAATCTGCTTTATCCAACTTAATCGGAAAGCACAATAAAATTTTATTGTCAGTTTATTCTGACATATCAATGTAAAGCTTGAGGCAATGATAATTATGCAGAAGATGATATGGTGGCTGAACCAAGTTACTTTACCCACTTTTCTGGGAAGGTTGTTATATAATTTTCTCCTATAAATCTCCATAATCTCTGGTCAGACCTCACCCTAGATCCCAGAGGACAGATGAGTAATACTAAGCACAGAGATCATCACAAGATTTTGGAGAATTCCCAAATGATAGCAAATAGGCTGATTCAGCTGCTTTGCTGCTTAAAGCTTCTTCTGAAAGCAGGAACTAGTAGGAAAAGGCAGTAAACAAGTTGAAAAGTTGCCTGTGATTCATACAGATGTGACTGAAGCCTCTAACAAGCAAATGGAAAGACCAGGGGTGTAACTAGTAGAAGCAGAGCCCCATAATAGACTTCTAAATGAGGCCCCCTTCCCACTTAAAAATATACATATTATACTCACATATACATATTACACATAACATATACACACACATACAGTGCCATCAGGGGCTAAGGGACCCACAGTGTCAGGGGGCCCAGGCAACTGGGGTATTGCATGTGAATATGCTATATGTGATGTGTATATGCACTAAGGGGGATATTTATCATACGCTGCCGCTGCAAATTCGCAGCCCGATACATGAAGAGACTTCTGCCTCTTGATGTATCGGGCTGCCAGCTGCGCAGCGTTTATCCTACGCCAGGCAGAAAACGCAAGTGCGCAGGCGCGGGGACAGTAACGCCCCCCCTCGGCCGGCCGCGCCCCCCCTTCACGCCCATTCACGCCCCACTGGCGTGAAGGTGGCGGATTGGGGAAAATAACCGCAAAAGCTAGCAATAAGCTAGCATTTGCGATTATTTCAGGGCCTCTGCGCCACTGGTGGTGCACAGAGGTCCTGATAAATATCCCCCTAAATGTGTATGCATATGTGATGTGTATATGTTGTATGTCTGTGTATATGATGGATGGGTGCATATGGTTATGTATGTATGTTCATGTATATGGTGTATGTATATTTTTAAGGGATAAAAGGGGCCCCATTCAAAAGTCCACTATGGGGCCCTACCTCTCCTAGTTACGCCAATGAGTGCCATACACAGATGTACAGCATATTTATACACATACAGTAAATACACACCATAAGAACAAGATATACTAAAATCTGTGCAAACAAGGAAATATAGAATATGCACTGTCTCTGCCTGTATACAGTGCGGTGTGGCACCGTATCGTCGCTTGGTGTCTATAGCCGTCTATGGGGAATATAGCTTGCAGCTGTTTATACTTAACTGTGTGAATGGAGCCTGAGGGGCCTTACCCTGAGACAATTTGAGCTTAATTTAGCCTGATTTAGCTTTAACAGCCTTGCACCAATCTCAAGCAGGGGAGGAGTAGATTTTAGCAAGTTTTCACAGCAGTTTTTTGGTATAGTAATATAGTAAATCCCCCAGAGGCCATTGACCCTACCTTTTTCCTGCCCTCTACTTGATGATAGAACGTGAATAGATAAATAGAGGGATAGCTAAATAAAACAGGATAGGCCTCCCACTTCCTATAAATACCTCTGTATAACACTACATTACTTGCCATGACTATATGGGTCAGCCGAAACATAGCTGCATGGGTGAATAAACACACTATTATGATTAGAAATCAGCTCTACTTCTGGAGATCTGGTATCGCCACCTTACAAAGTACATGCTGCTCAAACTAGTCGTCACTCAATATTGTACTAAAGAAATTCTAAAAATTAATGTCAACTAATTAAAACATATTACATTGCTGCTCAAACTAGTGGTCACTCAATATTGTGCTAAAGAAATCTTGGAGATTAATGTTGTATTTTGAGGCTGTAAACTACAGATTTTTCCATCATTTCGCTGAAACCTTGTTTCTGTGATTTCCTGCGTTGAGGTGTTCTTGGACATTTGCACTGGATGTTTCAACACTAACCAGGCATAAAAACCATAAGAACAATAGTCATAATAACAAGGTAATCATTGCAACAACATCTCATAAACTATAGATGCTAGAGAGAAGTGGAAGGTATTTTCAGAACCAGATGCTCATATAAACCCAGAATCTGGTGAAAAACTCCAGGCACCATGTACAACAAAAATTATTATAGTATTGCATGACGGGTGGTGCGTTCCCACACTATGCAATAATATAACTTCAAGCTTCTGGCACCAGATTGGAGATGGTACCAGAAGCTGCGGGTGTCAGCTGTATGTCATAGCTGACACCTGTCTCTAACACCCGCGATTAGAGATTCCTCTGATTGTGGGCTTTTACACCTTACACACTCTGGTCACGCATGACCACAGCATGTAAGGGGCTTCTAGACTAGATTGGACCCCCCGCTGTGATTACCTGGCGGGTCCATGGCTCTGATGGCAGTCCCAGGATCTGCCAGTGCCCCACGGCTGCGCAATGGCAGGACCTGGCGCAGCACTCATAGGACACATGCGCAGCACTCATAGCGACACATTTCAGATTTGAAACAATGGGCCATGTCAGGGAGGTAAAAAGTGGCTTTGGCGGCAATGGGTTAATCATAGCGTGTCTCAGGTTTGTCTATTTTTGTGCCAGGTTTGTTCCTTTTCTTGGCTTGTAATTTATGTTAGTTGGTGTTCTGCCTTATTAAATGTGTTTTGAATTGTCGCTCGGCCAGTTTATTTGCGCCTAAATTGTTGTAAATTATTGCCCTAGAAAGTAGATCTCACTTGTGACCAATAAGGAAGATAGATTGAGAAAAGGTGAAAGAACATTTCTGGCTTCATTTTTGCACAAAAAAGTAACTGCTTGTGCAATGTCCAGACTACATTTTGTTGTAAGTGCAGAGACTAAAAGTTACAGATATGTTTAAGCAAAAAAATGATAAATTCTTGCTCAAATGAGTCTTTGTCTTTTTTTTTATAAAGTACAGGAAATAGGGTCTGTTAATACTGTATTTTTGGATCTGCACCTTAAGATTGACAATAATCCCACTCACAGAGATGATCCTATACAAAATGATGAAGTCGTTACCTGAGATATTTTACATCTTAAAACTGCGCTGAAGTATTTTTTCATATTGCATTCAGTTAACTTTTCATTTAAGAAGTGTAGACCTTTATTTTCAGTAATGAAAAGGGAGGTTTTTTTCCAAGTGCAGCTGCTCAGAGCAGGTGTATTTTTGCGACGTGTTAGGTGCAAAATAGTGCTAGATGCTGTGCAAACATCTGCAGAACAGCCATTCACTATGGGGGTCATTTATCTTAAGTCCCCCTTCACTGTGCTCTTTTGGCGCTGGTTGTGAGTCTACTTTTTGCACCTCATTTGTCTTTATCGTTTTGGCTCTGTGTCAAATTCAGGGGTTTTTGTGCTTTATTAGGTACAAATTTAAAAAAAAGCACAAAGTATTGTGCAAATCGTACCATTGCCTTTCCTCAGCATGGTCAGGACTGGCATGTTATTGTTCAATTATATGTGCCAATATAGGAGCAATAGTATAATAAATTGGGCGCAAACATCTGTAGAGAGGAGAAATGTAATGACAAATAGGGTGCAATTGAGTCGTAACATTCCAACAAAGGGAAAAATAGGTGCAAAACAGCCATTAGGCAGCAAAAAGGCACCAAAAAACACCAACAGCGAGAAAAAAAAGTAATTACTTTATTTATATAGCGCACAAAGATTACACAGCGCTGCACAGAGCTTGCCAAATTGGTCCCTGTTCCCAATGGGGCTCACAATCTAATCAACATACTAGTATGTTTTGGAGTGTGGGAGGAAACTGGAGGACACCCCTGCAAACACAGAGAGAACATATAAACACTTTGCAGATGTTGACCCTGGGATTTGAACCCCGGTCCCCAGTGCTGCAAGGCTGTAATGCTAACCACTAAGCCACTGTGCTTCCCATGACCCCCTATGGCAAAAAATGATAATCAATGTCCCATGATATGAGATAGATAGCCTGATGATAGACAGATAGATAGATAGATAGATGATATGAGATAGATAATATAGAATAGATAAAATTGCACGTATAATTTTCTCCCACTCTTTTACAAAACCTCACAACTCAAACATACAAGTGAACGTGCAGTAATAAAACAGCTGATCCAGTGAACTTACTTTTGCTCCCTTAAGTGCAATGAACCTTTAAACTGAACAGTGACCAACATCTGTGTGCCAGATTCAGTGGATATTACTTTTCAACAAGAAAACACTGTAACACAACAGAAGTTCTAACTTGGAAAATGTGCCTTTAGTTTCAGAAAGCTTGGAAAACAGCTCTATAAATGGAGCCGAGCGAAAATAAATCATTTCACCAAGAAAAACACAATAATCCTGTAACCTGGTGGCGCAGAATAATGCATTATAAGATTGGTTTGATCCAGAAGATTTATGACATGAGATCTCTCCTTGACAGTCAATTTTAATGCCTGAAATTGATGATTGTGAGTTCAGAAAAATATTAACTATATTAATGTTGTGTTCCCATACAGCAATGCACTGACGGCTATGAGTGGGACCCGATAAGGCAGCAATGTAAAGGTAAAAGACTTTAGCTTTGATCTTCATGTATATGTCACTTTATATTCTTTATACCTGCTACAATGTACACAGGCGATACAGGAGTACAGACAGGGCAGAATATACAATATATAAAGAACATTTGCATAATGAATCAATCATTTATTATATGAGCACTTCTTTACTTACAAATTCGCATTTTAATTTTCAAATATCTTACATAGCTTTGATTCATTGCTCTGCTTTTATATAGCCAGCACATTACTGTAGAAACATAGGGCCAGATGTATCACTTTTCTTTTATTAAAGGGGTTTTACCACAAAGGCAAGTTAGGCCCTGTCCACGGGATAGGGTCTTACTTGCTGTGTCAATGGGGGTCTCAGTGCTGAGACCCCTGCATATTGCGAAAACGAGGGGTCCCGTGGATAGGGCCTTCGGGACAGTTACATGTGATCCTGCTACAAGCTCCTCTCTGCTTCTCTCCCATATCCAAGCATGAAAATAACCCTCACAGCAGAGCCCAGTTGTGTGACACCCAGCACACGGTGATGTCCTCAGCAGTGGCTTCTCCTGGAGGGGATCCCCCAGTGCTGACCTTCTGCCCCCTATAATTCTGGCCAGTATCCTCCTCAGACACCAGGGTGGTCATCCTGCTACATGGGGGTCACTTCTCTGTAGTATCTGCAAAATCCTACAAACTTCTATTCTCTCCTGCTCTGAGCTGAGGATTCTGCAGATTGTTTTGTAAATAGAAGGTCGTGAAGTGTAAACAGAGGCTGCAGGTAGTGTCTGTAGTTTCTGTACAAGTGTCTGGCTGAGCTCTGCTGCTGGGGATGAGTTGCTCTACACAAGAGCTCAGTGGGGGACATTTATCACACTGTTGCTTCTCAGTTTACGCCACCTTTGGGCTGGAGTGGTTTTGCGCCTGGAGGAAAAGTCCCTAATGATGAATGATTATTAGGTGCAACAATATATCTGGATTGATAGGATAAATGAGGGAAACATGGTTATTTTTGCGGCGCAGCTAGTTTGGTGTTGCAAAAATGGCACAAAAACAATGGGACACTATGAAAACGTGCAAAAACAACAGAAAAAACGAGTGATACATCTGACCCATAGACTTCAGAAAAAGTTAGTGCAAAACTGTAAATATATATACGTTTTTTATATTTAAAAAGAAAAATTGAAAAAACAACGGGTCTGCTTACCTCTAGACTTAATGTACAAATCTGCTACAAATGGCAGAACAGAAGGACCACTGCTCGCTACTGTGCCAGAGAGCTGGGAACATAATGGTGACACTGAGGCCACCGTTATTATCATGTCTTACCAAAGAAAGAAATTGGTACAACTGACAGAGAAGAAGATTATATAAGACATGTGGTTACTATGCTTATGCTTTTATGTAGAATGACCAATGATGTATTGTATGTAAAAGAGAATCCCTATCATTGTGTCCTTTTAAAATCACCAATATGTAGAGAGCAAAGCACATTAGTAGTTTGTACAAATGAAAAGCCAGTTTGCCTGTCCACCTGTTACTTTGCATTGTCTGTTTGGAGAGCAGTCCGCGAAGCCAGCGTTCTGCGCATGTGCAGAACACAGGCCGCCGGCTGTGTGATCTCTGGTCCAACGCCGGCTTCGCGCATGAGGGCATGCAGCTAAGAGGAGATTAAGAAAGATAAAAGGGACTGAAGGATTAGCCCTAAAGGATTAGCCCTTAAAAGGGCTATCGTTACGTACATTAGAGGCACCTACCGCTGGATCTACCTTAATAGGTAGATCCGTGGTGGTAGGTTTCCTTTAAAAAAGTAGTATGAGGTCAACCAGAGATTGGAAACCCAACTATAGGAGCTACCACTGCGCACATCTATAGTTCTAAACAATCTGATCAGTGGGGGTCCAACCACTGGAACCCCCACAGACATGTGAATGGTGACCCTGTTCCTATTTATTGATACAGTTGTAGGTTTTCTTGCTGCTCCATTAAATAGTAAGGGTTGGAAATAGTAGAGCACAGGGTGAGAGAACTGGGTGCCTCTAGACATTGAATGGAGTATAGTCTACTTAACAATTTAACAATTAGTAGGAATGGGAGTTCCATCTTGATGATCAGTGGACAGGTCTCAGTGGTCGGACTCCAGCGAATCAGATTTTTATATTTGGGCCAACTCTTTAATTAATCAAGCTATGTATAGTAATGATACTTGCATTTACTAAATTATTTCCCTAGGTACCTTGCAGCGCTGGGGTCCTGGGTTCGAGTCCCAGGTCAGCATCTGCAAAGACTTTGTATGTTCTCTGTGTGTTTACGTGGGTTATCTCCGGGTCCTCCGGTTTCCTCCAACACTCCAAAACATACTGTTAGGTTGATTAGATTGTGAGCCCCATTGGGGACAGGGACTTATCTGGCAAGCTCTGTGCAGTGCTGCGTAATCTGTGTGCACTATATAAAAAAAGGAATTATTATTATTAACATATTGCAGCTTGCCTAGTGAATAAATAAAACAGAACTCTATTACCCAAATGAAACATTTTTATCTTTTCGTCAATTGCAAATTGCTTTACTATTCCCTTACAGACATTGATGAGTGTGGAATAATGCAGGAGCCCTGCAAAGGAGGTATGAAATGCGTAAACCATTATGGGGGATACCTTTGCCTACCAAGAACTGCACAGATTTTGTTAAATAATGGCCAAGAAGACACAGTCATCTCACAGAATGGAGGATCTCAACAAAGCACGGGCCAAAATGTGTATGTGGAAAGAACCAACAGTGCTCCAGATCCAGCCCGCAACTTGCCCAGCACGGTTCAGTTAATGCAGTGTGCATCCGGGTATGAACTAAATGCACAAAACATGTGTCAAGGTAGGAACAGATTTTATATTCTGTCTTAAAATGTTTTGAAATTACATAATGGCCCACATTTATTAAAGCTTGTGCGCCAGTTTTCTGTCCGACTTTGCACTAAGATTTTAGCTAGGTGGGAACATGGTCAAATTAAAGGAAACCTACCACCACGGATCTACCTATTTAGGTAGATCCAGTGGCAGGTTCCTCTAATGTATAGTAGTATAGCCTTTTTTAGGGTGAATTCTTTCATGGCCCAGAACTTTTATAAATTTTAATTCACCTTATATGCAAATTTCCTAAAGAGGCTACTGGAAGCGTGGAGTAGCCAGAGCTGAGGCTACATAGTGCAACTACTCCACGCCCCAGTAGCCTCTTGTGTTTCGCCTAGTAATGCATCTTCAGCGTACAGGTACATGGTGCTAGGTTTCCTTTAAGGATCACCCCTGATTTTAAGTCTAGCCACGCCAGGTTGGCTATATTTGACATTTATATTACCTGTTACTTCTGCTAAGCCCCAATGGAGCTTATTACTGGAGATATTCCATGAGTAAGGTTATCCATTTTTTTTTCCGTTTTTATTTTTATATATGTTTGTATATATTGTATGAATATTGTTTTAGAAACTTTTTATCTGACAACTTTATATTTTATGTGTGCACTGCCATCTTTCATATTTTAAATCTTAGTCTCTCTTATGTCTCCAGGTTTCTTATAGCATAGCATATTTAGTGATTACATGTTTAGTGTGATTTACCAGTGTGAGCTGCCTGGGTAAATGAGGTGTCTACGACCTTCTTAGTTTAAGTAAATTGTGGGTGGTGGCAGCTTTGTTTGCGTGTTGAGAACTCTAGGGAGTAGATTAAGTTTAAATATGCCATTTTGGACCTGATTTATGTTGTAAATTGTGAGGCTCCCTTTTGTAAGTGTACCCTGTGACTTTACTCGAGTGTGGGCTTTCATCACAATTACTTTCAAATTCATGTTTGCCTTTCTTAAAAACTCTTTAATTTCTTTACTATTTATTCAGGTAGTTTAAACTCCATTCCAGCAATATACTTCAATACTATTGTATTTCATTGAAATGGGAATATATTGTTCTTCTATTACAGCCTGCCTCTAGAAGGCTGTAATAGAAAATGCTCTGTGACAGCCGTTTTATGTGTCCCCGTCTCACAACCTTAGCAGATTTACTGCTGTGATCGGGGCCAGGGCCAATTCAGGGTAGACAAAGGCAGGGGTCTTCTGTATAATACAGCAGACACCTGCCCAGTATGGAGGAGGCCTGTGAGCTTTCTTCTTATACATTTTGCAACATACATGCAAATTGAAGAATTATATCATTGTATAATGTGTGAATTAACTTTAAAGTTTCCATTGGCGTTTAACCAGCTGTTATAATTCGAAATTAGATTATCTTATGTTATTAGATCTTGCAATATTAAAATGAAGTCTTATAATCATAGTCCTAGTTCTGTTGGAATACGTTTTGTACAAGTTATAGAAATTATTTTAAAATGTGAAGTATATAGAAGTAGGGAAGATTTTTGTCTGCCCCTTAGGCAGGGTCGGCTCCAGTTTTCAGTAGGCCCCTGGGCGATAGAGCTTCAGTGGGCCCCTTTGCAGTAAACTCACATAGCGGCATTAAACATTCAGAAAGTAAAACAGTCTCCTGTTAACTAAAATATTCCCTAGTTTATCATCCCAAACAGTCCTCTCATGGGTATTTTACATTAAGTCCCCCTCACACCCCATGGATTAATTAGATAGGGCCCCCTCAACCCCATTGATTAATTATGTAAAGACTTATGTGGTCCCCCCAGCAGCTCTGTGCCCTGGCATTTACCCAGGTATACCCAGTGCTGGCGCTGAGCCTGCCCTTATGGGTTTTGCCTTCCTCTGGCTCAACACTAAAAGATTATTGTTCTTTTTTAATCTTATCATCTCTTTTCTTCCCAGAAGCAACATTCTCACTGATTATCAAAAGATTGCATTTCCGAGTAATATGTTGTCCCTTTATTAGATCTGAATACATAAAAGTATATGTCTTACAGCAATAATACAGATTTTTCAATTCATGGCTTATCATCATTTCTCATTGCAACACCAAAATTTCAACATTTTACTTCCAATAAGTGTAATTTGTGCAGGGAATAAACAGAGCACATGCATGTATCAAGAGTCACACTTTGGTTTGGTTTTATTGTGGAGTTAATCAAACCCTGATGTGCACCCTGTGTAATTACCCGCAGATGTATGACCTTTTTCTTCCACTCCAGCGGCACTAAATTATATTTTACGAGCAACGTGATGTTGTGGGACCCTTTTTAAAAATAATAGTCGACACAAGGGAGCTGTAATACTCTTACTGACATCATGCTGAACACTAAAGGACCTTCTGTTTAGATGCAGTTGTCCACTCCCTTCTGAGCATTGCGCAGCTTAAATCGGATAATGTAAGCAGAACGTTTTTCCTCTGATTTTTGGCTTAAAATAAATGGAGGCTTAGTCATGACTCACAAAGAAAAAGGACTTTGAACTTTCTATTTACGTTTTTATTTGGAATTGAACATGTTAGTATTTTTATTGGAGTATGGGCTTGAAAAAGAAAAGCGTATGCTTGTTTAGTGGTGTCCATGGAGAATCAGAAGTTATACTGTTGTTCAATAGATGCCAAACTTAAAAGGGGTTTTCTGTGTTCATTGGAAATCCTGAAATGGAGGGGGGGATAAAAAAATAAATAAAATATACATACACTTGCTTCAGCCTCGACGTGCTGACCTCATGGACATTGAATGACAACAAAAGCGTGGGCCCACAAGTGTATAAATGGGGGGCTGTTGCATAGTTTTGCTGAAATCCTAATAGAAGCAAATGGAACATTAGTTAAGCATGGACTTCAGCATATTAAGCACTCAGGGGGCACTTGCCATTCCCAATTCTTGTATTCTGACCCAGTGGTCAGTCCCCAATTGATCAGGCATATGCAATATGTTCTTGTACAGGCACATAACTTCTACAGCCAATCACAGACATTAGCACATACATTCCATACATGCCCTTTGGAAAACTTCTTAAAGAACAACCAAGGGTGTTGAAACTTTCACCTCAGGCCACCAGTTTTCTGTGTCTTTGCACTGAAAAGATTGTGCAAATTGCTTGCACATGTGTTTAGAAAGTGTCTGCGTCAGTTTTGTGTCGCCGCTGCTCTGTGTCGGACAAGAAAAATGTGCACCTAAAGGGGTGTGTTAGTGTCTAGTTGGAGTTGTAAAAAATGCTGCACACTTCCAGAGCAGTGCAGGGGGCACCAGATTCATGAAGACCGTGCGCCAGTTTTGATTAAAGAGGACCTGTCACCTATAAAAATAAAGTAAGCAGCTCCTATTGCTAAAACAGAGGCAGCAGTGTTACACTGCTAGTGTTGTCAGAAACCTCCGATAACGCTAGCAGACACTGCCGCGATGTACACTAGAACTAGCTGGAAGCGGTCCAGCGTATTCATGAGGGGGCGGTCCGAGGTGCTGCCTCTTCCCCAGACTGAATTTTTAGCACTAGCTGATTACTTCAGTCAGTAGCTCCTAGTGACGTTCTTACAGGTGACAGGTCCTCTTTAATTTGGCACACTCTGCACACTCCACAGGCAAACTTCACATAGGACAAACGGCACTAGTTTTGATAAATGTGGGCTACAAAGTGGCATGTGGCACTTAAATATAGTACTGAGGCCATGAAATTGTTTTTAACAGAATCCACTTGCAACTTGGTGTGTTTTATTTTAACAATTGCCCCTTCTCTCAGGCACTGGCGTCACTCTTTACACCAGATGTCAGCATGGGCGGGAGGCAATGGATGGTCATGGGGACATCTTTCTATAGTTTGCCTCACGCTGCAGATAGACTTGGTTCACTTTTGAGAAAAGCATACAGAAAAAGTCCCATTTTGGTTGCTACATATGAACAAGAGACTAGAACTGCTGGGGGTAAAAGCATCAGAGAATCCTATAGAAGTCTGTTTCTTCAATTATACAAAATGGAGCTCCGTTATGTTGTCCCCATACATAGTAAAGTCACTGATCACAGTCATGGGGACAGATTTATGAAAAGTGTCCTAAGGTAAGATAGGGCAGATTTAGACTATACAGTCTTATTCTGCACAAGATTCATATAAGTGTCTGGGGCTGGATGATAAATCTGTCGTAGTTTAAGACTGTCTAGTTCTACTTTATACTTCTTCCTAGTTCGCTTACTTTAGGCCAGAAAACTAGGACAAAATCCTGTCTGTCTGGTGAGCATTATTTTTGGTGTATGGACCTTTTTTTGTGATAGGACATGCCCCTTTTCATAGGTCATGTCCCCTTTGTACCAATTTTGACTGGTTGTGGAATGAGCTTTGCCCATAAAATAAAATTCTCTTATTTTAATTCTTCCAGTGATCTTTACATAAAGATAATTTTTTTTTTAATCAATTCTGTTTTTATTAAGATTTTTTAAAACATAGTGAATACAATGTACAATGGCACCTTTGTTTTTTCATTACAAGAGTACAGAACATACCAATTAAGAATTCAACTTTTTCTATTATACATACAGCTGCAAAAAACTGATACCTCCATCGGACCAGTAGATACCAGTCTATGATAATGGAGCACATGAATCGAACGGCATGTTCCTTAGATGAATGGTACCTGTTTGTGCTCAAGACATTGCATTAACATTAACCACGTATATTTAACAACACGTTATATGAACAGATGTAACCAATTAGCGTCAGATAAAACTGGTCTGATGGTAGCGATAGACATGAGGGAATGGGCAAGGGAAGGGAAGTCAGAGGGAGAGAGTTTACAATAATATATTTAGTTGATTGCTTGGGGGTAGAAGGTGTAGTGCTTAGTTGCTATCTAACCGTAGGGTATGAGCTCCTACTGCCCTCGCCACAATTCATCCCCTATTAGCTTTGGCCTTGTAATCTACCCATGGTTGCCATGTTTTAACAAATTGCTCATGTGTGTGAGATACCCAGCTTGAAAGTTCCTCCATCCGGCAAATCTGAGCCACTTTCTCTTCCCAAGCTGAGATGGGCGGCGCGTTGGTTTGTAACCAGTATGTAGGTATCAATGCTTTTGCTGCAGCGATGAGATGCGTGCAAATAGAATTACCCTCTAATTTAGTATCATCTGGCGCCAAACCTAAGCATATTAAAGGCAATGAGATTTGAAGGGATGACATAAAGATAATTTTTAACAACTTACTTTGTAAATTTTTGGACCTATCACTCAGTAATGGTCAGTTTAAGAAACCAGAGTGTACGGGAACTAGCTGAGCAAGCACTTCATGATCCCTCTGTGCTATGAGATGCTGTGTGCTGACAATGTGCTTAGATTATCAGGGTACCGGTTTATCTACACTTTCATTTAGCTTTTGAACATTCTACTAGTATATAATACATAAAAAAAAAAAAATGACACAGATCAGAGTCATGAGATGGATTAAAGATACAATGACAGACTCAGCTCTGCTATCTCACCTAATCAATAAAACACAGTAAACACTGCTATATCACCCCTCCCCATGGATATTGGGTTTCTCTTGTTTGTCGAGCTGCTCTCTTAGCAAGCTGCTGCTGGACAAAAAGCGCCTGTGTCTGTAGTGAGCCTCCTAACCCTCCCCCTTGCTCCTGAGAAAAGAAATCTGCTTAAAGAATCTGCCGACCATAGTCTAGATTTTACAGTCGGATCCAGGGACAACCAAATTGTAAACATCAGGACCAGGGCCGGCTCCAGGTTTAAGGAGGCCCCTGGGCGACAGAGTCTCAGCGGGCCCCTGTGCTCCTTACCTCCCGAATTTTACGGCAGAGAAATTCCTTCCTACATAGTATATCCCCATTAGTGCCTCCAACCTCCCCCTCACATTGTGATACCAGCTCTGTGTCTAGGCTCGCGTAGCATGTGAATTACACGTGCTGTACTGTGCAGGCTGCAAAGCCATGTCCTGCTTTCTGTGGCTGCTTTTAATCCACAAATAGTAGCA
The DNA here is from genome assembly GCF_040894005.1 of Engystomops pustulosus. Lineage (NCBI taxonomy): Eukaryota > Metazoa > Chordata > Amphibia > Anura > Leptodactylidae > Engystomops > Engystomops pustulosus. Next base: position 42,777,629 of record NC_092413.1, read on the forward strand.
TAACTGAGGTTGGGGTCTCCTACAATATAAAGGTTACACTTGCAGCTAAGTTTGTCAGCTTCTGTCATGCCAGCAGTCTGAGTTGTTTTTTCCACTATAAAATACAGAAGCTGCCCTGCATACAGCACATACCTATTACGCACGTATATAATATGTACTCACATACATACATTACATACAGGATAAACCTATTATACACGTATATAATATGTACTCACATACATACATTACATACAGGATATACCTATTACACACGTATATAATAATATATAAGAAACGAAAAGAGATGTGCATAAATGACACAAATAAACTTTATTAGTATAGCATTTAAAAACATACTTAAAAAGCCCAAAAAAGGATTGGGTACATATCACAGAGAACTCCCCAATACCGCCACATAAATGGATTACAAACAAACCACAGTACATAGATAAGGTGAAGGTAAGTAGTAAGCTTAAAACAATGCACACATGTAAACAGGTCTCTCATATGGTGAGTAAAGGTAATAATAAATATGTGGTCCAATGTAGGTAGGCTGTGGAGAAATATAAGGGTACAAAATTACATTACCAACTAAGTGGTTGCGGTCCGGGGAGGAGAGAGAGCTAATATTATGCCGGGATGTCATGACAATCCACTAAAGCGATGTACACAACTTTGTAGCACTGTCTCATGTTCCTCATGCCAGCTTTGCTATAGACAGATACAATGTACAATGTTCAAAGATACAGAACTTCCACATATACTTTCAAGCTTCTTGTCTAAAGAGGTCTGTCCTATCATCTCTACTTCTACACAACTTTATGATTTCTTGACAACATGCAGTGGACTGTGAATTAGAAAAAGGGAAGAAACTTAGTAGCCAACACATTTTGCAGTAAAATCACAGCATGATACTACTTTGAGGTGAGTTGAGACTCTCGCCACAGTACCTCATTTCACTTAGACTATCATATGAGCACAGGTTATATGAAGCAACAGTGATCATATGTACGGTCAGACCCAACACGCAGATAGTTAATAACATTTGAATATTAAAAATAATCTGCATAACTCTGCCTAAACCCTCATATTATTGTATATTTCGGACTATAAGGTGCACCGGATTATAAGGCGCACCTTCAATAAATGCCTGCTAAAACGTCTAGGTTCATATATAAGGCGCACCGTATTATAAGGCGCACCTGATTATAAGGATGAATGACCAGCAGGTGGCAGACCTGTACACAGTTCAAGACAGCTGTTGTCTGTAAGTATGGTTCATATATAAGGCGCACTGGACTATAAGGCACACCTTTGATTTCTGAGAAAATCAAAGGATTTTTTGTGTGCCTTATAGTCCGGAAAATACGGTAGATATCATTTGCCTTTCCTAAATATTGGTAGTGGGATTGTTTTTTTCCCATTAGGCTACAGGGTTTGAATGTAGTGAGGGAATGGCTAGGATAGACTGGAAGGACCGACAAGGGCACTGAGCCCTAAGGCTAAACCCCCTTCCTAGCAGTCCCTATCCAATTACCCAGCCTATCCTAAGCAGTAGGTGACAACTTTGATATTCCCTTTATGTGCCAAAGTGTAAAAAGAGTATCTGGCAGATATGGGTCAAAAGGAAGAGGACAATGCAACACAAAATTGATAGGTAAAATGAATATTCAGAAAATAAGCAAAGGTTCAAAAGACACAAAATACGATCATGCAATCTCCAAATAAAATGTAAAGTAACCACATAAGAAATGGTAGGCAAACATTTTATAAGATCTCAGAAATGTTATCTAGACAAATTACACCAGCAGGGGAGAAGTGTGAGTGGAGGAGGAGGCTGTCCATCTCAGCTAATGTAACTGTTAGCAACCCAGAGCACAAAAAAGGAGAAAAACTGGTGAACAGCCAGGAATGAAATAAAGGAGAGTTCAGACTAGTAAGGACAGAATGTAACCTAAGAACAAATTCTCACTCATCAGCATATTCTAAACTATAATTTATGGTCAGAGGATGGTGCTGAAGCCTACTAGAAAACACCTACTACTACTACTAAGAGACTTATGGAGGTTTCAGTGTACTAGTATCTTTACCTGAGTAGTAAGGTGTTTTGTATATATCTGGTTATAACAAAGCACTGGTGTGATGTGCTTATTAATCTTAAACTGAGCAAAATGAGCACTGACATGCAATACAAAACTAGATCAACATGATAATACTGAAAGAATTTTAATGCTGGAAGTGGCTCAAGAATCTGCGTATATACTCGAGTATAAGCCGACCCGAGTATAAGCCGAAACCCCTAATTTCAACACAAAAAACTGGGAAAACCTATTGACTCGAGTATAAGCCGAGGGTGGGAAATGCATTGGTTACAGCCTCCCAGTATATAGTCTGCCAGCCCCTGTAGCATACAGCCTGCCCAACCCCTGTAGCATACAGCCTGCCCAGCCCCTGTAGTAGGAAAAAAAATAACACTGTACTCATCTTTCCGACGTCCCCCATAGGTCCTCTTCTGTCTCAGACTGTCCCAGACAGAAGAGGACCTACAGGTTATGTCAGAAAGGTGAGTTTTGACTTAATTTTTTTAGTTGACTCGAGTATAAGCCGAGTAAGAGTTTTTGAGCACAAATTTTGTATTGAAAAACTAGACTTATACTCGAGTATATAAGGTATTTACTTTACACGGTTTCAGAACCTTGTTGTGTTAATCAGGGTAATCCTTCCTCAGTCTAAATTATATTCTTAAAAGAAATCACATACGATTATGTTTTTTCCTCTACACTATATTTACTCCAAAGATTTCTTCTCCAAATCATATTAGTCTACAGATGATCTATTAATACATAACAGAATATGCATTTTCATAAATTTGATTTCTTAAAGATTAAACATCCTCACCACTTTCTTCGGTCTACACCAGGCATAAGACACGAATGGCTGTAAATGAAGAGTCACTTCCTTGTATAATGGAATTGAAGGACCCTGAAAAGTAGGATTAGGATGCATGTCTTATAGTTTTGGCTTTTTGTTTCATTTGGTTTGGACTTTGTTATTCAAAGAACACAACAACCAAAGAACCATTATATTTCTCTGCCACAGATAAGAAAATATATTAGTAGGTGGCCTCAATAAAAGTGACTCTTTTTAAAGAAACATTACTCATATTTATAGTCAAACAAGAGACTTCAGCAAGAAATAGAGTTTTAGAGTTGATGTTCTTCTTAAGTAAGGTTATGGTTGGTTAAAGGGGTTGTCCGGGAACTAGGTTCCCCTGACTAATCTAAAGCTATGTGTGAATTGACTAACTTTCTAATATACTTACCGTTCCTGAAGTGACAGGTTCCCCTCGGTCCAGAGCCGGTCACGTGACATTGCGTCTTCTCTCTTCACTTCCGCTGACGTCACGTCCACAGGTCTATCTTCTACATGTTGCCGCCCCCGGGAGGGAAAGGCGGGGTCTTCTCCTCCTCGTCACTCGATGGGCTGGGAAGTCGGCATCTATCTAGTAGAGGAAGCGTTTCGATGCGGCCACTGGGCATGCCCGGAATTTCTAATACTCTGCCATGTCGGGATGTGCATGGCACGTCCTCCGCTGCATATTCTCGTCCAATCACAGCAGATCCAGCACAATCCAGCAGAGCCTGGAAGGTGTAGTGGGTGGGGTTGCCATCACCGTGTAGGCTGGAATGGGTGGATACACTCCCTGCTGTGTTTACAGCACAATGCACTGTGGGAAGTGTAGTTTCTGCAGCACAAAAACGTCCATACAGGAAGCTGGCATTGTAAACATTTGCAGGCTGACGTGTAACCCCATATGCATTAGGGTGATGATTGATGACTACTGGGAACATCTGGTGAATTTTTATAGTCCCGGATAACCCCTTTAAAGCAATACTGTACACATTGGTGACTCTGGTTTGGCCGATCATATTTCAAAGCTGTTTTATGAGTTGGACATTGACTTACAGGGTAATTTCTTGTGCCGTTATATTAACAGTTATATTAAATTAAAGGAAAAGTGCCAAGAAAATTGTAGTATGCTTAGCCATGTTCAATGGGACATTTTTCCTCATCAGATTCTTTTTCATATCACTTGCATTGAACAGAAGTCAATTAACCATCCTATTTATTAAATTTGTGGGGCAATGTGACGTTTCTTTGATTTGTACAAGACACCTGATCAAGGTCTGATTGCTGCCATCAACTACTATATCATGAGGCTTCCTTCCACAATTTATAAGGTGAACAACAGAGAGTTGTTTTACTTCTGGAGAAAAACTTTTTACCAGATTCAGCCTTGAAGATTTCACACTTTAAGCCACAATATACAGATATAAGTAAACTGATATTGTGAACAAAAAAACATTTTAATATATGTAATGCATAAATCTGGAAAACTAAAGCTACATAAGCAATGTTTTAGGTGTATCATTTTAATAGTGGCCTCTAGGGCTTTCAGGCTTCCTGCTGTGTTATGGCAGTACATGGTTCTGACATATGGAGCTACAGAGGAGAAATTGGGTGCATAAACAGGATTGGCCCTACCCCTTTAGGAAATTTATCCTAAAGAATAGTAGTTACATGGAGAAGAAATCACCGGAGCTTATATGAAAAGTCTAAGTCAGCTCAAGATCCGAAATGATTTTTTATTAGTTTTAAACATGGGTCAGGAACTGGCTTTGGGAGCCATACACGCCACATGTTTTAACATGTAATATTTAACATGTAATATGTAAACATTAGAGAAATACAATATGAACATGCTCCCCAACAGATGAGAAGCCACAACACATACCCCCGGTAGATAGGTAGCCACAGCACATGCCACCAGTAGATAGGTAGCCACAGCACATGCCACACAGTAGGGAGGTAGCCACAGTACATGCCCCACAGAAGGTAGGTAGCCACAGTAAATGCCCCACAATTGGTATGTAGCCAGAGCACATGCCCCCAGTAGATAGGTAGCCACACACATGCCCCCAGTAGACAGGGAGCCACAGCACATTCCCTCAGTAGCAGGGAGCCACAGCACATTCCCTCAGTAGCAGGGAGCCACAGCACATTCCCTCAGTAGCAGGGAGCCACAGCACATGCCCGAGTAGATAGGTAGTCACAGAAAAATAAAAAAAAACAATACCTACCTGTGTTTTTTCTAGCAGGCTCCCTGTCACACATGTGCTCTCACAGGTGCCAGCACTGCTGTTGCCCAGGCAATGGTTCCTGGGTCCTAAAGAGGAATGACACCACATGCAGGCATCCACTCCTCTCTATGACCCAGACGCCTAAGCATCGATGGTGGCTATGGCACCTTGGTCGCACAAAGGACCTAGGCAGTGGTAATATCGCTGTCTGTGTCTAGTGATCAGCGCTGGGTGTTTCTTAGATCTGTTTGCAGCCATCAGAAGAGCCGATCTTGCTTGTGAGCCATGGGTTCCCAACTCCGGGTGTAAAAGAAAGAATGTGTTTTGGCTATGTACTGGAGCCTTTGTCAGGTTTTCCTAAACAATATATCACAGTGAAGCTGTTTGCTTTGGGATAATTTGGAATTCACTAGACTCATTTTAACTGTAGTTTTCCAGGAATCTGGAAAGATCCTAGGGGGCCTGTGCTGGAGTGGTTGAAAAAAGATGAATGCATAATTACCCCACACTTTCAGTTTAACATATTTGGGAAATTCCGGAAGTTCCAGAGGGTCATTTGACTTGCTTCAGCCAATAAGTGGACTCCTCGGACTAGATGACAATAATGGAAGTGAAGTCCCTCGAAAAAAGTATGAGTAGTCAATTGACCTCCCGAAAAGGTGCACTCTTTTTTTACCACCCCGGTCCTGTTCATTTTTAATTTTAAATATGGGTCCACTGAGCCATAATATATCAGTGAACCTAGACTTAAAATATAGCAGCCATCAGACAATGGGGGAGAAGGGGCAGATGCACTTTCATTGAGTGTATGTGCATGGAACATTTATCTAAAAATTTTAGCGAGGATGGAAATAAAAGCCATTTTCACTGAGTTTTAGCAAGAACACCGGCATGTTCTTTTCTGATGTATTATCTAACTTTGAGTTAAATATTCTCCATCTCGGAGCACGGTTTTCCCAGGCTTGTTTTGCAGAATTGCATAACCCCATGTATTTACATTCTACTTTCACAAGACTATTATTTCTTTCTCTTGTGGTTATTATGAATGGGCCATCTGCAGGGAAAACCTAAACTTCCTTCTTATTAAAATATAGAACGAGAATAAAAATTGTCTAAATAAAGGACTCATCTCTGCTTTGTCTCCACATACACTAAAGAGACATGAACCAGCAATGCAACAAAGACAATTGAAGTGGTTTCTGCATTGATAATATGTATGTACAACTAAGTGAACAAAAATGAGCCACACACTTATACACTCAGTTACAGAAGGGATACCACAAGATAAGCAATCCAAGACTGACCTGAGTTATGAGGGTAAGTTCAGGCATATCAAATTTAAAGGGGTTGTTCACTTTCAGCAAATATTTGATATGGTTTGTTTATCGAAAAGTTATACAATTTTCCAATATACTTTCTGTATCAATTCCTCATGGTTTTCTAGATCTCTGCTTGCTGTCCTGCTATAAAAGCTTCTTTGTTTACTTTCTCTGGATAGAATTCTGCCCATGGTCATGTGATGTCACACAGGTGCATGGCTCATTAGTATCATATAAGGTAATCAGAGCCATGAGATATAACGAGCCGTACAACAGTGTGACATCACATGACCATGGACAGATTTCTATCCAGATAAAGTAAACATAGAAGCTTCCTATATAGAAGCTTTTCCTTATATAAGCCATATTAATTATTTGCTGAAAGTGGATAACCCCTTTAATTCTTACTATATTTGCAGTATTTATATTTTGGCCTCATACACATGAACTTACAGTCTCCATGCTACCAGTGCATTATCTTTATCTGTGCTGTATGTCCGCAAAAATTGTGTGTCATCTGTATGCAGGGCCACGCCAGCACTGGGCATAGCTGGGCAAAAGCTGCTAGGGAGGCCCACATAAGGCTGTACATAAGTAATCCATAGGGAGCGAGGGGGGCTTCATATAAAATAACCATGAGGGGGCTGTATACAAAATAACCATGAGGGGGCTGACTGGTACCGGTAAGCTAAACTTGGTAATATTTTAGTGAACAAGGAGTGTTTTATTTCCCAAATTTTTAATACCGCATGTGAGTTCACTGGAAAAGGGCCTACTGAGGCTCTGTCGCCCAGGGGCCTACTGAAACCTGGAGCCGGCCCTGTCTGTATGTCATCTATTTTTACAAATCGGAGAAAAAACAAAGGCTGGCAGATTAATTAACTTGTCCCAACTCCTTGAATGGTTACATGATTGTGTAAACTGGCAAATGATCGGCAAATATCAACAGCACATGGATGTCGCTACCCCGTAAACACACAAGAAATGTAATTTTAGTTGTGTATGACCTAATAATCGATGTGCTAGGTTTCCTGTGAATTGGATGTTTTTCGGTGAGATGAAGGACAAAGATTAGTAGAACATAATCATGTTCCTTTATGCAGTGGAGTGGTTCTCATAAAGAGCTGCGGTAAAGGGGCACCAGGGTTGTGCTTTGCTGTCCCAATATGGACACTAATGGTGAGTCATGTGACCTAACCTAATCGCGACTTTCACTGAACAGTAATAGTGTAGCTCTAGGTGCGCGCCATTGTTTTTCTTTCTGTGTGACATAGCACATGCAGTGCTGCACCATCAGGAGGTCAGGTCACTGTACACCACCAAGGAGTGATGAATGCAGGTCAATGAGCAGGACACTGATCATACAGAATATTTACACCATATATTTGGTCATTCTTTCGACAATATTCACTGGTTTTGAATATAATTATCATTGTTTTTAAGAGTTAGTGACAAACAGAGAAGTCTCACCCAAAAGAACTAAGAAGTTTAGGGAACCAATGCTCTAGTGGTAAAAAAAAAACTTAACAATTAGCCTAGAAATTATACAAATAGCAAATGTATTCAATTTCTTTTGACAGACATCGATGAATGTTTAACGGGAACGCACAACTGCAGACCAGATCAAGTATGCACCAATATGAGAGGATCATTTAGTTGTCTGTGTCCCAGAGGATATCAGAAACGAGGAGAGCAATGCATTGGTGAGTAGTGGTCCTACACTAAGTCTTAGTTACAGGCAGTCCCCGGGTTATGTACAAGATAAGTTCTGTAGGTTTGTTCTAAAGTTGAATTTGTATGTAAGTCGAAACTGTATATTTTATAACTGTATTCCCAGCCAATTTTTTGGTCTTTGTGACAAATGGATTTTAAAAATGTTGGATTGTCATAAGAACCAGAATTAACAATAAAGCTTAATTGCAGACACCTTTAATAACTATTATAGCTCTTTATTGCAGTCTAAGGTAAGTAAATTACCAACATCCAGAGGTCCGGTCCGTTTGTAACTAGGGGTCGTCTGTAAGTTGGGTGTTCTTAAGTTGGGGACCTAGGAATTTGGCATAGTTTACAAGTCAAATCACCTGGTGTGCTACATGGAAATCTCTGAGAAAAACTAGGAAAACTATGTAAAAATCAGACAAGTGTCTTTTTGTATGGTCTTTACATGGTTTCTCTTTTGGCTTTCCATGTGGACAATATTTTTAAATTTATTTTTAAAAAAAATACATTTTTATTCAGGCATCTTCTGGAGCTGGATGATGAGTTTTTCTACCTAAATACTTTACAATTCTCTGACATGTGTATGAGGTCCAAACTTCCCGACTTCTCCCGACTTCTCCAAACCTTTTTGTGTCCATCATTCAGCTTCTCATGTGTGCCATCTTATCATGTCTTTTGGTCTCTAGACTCTTTTTCTCCTTTTACCTCTTAAGGTGGAGGAAAGACATTGTTGTTCTTTGGCCATCTAAAAGAAGTATGGAGAGCCAATGTTTTGGCCAATCTATGTTCTGAGACTAGAAATTTAGTGCCCACCAAGTGAAAGGTACAAATGAAAGGTACAGGGCCTGAGTCAGCACTGGGCGTACCTGGACAAGTGCCAGGGCTGAGTTGCTGGGGGGCCCGCATAAGGCTGTATATTTGGTATTTATGGGGATGAAGGGGGCAGAAGGAGGCTTTATATAAAATAACCATAAGGGGATTTTTTTGGATGATAAACTAGGGAATATTTTAGGGAACAGGAGAATGTTTTAGTTTCTGAATTTTTAATGCCACCTCGGGAGTTCACTGCAAAGGGGCCCACTGAGGCTCTGTCACCCAGGAGCATACTGTGTAACTACTTACAGTCTCTGTCTCTGACACTGTCAGTCTCTGGCAGTTCCTTTCAGTGACTCTGTCTCTGGCTGTCTCTTTTATTGACTATATGTCTCAGGCACTCTCATTCCAGTGCCTGTTTGTCTCAAGCACTCTCATTCCAGTGACTGTCTTGAGCACTCTCATTCCAGTGACTGTGTCTCGGGCACTCTCATTCCAGTGACTGTGTCACGGGCACTCTCGTTATCTCACCATCTTACCTCACACAGAAGTGTCTTATACTCATCGCCTATAGTAACCAATCACAGCTCAGAGCTCATATTAATGACCAGTGGCAGAACAGCAACCAATCATGGCTCAGCTTCCAACTGCCACAGCAGCAGCAGCAGACAATGGCTCCTGTATATGGTGGTTAATAAGTGGATTTTGGGAAGTGTGGGGTGAAAATTTCGGCTCAAAATGTGGTCTAAGGGTGATGCCACACATGGCGTTTTGAAACCGTTTTTGGTCCGTTTTTAAGCAATCCGTTAAAAATGCATGCGTTAAAAAACGCATCCTTTTTTGACAGGTTTTCCACATTTGTGCAATTAAAAACAGCCAAAAATGGATGCGTTTCCAAAAAACGCATGCGTTTTTTAAAAAGGATGCGTTTTTTAATGGACCAAAAACGGTTTCAAAACGCCATGTGTGGCATCACCCTTAGATGTTCCCTGAGTCACAAGCAACAACTGTGCAAAATTTGGTGATGGTACAGATTTCTTTAGCGGACATACATACATACATACACACACACACACACTCAGCTTTATATATTAGATTACATTGAGAATATGAACTTTCTTTCTCTTCCTCCCAATGCAGACATCGATGAATGTTCGGTATCTTCATTCTGTCACCATCGCTGTGTGAACACCTTGGGGTCATATTATTGCCAGTGTAACCCCGGCTTCCAGCTTGCTTCTAATAATTACACCTGTGTAGGTAAGTTATAAAGGTTCTATTTAAAAATATGATTTTCTCTTAAATTTTATTACTTATTTTTTTACAAATTAATTAATTAAAATTTGAATGCAAGCAGTCCCCAGGTTAGCAGCAACATAGGTTCTGTTGGTTTGTCCTTAACCCTTTCATGGGTCATTGGTGCCTGAATGTCCAGGTCGTATTTTGCAGTTCCGTTATCCCTTTCCTACAATGATATCTTTGGAACAGCTTTACATATAACAATTTTTCCTTTTTTATTAATTACATATGTTTTGCTTATGAAATTGTAACAGCTTTTTTTCAGATGATAAAGCTGTTCGTTGTATGCCACCGTCATGCGGTTAGGATGTATATAGCTGCATTGCAGTCGTGAAAGGGTGAATTAGAATTTGTTTGTAAATCGGAACGGTTACATTTTGTTTTAGAAGTATAACTCTAGTCAAATGTTGTTTTGGGGCCCTGGGATTTGGGCCCTGGGATGACTGCTGGATTTTGAAAATGTTGGGTTGTCATGGAATCAAGGATTAAGAATAAACCTTTATTGCAGATACAGTTTTCCAATATAGTTGCTGTATCTATTCCTAGCAGTTTCATTCTTTACTACCAGGGGATAAACACTGGTTCATGGTCATGTGATGTCACACAGGTGCACAGGTGCAGAGAATAATCAGAGCTGTGTGATATAACAGGCTGTGCACCTGTGTGACTTCACATGACCAGGGAGCGGTTTTTATCCACAGGAAGTTAACATGAAGCTTCCTATAGCAGGACAGCAAGCAGAGATCTAGAAAACCATGAGGAATTGATACAGTAAGTATTTATGGAATAACTTTTATAGCACAAACATTATCAATTACTAGCTGAAAGTGGCCAACCCCTTTAAATAATGGACTGCCTGTAGTACGGGTGTTCCCAAGACGTAAGAGCATGCAACATACAGGTGACCCTTAGTTACAGATGGACCTCTCTGCCTTCTGTGACCTCTGGTGAAGCTCTCTGGATGTTATTACTTTAGTCCCAGGCTGCAATGATCAGCTGTAAGGTGTCTGTTATGGATCTTAATTGATAATCTTTGTTCCCATAACAGCACAAAATCCTGAATATCCCTTTTTTTTCTGCAGTTACTATTATAAAATATACCCATTCTGACTTACATACAAATTCAACTTAAGGGACATCTATCAGCAGATCAATGATTGTAAATCAAACATACTGGCATACTGGTGTGTACCTCCTCTGGCAGGATCTGCTCTTCATTTAGCTTCTTATACCCTGGTTTTTACATAAAAAACTGGCTTTTAAAATTATGCAAATGAGACTGAGGGGCTCCAGGCTCCATGGGAATTAATGGAGCCTGGAGCCCCTCTTGCTAATTTGCATAATTTTTAAAGGCCCTTTTTCTTAAAAACCAGGGCATAAGAAGCTAAAAGAAGAGCAGATCCTGCCAAAGGGCGTACGCACCAGTATGTCTGTATGTTTGGTTTACAATCCTTGATCTGCTGATAGATGTCCATTAAGGACAAACCTAAAGAACCTATCCTGTACACATCCCCGGGACTGCTAGTATTAAGTTTTCTTGCTCTCTAGAAGGTAATGTCACAGTGTTATAGGATTCACATTCACTTATGTTGAAGTTAAATCTTCTGGCTCCACAATATACAATGGGATACTGTGTCGAGAGCATTTTGATAGAACTGGACTGAAACTCCAATTATACAAATAGTCTTATTGCCAAACATCAGTGCTCAAACTCTCTACATAAAATAACTGTAGGCCGAAACAGTCTGTGACATGTGGAAGGGATTATTCATCTCCAAGGGAAACCAAGGAATTGCTCATGACATCCTTGTTTTCCATCAAAGGCACATTTGAATTGCCAACTTTTATCTAATGCAAATGGCCTCTTTATCATTTTAGTGACTGAATGGACATGAAGCCGTTTGGTCTTCTTCCAAGATTTAACGGAAAGCTTTCTTGACAGGAACACCACATTACGAGTTGCACAATAGTAGGAAAGTCATGAACTGGAAGTAGGAACCTCATATCATACAACTACAATGTATTACCTTAGGGCAGTGATGGCAAACCTTTTAGATCATGAGTGCCCAAACTTCAACTAGAAGCCACCTTTTTATGGCCAAGTGCCAGCACAGCAATTTAGGCAGTAATTTATTGCTGAGGACACCAACGCAGTTGAAAGGAGTAGGGCAAATTCGAACTATTGCAGTTTCTGTACAGGGTCCCTGTGTACAGGAAGAATTGTTAGGCCAGCATTCTTTGAGCCCTGTATGGTGAGCTCTATTCTGGGGTGATGGCCTGGGTGCCCACAGAGAAGGCTCCGAGTGCCGCCTCTGGCACCAATGCCATAGGTTCGCCACCACTGCCTTAGGGAAACCAACCTATATCAAACCTCACCCTATTTGGAAAGCCAAAAGTAATGGCTGCCACCTAGTGACGGCAATGTAAATAACACTGAATGCTATACATACCCATTTACCCACCCAAAATTAGTGAAACCCGATCTATAAAAGGTTTCTGTGATTTTTGTATAGAACGTATGGAATGATATTACATTACATTTGTACTTAAATCTTCAGATTTGGATGAATGCAGCACCAGTAGCCCCTGCGCACAAGAATGCTATAATATGATCGGCTCCTACATCTGTCAGTGTAGTCCAGGGTACGAACTGAGCAGAGACAGAGTCAACTGTGAAGGTAAATGCCCTCCATATGTGTATTTTCATGCATTTGTTACCTGTTTTAAAGTCATGTTTGCTGCTTTACACTTTTATTTCAAAGTTTCCCTCCCTTTCTTGTAGCCAGCATTTGCCATACATTTAATACATATTTGTATTAGAGGGTTTGTTCATGTATATAAAATATTTTATGTATGGATGGTTCCCTTTAAAGGGGTTTTCCCACATACAATCCACAGGATAGGACCTAACTTGCTGATCAGTGGGGGTCTCCGTCAGCTCCATAGAAATTAATGGAGCAGAACGGTCATTCGTGGCCTTTTGCTCAATTAGTCTGACGGAGTGACGAGAAGTCCGACAGATCCCTCGTTTTTTGCGATCTGTGGGTGTCTCAGTGATGAGACCCCCACTGATCAATAAGTTAAGCCTTATCCCATGGATAGGGCCTAACTTTTGTTCGTGGGTAAACCCCTTTAAGATGGGGGTATAATTTGGCATGAGGAGTATGAATTGGTCTATACTAATTTAAACTCCAGGGTTTGGCCACTTGAACCCTGGGTATACTCTGTACTGAGGGTATCCTCTATTCCAGGCCACAAATAAACTGTGTACTAGGGGGTGTTAAAAAGTCTAGGCCAGAACAAATCCCTCTAGGACACATTGGGGGTCATTTGCTGAGGGCCCAAATCGCAATTTTTCGTTGGGTTTAGCAATATTACCGATCTGAGTTGCCACGGATTTTTGGCGCACGCGATCGGATTGTGGCGCATCGGCACCAGCATGCATGCGACGGAAATCGGGAACGTGGCCATCGGAAAACCCGACGGATTCGATACCGCGGAATTTTAAAAAAAGTGCTGCTTGAAACACGCGCTTACCTGCACCCAGGATAGGATAATAAACTCCGGCGGACTTCAGCGCAGGAGTGACACCTGGTGGACATCGGGCGCACTACCTTAGTGAATCCCGGCCGGACCCGAATCCTCGACGGAGAACGCGCCGCTGGATCGCGACAGGACCGGGTGAATAAATGTGCCCCAATGTTATCACTTCACTGGTTTTCTCAACTACTGCACAATAGGGCTCTATTACTAAGAGTCGTGGCGCTCACTTTTGTCGGACTGTGACCCTTTTTCAGAGATTACACGGCTCAGACAGGTATTAAAGAAGTGTCTGCACTGGGATTTTGGCGCATGCGATCCTTTTGTGGCACAGCAGCGCTGGCTTCCATGCGACAAATTGGGGGTCGTGCCGTCGGACGACCCGACTGATTCGGACTGAGCGCAGGATTTAACTTTCAAATTGTGTCACAAACCCAAGCACTTGCACCAGGAAGAAGGTGGACTCCGTCGGACCTGAGCGGGGAGCTACACATGCAGGATATCGGGCACACGATCTTAGCGAATCACGGCAGAGTGCATTATCGTCGGAACAATACACTTTAGGTGAATTCCTCAGACAGGTAAGTAAATGTGCCCCAATGTGTGAATACCATCTTTATACCACATGTCTGTAAATAGTTGTATCCAAGGACAACTATCTTGTTTCTAGGGGACAAAATGGTGACATTTATGAAAAATCTTCACACGGACATTTTTTTAAAATAAAATGTAATTCAAGAAATGTCTATATTTGGCAATGTGACTGCCGATATAAGAATGGGGGGGGGGGGTTTAAAGAAAGCAATTTTTGATGTCCAAACCAGGAGTGGAGAAAAAAATAAGAGGAGAAGCAGCATCTCCATTATATGTTCTCACCCATTAGGCTGCGCACCTGTTAAAAAAAAACCCATCATGTCAGGGAATGAAGCCTGACAGTGATGTTATATGTGCGGAAACTCTTGGGTTTCTCACTTAACTACCAGAGCTAAATCCCCATAAAATGTAGAAAAATTAAGTAATTCCTGTGTATATCACACTGTAACAGATGGGGGTATACTCTGGCCTGGGGAGTGTAATCTGGGCTAGGCCACTTTAACCCCGGGTATAGTCTGGGCTGGGGACTGCTAGGTTCCATGCACGCTACCATCGGGGGGGGTGTATGTATGGTCGCAAGCTTGCACATACACACGTCCAATCTTCGGCGCGTAGCTGCGCGCCCTCGTCCGACAAACCTGCCATCTGCGCATGCACAGAACAGCAGGCCCGCGTCTGTGCAGCCGAACATTGTGGGTAGGAGGAGTAAAGAGGCTACTGGAGCATGGAGTAGCCGCGCCGTGTAGCCTCAACTCCAGCTACTCCAAGCCCCAGTAGCCGCATAACAAAATTTACATTTAGGGATAATAAAAGTTAACAAAACTGACCACAGCAAGGTGTCCTGACAATTGCCAGTCGCTGTATACAAACAGAGACCTGGGAGTGATGGCTGGGTGATAAGGGAGAAAGGTGAGTATATGCTGTTTATTTTTATTTTTTTTTAAATTTGATATATAAAAAGTAAACTGGAAAACCCTTTAAAGGGGATCTGTCAGCATCATTGACCATACAAATTGTAAATAGCGATAGGTAGTGTAACCATAGCTTTGTGAGTGGTGACAGTAGAAGCAGAATTGTGAAAAATGTATTTGTATTTCAGGATTGTAACTGCACTTGGAGCACTCAGGTGCACAGGTGTATGAGATATCTCTACAAAATGTCCATATAATCTAATAGGGTAATAAACATCCCACCATTATAATGTAGGTCTTGGCAACAGTATTTAAAAAGTCATCTATGTAAACTAAATAGATTCCTACAAGGCTGCCCAGTACTAGAGAGGAACTGCTCTCTATCTCTGTTCTATCTAATGGGAGGGCATTTCAGATGACATGTCCCCACTTTGCCTTACAATGTATTGGTAAAACCCTTTAACCAGTTATATGCCAGAGAGTCACTCTAGAACAACACCCTATGCCTTATGAAGAAAAGTCTACATGAGAAATCCCCTTTAAGCAATACTATAAAGTATTTGCAGGAACCTGTCACCACACTAAAAACCCCAAGTTCACAAACAGAACCTTCTTCTGTAATGTGTATTTTGCATATTTGGCATATTTCTATGTTGCAGCATGAATGAGAAATCCGATTTTATTCTTTTATAAGATGCAGTCAAGCAGGTGGGGCTATTGGTCAAGGCAGTCAGGCAACTCCGCCTCCTGATCGTTGTTTGATCTGCCCACTCCATGTATCTGGCATCCCAGACCTGTCTCCCAATGGCCACATCATTCTCTGTACTGTGCCAGGTTCACAGATGCTCTGCGCATGCGCTTGGCTGCATGTGCATGTGTGAGCACAGCCGGATAGCGGAAAGAAGTGGCCATTAGAAAACTGGGCTGGGATGCCAGATTCATGGAGTGGGCAGAGCAATCAGCGGTCAGGAGGGGGAGTTGCCTGACTGCCTGGTCGAGCAGCCCCGCCTTCTTGACCACATCTTACAAATTAATAAAAGCTGATTTCTCATTCATGCTGTAACCTACAAATATGCTAAAAGGACTTTCAGGGGATGTACATGTTACAGTAGGAGGTACTGGTAGTGGGAATGGGGGGGTTAGTGTGGTGACAGGTTTGCTTTAATATAAAGCTACAACTTTATTTATCAACCGCCTGGGGAATGTCACTTATTATGTTGCAGAAAAGGAAATCTTTTTATCATCATAAAGCTCAACGAAAATTGGCAGGTTGGAATTCCGTATGTGTAAATATTTCCACACATTAAACAAATTGTGTTGAATCATGTTGAACTGCCGAGGCGTTTCAGATAACGTTGCATCTGTGTAGGAAATAAACAAAAATGATGAAGAGATAAACACATTTATGTTCCCAGATTATTTCATTACAACAGATAACACGTGTGACATTTCAGAGACATGCGTCCCAATGGGGGGAACAAAAGAGAAACATACGGAATATCTTTAGCAGATAAATCTGATGTTCTGCCCATACATGTCAGTAAGGCTCCGCCCTCATAATTCCACCATTGCTAAAGGAGCATCCCTTGTCAGTGACCTGACCTAACCTTGGACTGTCCCTGGGCTAGTAGGACTCCCAGGTGCCTTTCCTATGCACCTCGGCACATGAAATGTGGTGAATTTACATGAGTTTGATAAGTTACATATGTAGTAGTGGAGCCAGGGTATAGTGACAGGTGTAGTTACATTTCTAGGTTTCTTGCACACATAGGTTTATTCTATACATGCAAGCACCCCTATGTTTCTATAGGTTCACACACATGGCCATTGTTTTATACGGCCCATAGTATTAGCCATCTGCCCGAGCAAAAAAATTAAGATCAGGTCCAATTCCTGCCAGCGTTTGGGCCTTTGGCAGTAATTTCTCCTGTCATCAGCACATGAGCGGACATGCGTGTAAGCAAACCATGTGTCCGTAATTTGTGCTCTATGAAAAGCACTTGTTGAAAGAGACCATACAATTGATGTGACCCCCTTTGGAAATGGTTATACCCATGTGCTCTGCCTTGTGGAGCATATTAAGATATGACTGTGCCTCTTGGGGTCTCTAAGTGCCAAATCCACCCCTAAACGTACATCTAAATATTTGAGGGAGAAGCCAGTACTACACATTGATCACTGAAGACATTATTTATATGCAACAGTATGTGATACAGTATAATAACTAAAATTAAATATGCAATACATTCAAGGCGCAAAGACTGTGCCATATAGTTTTCATTATAAAGCCTGACAATCTGCTCAGTCATTTATTACTAATTACAGTATATATACTCGAGTATAAGCCGACCCGAGTATAAGCCGAGACCCCTAATTTCAACACAAAAAACTGGGAAAACCTATTGACCCGAGTATAAGCCAAAGATGGGAAATGCATAGGTCACAGCCTCCCAGTATATAGTCTGCCAGCCCCTGTAGCCTATAGCCCGCCCAGCCCCTGTGGCATACAGCCTGCCCAGCCCCTGTGGCATACAGCCTGTCCAGCCCCTGTGGCATACAGCCTGCCCAGCCCCTGTGGCATACAGCCTGCCCAGCCCCTGTGGCATACAGCCTGCCCAGCCCCTTTGGTATAAAAAGACTGCCCATCCCCCGTAGTATAAAGCCTGCCCAGCCCCTGTAGCATACAGCCTGCCCAGCCCCTGTAGCATACAGCCTGCCCAGCCCCTGTAGCATACAGCCTGCCCAGCCCCTGTGGCATACAGCCTGCCCAGCCCCTGTGGCATACAGCCTGCCCAGCCCCTGTGGCATACAGCCTGCCCAGCCCCTGTGGCATACAGCCTGCCCACCCCCTGTAGCATACAGCCTGCCCAGCCCCTGTAGCATACAGCCTGCCCACCCCCTGTAGTATAAAGCCTGCCAGCCCCTGTAGCATACAGCCTGCCCATCCCCTGTAGTATAAAGCCTGCCAGCCCCTGTAGCATACAGCCTGCCCAGCCCCTGTGGCATACAGCCTGCCCAGCCCCTGTGGCATACAGCCTGCCCAGCCCCTGTAGCATACAGCCTGCCCAGCCCCTGTAGCGTACAGCCTGCCCACCCCCTGTAGTATAAAGCCTGCCAGCCCCTGTAGCATACAGCCTGCCAGCCCCTGTAGCATACAGCCTGCCCAGCCCCTGTAGCATATAGCCTGCCCAGCCCCTGTAGCATACAGCCTGCCCAGCCCCTGTAGCATACAGCCTGCCCAGCCCCTGTAGCATACAGCCTGTCCAGCCCCTGTAGCATACAGCCTGCCCAGCCCCTGTAGTATAAAGCCTGCCAGCCCCTGTAGCATACAGCCTGCCCATTCCCTGTAGTATAAAGCCTGCCAGCCCCTGTAGCATACAGCCTGCCCATTCCCTGTAGTATAAAGCCTGCCAGCCCCTGTAGTAGGAAAAAAAATAACACTGTACTCACTTTCCGACATCCCCCGTAGGTCCTCTTCTGTCTCAGACTGTCTCAGACAGAAGAGGACCTATGGGTGACGTCAGAAAGGTGAGTTTTGACTTTATAACTCGAGTATAAACCGAGTTAGGGTTTTTGAGCACAAATTTTGTGCTGAAAAACTTGGCTTATACTCGAGTATATATGGTACTTGCTGAAAGACAAATCCACATGAACACATTTGCTGTCCATTTCCTATTGTAACAGTCTTGTCTTACAGACATCGATGAATGCAGAACATCCAGCTACTTGTGTCAGTATCAATGTGTTAATGAGCCTGGGAGATTCTCCTGTGTTTGCCCAGAAGGATATCAGCTTGTGGGAACTCGATCGTGTCAAGGTTTGTATGGTTTTTTTAAAGGCATGACATTTAAAGGGATTTATGCCATGAAGACCACCTCTATCGATAAGCCCTTATATGCTATATGGACAATCGAAATAGGTCTCCAATTTGAGACTCCAAAAAGCCGCCACGTGTTACAACAATTCTTCACCATGGACATCGGCCCCAGCAGATTTAACATCATTTGTACCAGATTTTGGCTTATACAGGCGGTCCCCTACTTAAGAACACTCGACTTACATACGACCCCTAGTTACAAACGGACCACTGGATATTGGTAATTTATTGTACTTTAGTCCTAGGCTGCAATAAACAGCTATAACAGTTATTACAAGTGTCTGCAATGAAGATTTAGTGTTAATTCTGGTTCTAATGACAACCCAACATTTTTAAAATGCAATTGTCACAGAGACCAAAAAAGTTCTGTCTGGGATTACAATGATAAAATATACAGTTCCGACTTACATACAAATTCAACTTAAGAACAAACCTACAGACCCTATCTTGTATGTAAACCGGGGACTGCCTGTATAAAGAGGGAAATCTGCGCCAGCAATGACCAGTCATGGATTTTATTATAGGGACATGGACTGCTGGAAGATAATTTATGTCCCATCCTCCGGCTTCACAGTAAAAATCAAGACCGACATAGTAAACACTACGTAGAGAAAAATAGGAAAAAATGTCTCACATACCCTTATATCCAGAAACTTGCTTTGAGGATAGTGGAGGCTTGTTTGGAGTGCCCACGTGTTGCTGGCTTGTTTGCCCAAAAGTAATCCAAGTAAAAGAGAGTATGCGTCGCACATCCCATAAAACGTCAAAACTTAATTCTTCTTACATTAAAAAGAGTGCAGGAAAAGTGACATGTAGGTAATCCACCTACGCGTTTCAACTTCCTCTCAAGCCTTAGTCATGGTGTGAATAAAAACAACAATAGTATGCACTACTATTGTTGTTTTTATTCACACCATGACACACCATGCAGTACTATTGTTGTTTTTATTCACACCATGACTAAGGCTTGAGAGCAAGCTGAAACGCGTAGGTGGATTACCTACATGTCACTTTTCCTGCACTCTTTTTAATGTAAGAAGAATTAAGTTTTGAAGTTTTATGGGATGTGCCACGCATACTCTCTTTTACTTGGATAGTAAATACTAGTCTTTATAAACCACCATCCCACTCTCATTATTTAACTTCTACAGGAAATCTACCACCAGGATCAAGGATTGTAAACCAAGCACACAGCAGGATTTGCTTGTTAAGCTGTGTTTAAGAATTATGCAAATGAGTCTGAGGGGCTCTGGACTCCCTAGCAGTTATTAGAGCCTGGAACCCCTCAGGCTCAATTGAATAATTTTTGAAGCCTGTTTATGTAAAAACAAGGGCATAAGAAGCTAAAAAAAGGAGGTCATCCTGCCAGAGGGGACACACACCAGCATGTAAATGTGCTTAGTTTACAATCCTTCATCCTGGTGGTAGATTTCCTTTAAATTAATTAGGATAATTAATTAATAAGGATGAACAGGCCCGATGTTTCCGTCCCATGTCCCCCCTGGCCAATCATAGTCATGGCCAGATGCCAGGGGTGGTGGCCATCAATCTGGCAATGTATCCGGGTTGTGAGGGCTGAACCCTAACGGAAACATCTGGTCTGCTCATCTCTAATCTCATCTGCATGTGCTGATTTTTTTTATCATTGAGACATGTACAGTATATATAGTTAATAGCATATCCTTTGTTTTAAAAAATATATATGTTTAAAAATGTTTATTTTTGATATAGAAAGCAAATGTTAATAACTGATAATTAGTGTAATATCTAATACTAATGACAGGAAGCTATGTGATTTTATAATGTCATTTCAATAATATTTTTATGAGGCAACATTATGATGCTAAGACAAGGTAATGATGTGTGCCATCCTGTAGTGCAGGGCATGTGATCAATTTTATAATTACAAACTATGAATGCAACAAAATGATCAGATCATTTTTATTAAGCAAAGAAAAACACAGAATAAAACTTACGACATTCAACAGACACCACCCCAGGTGGAGTTTATCGTACAGTTGGTGGAGTTTATCGTACACCAGCGCATTGGGCACAAGGGTATGAGGAAAATCCCACCCCTCCATCATATCGAATATATCTGGAGTCTCCGCCCTCTGGATATCTTCGATGGCTGGATGCAGTGTCACACACTTTTACGCCTGACCTTGCATAGGACAGAATTGTGCTATAACCTGTGCCTATAGTCCATGAACTGGTGTGCGACTGAAATGCCCCGCAACAGCCCACTCCACCAAATTGCACACGACTGACATACATGCCCTTTTAAATCTCCCAAAAGTCCAATGCATGATGTGTCCAATGGTTGAAATCCTTTAGTCCTAAAAAATAATTTTTACCTATTTCATATATTTACAGACATAAATGAATGTGAAAGTAACACTCACGATTGTGCAGAAGATGCCATGTGTTGGAATTACTATGGAGGCTTCCGATGTTACCCAGCAAACCCCTGCCTAGACCCTTATGTGAGGATGTCAGATAAGTAAGCACTTTCTGTATATGTGTTTGCTTTTCGTTGTTTTCAATCTTTACCAAACCAAACCTTATGTTGATGAATTTTTGAGTTGAGATTCCAGGAATGAAGAACTTATTCAGACACTGGCAAAACCAAGTTGCATGGAATTCATGCTTTGTTCATCTTAATAAATGTTTGTAGAGCGGTGGATCCTCTTATGACACCTCTGGTGGTACGTAACACACACTCTGACAGCCCACTAGCCACAAGGCAGGACAGCACCTGTAAAGCATGGAGGGAAATCTCCGGCCACATGTCCAATTTTACCACCCACAAATTGAACGGAGAGGACCCATCCTTCAGTACCAGCAGGAGTGCTACCTGGTGCTAAGTACCCCATCCGATGGAGGTGGAGGTTAAAGGGGTTGTTTGAGACCTATGAAAAACAGATATGTGGCTGGGGGTGGGGGCTGAGTCCTTTATAACAATGAGAGGAAAGGCTTGGGGTTTCCGTTGTGTCTTTTATGGCAGTGAGAGGAAGGGCCCTGACATGACAACTTTTCTTATCCAATTATTAGTGTGCTATTCTAACTGGCAACACTTTCTGAACTCGGTAGAAAAACACAATATTCTCTGACAACAAGACTTCAGGACTAGATAGGAAACCACAATTTTCACTGACAGCAGGACTTCTGCACTAGGTATTTATCTGTTCTACTCTCATTGACCACACTTTTCTGAACTAGGTAGAAAAACGCAATTTTCTCTGACAGGAGCAACTTTACAAAAAAGGGATGATGTTGATGATTTATAACTTTTTGTGGTTAAAAATTAAAGAAAGGATTGATTATGCAGTACATGCTAATAATCAGGTCTGGACAATGCAAGTATTACTGTATAATCATAAATAATATCCCTGCACTGATACAATTCTTCACAGTGCCATTAAAAGAGCAATTATTTTTCATTTTCACCTGTCCCGAAAAAAAGGAGCCTCTACTATACACCTCAGTGCCCTGACAAGGGTAATTAGTGAAGTTTTACAAATCCCTGCCTAGCTGACTGACCCTATAACGAGTAGAAAGCTCTCCCTGGCTGTCTCCTGTGTGTAATGGCATCTGGACAAGTTAAGGAGCTGTAAGCTGCTTGATTGGCTTTTTTTCCTAACTGCACCTGTTGCGCGTTATTTATGAAGTGTTGGCGCCACAATATTGGTGTGTTTCCGACACTTAAGCCTTTTTTTCAGATCTTCTTTAGTTGTGGGCCAATTCATTAATCCGTTAATTCATAATCCAATTCATTAATCCCAAATCCAACGTCCTAGTTTAAATTACTGTACAATTCATGCAAAAAAAAAAAACAAGGACTGCACCAATAGCTGGGCTTTTCTTTTTCTTTCTTTTGTATGTTAGCACTACTAAAATGATGTATATGGGTGCAGGCCAACAGAGTCTTGGCAAAATAACTCCAAGTAATATATTCCAAAAACAATGCAGCACTCCACGATAAGAAATTGAAAATTCAAGTGTTATATATATAATCGTTCATAATTTATATATTTTTTTATTTTAAAAAAAATGTATATTATGTATTTTTCCTTTAAGCCGCTGTGTCTGCCACGTCACAAATCCACTTTGTCGAGATCAACCATACAGCATTGTCTACAAATACATGAGCATCAGATCCAACCGAGCTGTACCTTCTGACGTCTTCCAGGTTCAGGCTACTTTAATCTACTCTAACACAATCAACACTTTCAGGATTAAATCTGGAAATGAAAATGGAGATTTCTACTTAAGGGTGAGATCATTTTATAAGGAAGTTTATTCTTTTGTAGAGGGGCATCTGCAGTGGTATAACAAGACTCCAATGGGCCCTGATTCAAACTTTGGATCAGGGCCCCCAAATACCTAAAGCCCTAACGCCACCACCATCCCAGACACTGTACTTGAGACGCATAAATTACATTACATACACATATGCTACACATACACTACAAGTACAAGTAAGTACATACTTACACGTGTGCCGGCATATAATGTCCCACCCCCGGCAGCCACAGTGGCTCCATCATAAGGCTTGGAGGCAGTGGTGAATGTTCACAGGGCAAGAACGTCCTGTGCCGTCCCACTCAGCAGGCCTCTAAGCCCCTTCATGCCCCCTCCATCCCCACATGGTGTGAATGTGGCGTAGTTGCCAGAATACTGTAAATTCTTGCCGTGCGCTGCACTGAGAAATCTCCCCCATACACTATATATTTGCTACGCATGCATACACAAAGGGGTATGTTTATCAGGGCTTGTGCACCAGTTTCCTGATGTACATGCCCAGAATTAGGTGAAGTTCTCAGCATACGGCTAGAAATTGCACCTATTTTTTCCCTTACACTACATCAACGGCAAATGGGGGGATGGGAAGATGGCGTGGACGGTGGCTCAGTGCTTATTAATTAATATGCAGCTACAGCACTATTCTATTCATTTTTAGCAGCACCCACTATAATTAAAGTTAATCAGCCACCCTTATTAATTAATATAGTGTTCAGCAGTTTTTAATTTAATGAAGATTTAATAAGGGGACTGATGCACTCTATATTAATTAATAATGGGAGCCCACTGAGTTTTAAATTAATTAATAAGGAGGGCTGGTAAATTTTTATATACTTTAATAAGGGGGGTAATTAACTATTACTGTTAGTAGCCCCCCCCCCCCATATTAATTGATATAAAGCTCTTCAGTTCTCCCATTAACTTAAACTTCAGCAGTCCCTTTTTAATTTATATACTGTGCAGTAGCCCTCATAACATCCTCAAGTGTTCATGTTAAGTTTAGCATCCCCTCTTATTAATTATTATTATGTTTAACAGCTCCTAAATTTAATACAGGGCATCACTTCATAAGGTCTATGGTTTCAGCCATCAAATAATAAAATAATTATTTACCTCCCACCTCCAGTGTAGGACACTATCTCCTGCTGCTCCTCTTCTTTCTGGTCTTCCAGTGCAGGACACAGGTGGCGCTGTCATGTCACCTTCATCATTGCAAGCGTTCAGACAGGTCTATCTCAGCGCTACCCTATGAATCAATTTTATATGTGTCTTAAAGACACACATACAATTGATTATTATCCCACCTTGAGTCCCTACAACCTGCCGACTGGCAGAGCTGGTCCCTCCAGAGCTTCGGGCACCTGTCATGCTGTAAACCCCAGCGAATATAATGAGACAGCTGCTTTATTATAAGTGAATATACTGAGGCAGATATAAGACCACCTTCTGGAAGTGCAAATAGTAAAACAGTAGAACTAAACTGCTCCGATTATTCTGTTTTATATCATGCTTCCATCAGATCAAACTATAAGCCTAATATGACTGTCTTTTATTGTTTTCCTAGTGCTACAGAGAGTTTATTACATTTTATACAACGTTACAGACCATGGACAGGAATTTTTCATAGCATTGGGAACACAGTCAATGTTGCTCTTATCCTTGAGAATTTTGAGTGGGTGGCAACAATAGTGCAAACAATTAACAAAATGGATTATCTTACTTAGAGAACCTCCTTATGCAGGGCCGATTCTAGCATATTTGCTGCCTGAGGCGAATATTAAAATGCTGCCCCCTCCCCCCCACTCCCTGTTAAGTAAATCCTTAAACTTTACTAACAACCCTACAGACAGCTCCCTGACACTGTGTGACTGACTACAGGATCTGGGAGTCATTAGTGGCATCTAGTACCTTATAGATGAAAATCTCTTCCATCAGGAGGACTTTATTCCGGGTTCTCCAATCCATGACGTATCACGGCTGAATTCACGGTCGGATATCTTCAGCTCCGTGCAGCATCTCCACCCGGCGTCCCTAAAAATACCACAGTCACTTACAGTATAAAGTCTCCTGGATAACAACACTGTGCTCCTAAATAATATATACCCCTCACAACACAACTGACCGCACACTACCCCACATATAACACATCCCTTCATTATATAGGGATAAAATCTTGCCCCACATATACAGTCCCCTCCCAGCTTAGTAATATACTGTATCCCATATACAGCCTCCCAGCTTAGTAATATACTGTATCCCATATACAGCCCCCCAGCTTAGTAATATACTGTATCCCATATACAGCCCCCCAGCTTAGTAATATACTGTATCCCATATACAGCCCCCCAGCTTAGTAATATTCTGTACCCGATATACAGCCCCCCAGCTTAGTAATATACTGTATCCCATATACATCCCCCCAGCTTAGTAATATACTGTATCCCATATACATCCCCCCAGCTTAGTAATATACTGTATCCCATATACAGCCCCCCAGCTTAGTAATATACTGTATCCCATATACAGCCCCCCCAGCTCAGTAATATTCTGTACCCGATATACAGCCCCCCAGCTTAGTAATATACTGTATCCCATATACAGCCCCCCAGCTTAGTAATATACTGTATCCCATATACAGCCCCGCAGCTTAGTAATATACTGTATCCCATATACAGCCCCCCAGCTTAGTAATATACTGTACCCGATATACAGCCCCCCCAGCTTAGTAATATACTGTATCCCATATACAACCCCCCAGCTTAGTAATATACTGTACCCGATATACAGCCCCCCAGCTTAGTAATATACTGTATCCCATATACATCCCCCCAGCTTAGTAATATACTGTATCCCATATACAGCCCCGCAGCTTAGTAATATACTGTATCCCATATACAGCCCCCCCCAGCTTAGTAATATACTGTACCCGATATACAGCCCCCCCAGCTTAGTAATATACTGTATCCCATATACAACCCCCCAGCTTAGTAATATACTGTACCCGATATACAGCCCCCCAGCTTAGTAATATACTGTATCCCATATACAGTCCCCAGCTTAGTAATATACTGTACCCCATATACATCCCCCCAGCTTAGTAATATACTGTATCCCATATACAGCCCCTGCAGCTTAGTAATATACTGTACCCGATATACAGCCCCCCCAGCTTAGTAATATACTGTATCTCATATACATCCCCCCAGCTTAGTAATATACTGTATCCCATATACCTCCCCCCAGCTTAGTAATATACTGTATCCCATATACAACCCCCCAGCTTAGTAATATACTGTATCCCATATACCTCCCCCCAGCTTAGTGATATAGTGATATATAATATATACAGCACCCCCCAGTATAAAATGATTCTGGCCCCATATGATATATACTGAATAAAATAATTATAGCCCCAAATAATATCTATAGCATCCCCTCCCCAGTATAAAATAATTATAGCCCCAAATAATATCTATAGCATCCCCCCCCAGTATAAAATAATTATAGCCCCAAATAATATATATAGCGTCCCCCCCCCAGTATAAAATAATTATAGCCCCAAATAATATCTATAGCATCCCCCCCAGTATAAAATAATTATAGCCCCAAATAATATATATAGCATCCCCCCCCCCAGTATAAAATAATTATAGCCCCAAATCTCCAAATAAAATTTACAGAACCCCCCCGCCCCTAGTATAAAATAATTCTGGCCCCATATAATATCTATAGCATTCCCCCAGTATAAAACAATCATAGCCCCAAATAATAAATATATATAGCATTCCCCCCCAGTATAAAATAATTACGGTATAGCCCCAAATAATATAAATATATATTGCATCCCCCCAGTATAAAATAATTATAGCCCCAAATAAAATACATAGCATTCCATGATCCCCCCCAGTTTAAAATAATTCTGGCCCCATATGATATATAGCGCCCCCCCCCCCCCGCAGTATTAATTATTAGCCACAATTAATTAAATACATGAAAAATAATAAAATCATACTCACCTGCAGGCAGCTGCTCCCTCGGCGCGGCTCCGGTGTTCACTCGGCTGTGAGCTCCTGTGAGCTGCGGCTCCGCACAGTGACACAGGCGCGTGACGTCATGACGCCTGTGTCACTGCTTAGAACGGAGCGACGCAGCTGCCGGAAAGGCGCTGCGTCGCTCCGCATATAAATCCGCGTCCATTAACGCCCGAATCGCCCACCAGCTAAATAAATCGCGCCTGTCTCTTTAAGACACAGGCGCGATTTATTTAGCTGG
Organism: Engystomops pustulosus; assembly: GCF_040894005.1. Classification (NCBI taxonomy): domain Eukaryota; kingdom Metazoa; phylum Chordata; class Amphibia; order Anura; family Leptodactylidae; genus Engystomops; species Engystomops pustulosus. Next base: position 42,805,401 of record NC_092413.1, read on the forward strand.
TGGGCGATTCGGGCGTTAATGGACGCCCGAATCGCCCACTTTAGAGCGGCGAATTTCGCCGCCCTTTACAGGGACCCGCATTCTGCCGCCTGAAGCGAGATTTTCATCTCGCCTCATGGCAGATGCGGCCCTGTCCTTATGCACAGTAGTGGTGGTAGGACACAGATCCATATACAGAGTGCAAATCACTCAGTCCCAGCTCTATTAAGCCAACAAATCAGCTGTAATCTTATGTTACACCTAGCCAAACCTGCCCCGGGTAATTGAGGCGTGTCCCATGAAAAGTCTTGATCAGGCAACCTGATAAAAGTCCCATTCACTGTGTACGAGAATGGGACCCCCGTTCTAATCGGTGGGTGTTCCTTTTGGCAATCCGTGACAGATCCACACCAATCAGATTGCTTTCCTCCATCCTGCGCATAAGGGATACCAATCCAATTTTAATAGTGAATGCATTATGATAACACAATTTTAAAAATTTTATTATTACAGTGTAATACACTATTACTATTGTTTTAATATTCTCCTTTAAATTCCAGCACACAAGCGGAGTGAGTGCAATGCTTGTCCTGATCAAACCACTAACTGGACCAAGAGAATACATTGTTGACCTGGAAATGGTGACGGTTAACAGCTTAATGAATTACCGCTCCAGTTCCATTTTACGACTCACTATAATCGTTGGCCCGTACCCCTTCTAGAAAGTTCTCAATAACACTGGAAGAAAAAACGTATTCCACTCAATGACCTTTATTTATACATGGTTCTTCCTTTAGTCACATTGTATACAAAGACCAATCACATCTTTTTGTAATTATATGTTAATTGCATATTTTTGCCTTGTCAAATCAGCACTTTGTGAAGGAAGCCATTTTATGGTCAGAAGTGAAGTACACTAGAGGTATCATCAATTCCAAAGGAAGAGTACCTGTTACCGATTTTAGGAAATATCTGCATTCCAAATTCAAAGGATTGTTAGGGCTTTGCAAAAACTATAAAAGTAGCCTGAGGACGCAGGACAACTTTTTTTTGTTTTTACAACATCCCCATCAAGGACAAAGTATCTTAGTATCAAAAGTATCTTATCTACATTAGTTAAGGGGAAGACATTGAGGCAGATTTACTTACCCGGCCCATTCGTGATCCAGCGGCGCGTTCTCTGCGGTGGATTCGGGTCCAGCCGGGATTCACTAAGGCAGTTCCTCCGCCGTCCACCAGATGTCGCTGCTGCGCTGAAGTTCCCCGAGGCCCGCCGGAATGCACAAGCCTAAACCTGGTGAAGGTAAGTGCGAGTCCCGCGACACATTTTTTTTAAAAATGCAGTGGTTTTTCCGAATAAGTCGGGTTTTCGTTCGGCCACGCCCCCGATTTCCGTTGCGTTCATGCCGGCGCCGATGCGCCACAATCCGATCGCGGGCACCAAAATCCCAGGGCAATACAGGGAAAATCGGCGCAAATCGGAAATATCCGGGTAACACGTCGGGAAAACGCGTATCGGGCCCTTAGTAAATGACCCCCATTGTCTTGGTCCCCACTGGACCAGATTAAATCTGCTTCCCAAGAAATTTAAAGGGGTTTTTCCATGTGGACTGTTTATTACATATCCACAGAATATGTAATAAATAGATGATAGAAGTGCGTCCAACCTTTGAGACCAACATGTATCTCAGGAACGTTGTTCTACTGACCCCTTCCTGCAGCTAGGCCGAATAAGGGCTTTGCTGCACATAACATATCCTGTGTATATTTTATAAAAAATCTAGATAGGAAACCCCCTTTAAGTCTACTGCTTCCATACTGTAGATGTCAACTATACGGTAATTTGTCATAGTTTGTTCTGTTACACCTTACAGAAAAGTTAAATACTGTCCACAGTGTAGTATGGACATACCACAATGACAAGGTTCAAGGTATTGATATGTTAAAGCTCAACTCCGATATTTCAAATCAATAGCTATTGGGATGTAGAACAACTTTCCCAATATATTGATTATCTATGTTCAGCTATCCTCCTCGGTTTAAACTGGCTCTGCATTAGCTGTATATCCTGGCTGTGCTTATTTCTCCTGTGATTCTGGGTAGTTTTTTAGAGATATGGTTGCTGTTCATTCTGGAGGGAGGAGAGGAAGTCATATTACAGTGCTATCTATGTGTAATAGTGATGGGCAATCTTAGTGAAGTGGATAATTTGGCTCAGTTCACTATGAAGATCTGCCTCTACTAGCTCTTGAACAGCTCCCTAAATAAATACAATGGGAATCATTTTCAGGCAGCAAACCAATCAAACCCACACCATTTTAACCCGCTTTTATTTTGAGGTTTAAAAGGGGTATGGTTATTTGCAAGGAGCAAGGTTGCACAATTAATGGCGTTGGCTCTCAGCCAAAAGGTGACTCCTATTTTCCACCTAAGAGACTGCTCTCAGGGCCCACTCGTTCATGAACAACCCATCACTAGTGTCTATCTGAGAGCTGAGTATGTTCGGTGTTAGGGATGAAAAAGTCTCCTAAACAGAATAATCAGGTACATGATCTCCGCTCTTCAGTATCAGTCCCTCCATACCAGTCTGTGATTCTTCATAACTTTCTCTGTCTCTCTCTTTCTCTGCAACTCATGCTGTGTTGTAACTCTTAGTGCTCACAGAGCACACTATACAGTCTTCAGTGGATTTACTTATAGGAATCTCAATTGTTTAATGAGAAAACACAAGGCATTACAGGAAATGTGGGAAGCCTAAATTTGACTTCAAGGCAGATAGAGGAAGAGGTTAGTCCGCACCAACTTCACTGCTGCTGAGGAGTCTTTTTGACATGTAGCTTCAGAACAGAAAATGCCAAAACTCTGGAATGAAAAGGGTGAGGAACACAACATGGGTATTATTACTGAGTTACGCTTTAGGCAATCTGTTAAGGTCTAGGACCAGAAATTTGCACAAAGTTCAAAGAAATTAAGTCCAGGGATTTTATTTGACATGTAATGCAGATATTTACATTAAGAGGTCCGGATCAGGTTCCCTCTAAGAAACAGTACAAACTTCTCTACTAAAATGGCTATCTTCATGGTGAGTGATGGAACATTACACGTTTCCTTCTATTATCCACATATAGAAACATTTTTTTAGCACAACAAAAATTATATTTTGTATCTTGTAAATATGTTTAGTTGATATATGTTAAATTTATTTTTTTCCTCCTGTCTGCATAGCTCTCGACTATATTATGATTTGTACATTTTTCTATAGAACCATTTTAAATGATCTCAGTAATAAGATGACATTTATTGAATAAACACTCACATGCACATCGCATACATACAGTATCATATACACCCTGTTATGGTCTCCTTTCATTGCAATTTGCTTTCAGCATTAAATATTAATTTATATAAGAATGAAAATAGCATTCAAGAGAAATCTTAATCCCACCTAGGAAGCTACAGCGATTAGAACAATTTTGGCCATAAATGACCATGACTGGCACTGCAGCTTATTCCCATGTACATTGCGGGGGGGTTTCCTCCAATATTTTAACATAACAAACCACCAAATTCAAACTATATATACAATACAACATACAATGAAGTGTACAGCAAATAGTTAGTAAAAATATATTTCAAAAGAAATACTTATCAGTTTAAGGGTGCGTTCACACGTGACAGTAACACATGTTTTCAAAGCATCTGAACTGCTGAGAAGAGGAGATTTGCCTTATTGCACAGCTGTAAACATTGTGTTTACAAAATGCCCGCTATGTTAACAGCTATGTGATCAGGTAAATCTCCTCTTCTCAGCTATTTCAAAACCCATGCCTTACTGCCATGTGTGAACACACCCTAAATGAACATATTAGGGTAATATGCACAATAACAATATACATAAGTAAAGGCACAAACAGACTATTAAATTAGAAGCTATACATGGTATAATAATGGGATGTAATAGAATCAAGATGGCACTGTGTTGTAAAATCAAATGTCACTTAGAAACTCTGTTTATGTATCTTAAATGATGAAACATGTTTTATATGTCCAATACGTTTGAATAATTGTATTATATATTTCTCTTTATGATTCCATATAATTTCAGTATTTTGTAGACAGGTATTATCAGGGCATTTTTACATCTGTTAGTTACTTTCTTAATGTACAAAGTTTTTATTGAAATAAATGTTAAATATAAAGTTCTTAATTGTTGCCTTCCATTAAATTTTTTTTTTATCTACGTCAAGAACAAAGTGGCACATTTATCAGGGCTTGTGCGGCAGTTCTTCCAAATGGGCATGTGAAAGGGACACAGCCAGCGACTAAGTGGGCATTGTGCTTGCCCACTGGCCATGGTGCAATTTCACGCCAGGCTGGGTAGGACGTGCCCGGCCAACGCAGCGCTGCCACCTTTCAGGATAGGGGGTAAATAAGAGCCAAAGTGTAAATGATAATGACTGGCATCCTCCTTCAGCATTGTTCCTCCTGGGTTGTGGGCACTGTGGTCCAGTCTTTACCTATAGGGTACATCTGCCCTTTCAAAAATTGAAAATCTTGGATTCAGCTATCTATGTCCTGCTCCTGTCCATTATCTTAGACAACGTCTCCCACAAGAAGCTACCTGAGCAAAGGTTTGCAGTATGTTACCAAGACTTTTCTCTCTACTTTGCCTATTAACCTTTTCCTAAACTTACATTTGCTGTTATAAGCCACCACCTGTCCTGACCAATTGTTATTTTAATGCATTGAACAAACATTAAATATCCCATGTCTTTGCCTATTCCTATGGTGCCATATTTTTTTTTACATACATTGACCCGTCTTATTTACTTTTTAGGGCCTTGAAGGACCAAAGGACCATAGTATAGCCAAAAATACAACAAATATTCAACATAGCTCTTCAATTTACCCTTAGATTTAGTTTTATGTTGTAAAATATCATGTTTTGGTGGAGTTTCCATTTCTCCGCCTATCCCGTTTGTGCCATGCTTTGGCATTTCTTGACCTACCTGATTGAGTTTTCAAGGCCTTAGCGGTGCAAAAGCGCACATTAAACACAAAAATACACCAAAACTGCTCAATTTGTGTTTAACCCTCCATTTCCATTGTAAAATATCTTCTCTTAAGAGTGTACAAAGAACAGATGTTGCTTGTAGGAAAGTCCTTGTCAATAGCCACATGCACGGGGTTACACTTACAAGGCAAAGAATGTCAACAAGTATCAAACACTATTTGCTACAATACATCTGATACATAAATAGAAACCGCCCAGGAATCCTTCATTTCATGCCAAGACCTCCCAGAATTTAGCTTAAAAATGTATGGGGCTAATTTAAAGGGATACATTGAGCTTTGTTATATAGAGAATACATTAGCAGAAAATCTTCATACAACAGACTAAAATCTACTTCAGCCCATTATATTATATTCTTGTAGCTTCTTTTTAGGAATAGGCACAAGGGTAATACTGTATTATAAAGAGTGGAAATTACACAAGAAATGTGTTTTATTGAGCCAAAATGACCAAATGAGGGAAACAAGATTGTTCTCAGATGCACAGGCTTTTCAAATCTACTATCTTGGATGCAAGCCATCAACATGTCTATGTGTCTTCTGGCTAATTTCATTTTGAACCAAACTTTCCTTTTCCTATCCAATATTGGATGAAGTTGACTCAGCATTTAGAAAGATCTGAGGGGAATTATTTCTATAAATATCTGAAGTTCTCCCATATTAATATGATCATGTGGAGTGAGAGATCATGGGAACAGCTCTTTCTTCTAGTACTATGCTAATTCTATCGTAGAATAGTATTAGTGGCTATGATTATTATAATACACTCAACCAATATATTTTTAATGTGCTATTTTAAGAGTCAGGTTGGGTTCACATTATGTTATTTGCCATAAGTTGTAAGGACATGTCAGGAGGATTCGGGCATGTCCTTACAACATAGGGCACAGATGTGTCCAACTGTATGCCTTTACTGTGGGATACGTCACCCGGGGACCACCCACCAACCTGAATGCGGCAATTGGCTGCTGCCGATAAACGGGGCTGTGCCGCTTTTCCCTGAATTGCCCCAGGTTTTTGGTGCACGTGATCGGATTGTGGCGCATCGGCAGCAGCATGCATATGGTGGAAATCGGGGGCGTGGCCGTCGGAAAACCCGACGGATTCGGAAAAGCTGCGGTATTTTTTAAAAATCGACCTTAGTGAATCGCCGGAAGACTCGAATCCTCGACGGAGAATGCGCCGCTGGATCACGACAGGACCAGGTAAGTAAATGTGCCCCACTGTCACAAAATTCATGCTGAACATGACAGAATACATACAGTGCCTTGTGAAAGTATTTGGCCCCCTTGAACTTTTTTACCTTTCAGGCTTCAAACATAAAGTTATAAAATTGTCATTTTTTGATAAACAATCAACAACAAGTGGGAGACAGTTGTGAATTTTTAAAAAAATTATAAACTGAAAAGTGGGGCTTGCAATTTTATTTGGCCCATTTACTTTCAGTGCAGTAAACTCACTCCAGAAATTCGGTGAGGATCTCTGATTGATCCAATGTTGTCCTAAATGACTGATGATGATAAATATAATCCACTTGTGTGTAAACAAGACTCCATATAAATTCACCTGCTCAGTGATGGTCTCAGGGTTCTGTTTATAGTGCAGAGAGCCTCATAAAGAGAAACAAACACACCAGGCAGGTTCCAGCCGGATTTGAATACAAAAAGATTTAACAAACTTTAAACATTCTAAGGAGCACTGTGCAAGCGATTATATTGAAATGAAAGGAGTATCAGACCACTGCAAATATACCAAGACCCAGACGTCCCTCTAATCTTTCTCTAATCTCAAACAAGGAGAAGACTGATCAGAGATGCAGCCAAGAGGCCCAGGATCCCTCTGGAAGAACTGCAGAGATCTACAGCTGAGGTGGTAGAGTCTGTCTATAGGACAACAATCAGGCACAAATCAGGTCTTTATGGAAGACTGGCAAGAATAAAGCTATTTCTCAGAGTTATCCATAAAAAGCCATGTATAAATTTTGCCAAAAGTCACCTGGGAGATACACCAAACATATGGGTGCTCTGCTCAGATGAAACCAAAATCAAACTTTTTGGCCACAATACAAACATGTTTGGTGTAAAAGCAACACAGCTCATCACCCTGAACAGACTGTCACACATGGTTGGGGCTTTTCTTCAGCAGGGACAGTGAAGATGGTTAAAATTGATGGGAAGTTGGATGGAACCAAATACCAAAGAAAACCTGTTGGAGTCTGCAAAAGACCTGAGACTGGGACAGAGATTTATCTTCCAATAAGAGAATGATCCCAGATATTAAGCAAAATCTACAATGAAATGGTTCACAAATAAACATATTCAGGTATAAGAATTGCCAAGTCAAAGTCCAGACCTGAATCCAATCGAGAATCTGTGGAGTGAGATGAAAACTGCTGCTCACAAACGCTTCATCCAACCTCACTGAGCTCCAGCTGTTTTCCGAGGAAGAATGGGCAAGAATTTCAGTCTCTCAATATGCAAAATGGATACAAACTGATACCCCAAGCGACTTGCAGCTGTAATCGCAGCACAAGGTGGCGTTACAAAGCATTAACTTAAGGGGCCAAATAATATTGCCTGCCCCACTTTTCAGTTTACTATTTTTTACAAAAATGTTAAATATTCAATAAATTTCGTTCCACTTCACAATTGTGTCCCACTTGTTGTTGATTCTTTCACCAATTTGGGAAAGGGGAGAGGGTGCACAATTCTTCATGGTTTTCTAGATCTCTGCTTGCTTTGTTCTTGCTGCCTGAAGATAAATAATGGTCCATGTCGCACTGGTGATGTCACACTGGTGCATGGCTTGTTATAACACACAGCGCAATGAAAGCTCTTAGATGCGAACCAGCCACACACCTGTGTGACATCACATGACCATGGAGCGGTGTTTATGAACAATGAAGCTTCCTGTTTCATGACAGCAGGGATACAGCAAGCAGACATATAGAAACTTGAGAAGAACCTGAGAAGAATTTATATAGAATGTATAATTTTATACATTTTATACATTTTCATTACACAAACAATATCAATTATTTGCTGGAATGTGCTTAAAGTGGACAACCCCTTTAAGGAACATTAGCAAATCCGTAATGTGAACTTGTGGCATCTGGTAATATTAGACTGCCTAATCTAACAATAAACATCAAATTAGGATTATCTGAAGCAAGCAAAATATGCTAATACTCTTTTTTCAAGTTTTTACCAATGAATTGTTTGAGTTGAAAACATTTGTAAAAATTATCTGACAACTAAAGAGGGACACAAGATGGAAAATTATTAGGCCTGGAGCCATGTGCAACACCCCTGCCACTGCGCATGGCAGAGTGTTTGCGAATAAGCCTCCCTGTATCATTCGGTATATCTAGAGGTAATTAGCAGCAGTCGTTTCTGTCTGGACAGGCAAGGGTTAATCTTACTTAATGTTATCATCCAATAATGTTCCACCTTTGTAACTGAAGTGTGATTGGAGAGTGAGATCACCTGACCAGGGATTAACAAAACCCTTAACTCCTGACAGAGCAGCACCACCTCAGAGCACATGCTCTTAATACAGGCCTCCTAGGCCTCAGCAACTCTATACTGAGTGACATAGAACTACCAGGACAAAGCTGCAGCTTCCAGCATTGGACACAGCTACATCCCTGCCTGCCCCTGCATCCAGGCTGGTGACCAAACTCCTGAGGTTCCCTCTCCAAGATCACTTCAGTAATCTGCCTTTGTACAGAATCGTTTGGCCTGTTGCTGCTGTTGGTTCGAATAAAGAACTGTAAGTTAATTTTATGCACAACATTGCCTCCGTCTGGTCCCTGCTACGGCTGTATCACCATCAAGGGCGCCCCATGTATCCTTCAGGGACACATACTACAGACTCTAAGGGGTTGCCCCAGGGAGAGCCAGTACCACAGCCTTTCCCACATCTAATTTCTTCCACTCACCACCCGCTGGAGAGCTGCCAGGCTGTAGGACAGCCCTCCGGTCCCCATACCAAGTGCCGTGACACTAGCGTGCCTAGGCCGCAACTGCCAGCCACTCCGGTATACCGGGCACCGGCTGTCTCCAAGCCCCAAGAAAAGGCTAGGCCCCGGTGGGGGATGTTGCACATGCAACTCCCTATTATTTCCAAAGAGTATAGAAACCACTCTAGTGTCCCCCAGTATATAATATTCCCATTAGTAGCCTAATATGGCATCCCCTTCTGTGACCACCACTGTATAATGCCCCCTGTGTTGTGACCATCCCACCAACATTAAATACCCTCACTTATTATACCCACCGTTCTGTAACCCCTCTGATGTTCCCTTTTCTGTTTTCCCCCCACATTTAATGACTTATTTACTTGCAACCCTGTACTTATCTTAGCTATTTATTCCCTTCCTCTACATACAATGCTTTCACTTTCTGTTCCCGTCCCCCTCACATCCTCCTCCCATTCTCCTCCCATTATGCCCTCTTCTTTCCATGTTGTTGCCCCCTCATACTTTTCCCTCTCCGGCTCTCATTGTGCCCCTTCTCCTCTCTGCTCCTCTATTCTTTGTCGCTGCATTTCTTTCCCCTTTGCCCTTACAGAATTTCTGCTTTCTACTTTTCTACAGCAAGCCGGCAGCTGTGATGATATCATCACATCACGCCTGTCACACACATCAAGCCACAGTGGCACCCAGGCGTGGCAGTGGCTCAGTGGCAATGCAAGAAGTCGAGAGCTCTCTGCGTCACCATTGCATTTAACTCTGGACATAGAGTGGCTTATTTACTAAGGGTCGCGGATCAGACTTTCGTCGGTTTGTTTGCGTTTTTTGGTATTTTCTCACTTTTGACAGGTATTTAACAGGGGTTTACGCTGGGATTGTGTCAGAGGCAATCGAATTGTGGTGCAGCTGCGCTGGCTTTCATCTGGCAGAAATCGGGGGGGGGGGGGGTCAGACGATCCATCTGATATAGACTGGGCGCAGGATTTAAGTTTCAAATTGTATCGCAAGACAGTGCACTTACATGCACCAGGAAGAAGAAGGTGTACTCTGTTGGAACTAAGCCGGGAAGCGACACAGTGCATGATCGTCGGACAATGCACTTTCTGTGAACTCCGCGGACTGGGTAAATGTGCCCCAGACAGTTGCTCCCTGGAACATGCCTCCTGCCCATTCATCCGGAATAGTTGGAAGGTATGCAACAGTTCTTTTTCTGAAAACTTACCAAAAAATGATTGTTTCTTTTTAATTTCCATTAGCCCCTCACAGTTTGGTATCAGACTTTTATTCCCAACTCACAACAAGCAGAGAATCTCTGATTTCCTAATCCTGTTCTATAGAATACAGTGGAAAGATTTACAAATGTGATTATGTAACGGCAAACACTTGAATTAAAGTGACATTTTTGTGATGATTTAAACATGTTCAATCTGATCTTTTGGGAGAGTCCTCCTCCAGATCACAACCAGATGAAACCACTTACTGATGTTGTAAATTCCATTTTTAACGACAGAAGAATGGCGTGAATCTGCCATGGAGGTCATTTTCACGGGAGACGGAGTGTCTCTTAAGACTATTTATGGACGTTGTTTACTCTGAAAAGAGATTTACAAGAAGTAAACAAAATAGCAGTTTGGAACCTTGTCCAAGTTCGATAAGCTGCAAGCATCTTGTGTGTCACTGAGGAATAATTTAACAATTGTGGCTTGGGGATAAGCGGATGTTATTGAATTCTCTTCTTAGAAATAACAAAAAAAAAAAAAACATGTTCACTTTTCACTAATGGTGAATGTTTACTCCTCTAAAATAATCCTACAAACATAGAACAGATGTGGGATTGATGACACAATTCTTTTACACAGGCCACAAGGGATACCATCTTCTATATGAGTTATGTTTACGCCCGCGTTCTTAGCATCGCCCCAGGTGAGGATTATTGTACACGAGCAAAGAAACTGAAGCTATATTTTATATTTTGATGTAAATTTAAATGGGTTTCAAGGATATCACATTTGTTGTCCTTAAAGGGGTATTTCCACCTTTAGGGGAAAGACAAGTTTCTTAAATGTACTCAGGATAACAAAATAACACATTTGCTAATTCACTGTTATTAACAAAAATACAGCATTTCACAGATATAAGTCCAACATGTCTCTATCAGTCCTGGTGTACACAATTTTGGTTGCCCCTTGACCCGACCCTGTATCCTCTGAGTTTATGGTCCGCACCCATCTAACTCTTCTGTCTGATGCTGTACTGAGCTGAGCTGCTCCGAGCTCACACAGGCACATTTACTTACCCGGTCCTGTCGCGATCCCGGCTGTGCGTTGTCCGATGATCATGAACTCCAGCGCGATTCACTAAGATCGTGCGCCCGATATCCTGCATGTGTCCCTTCCCCAATTAGGTCCGCCGGAGTTCACCATCTTCCTTCCGGTGCATGTAATTGCATAGCTTGCGATACAAATTGAAATGTTAAATCCTGCATTCAGTCCGAATCTGTCGGATCGTCCAACGGCCCGTCCCTCGATTTGTGTCGCAAGAAAGCCAGCGTGTTTGCACCAAAATCCGATTGCGTGCGCAACAATACCCTTTTAATGCGGCGCACATCGGTAATCGTCGGGATATCCGAAGTTTGTGCGGTCCGCGGACCCTTAGTAAATGAGCCCCACTGACTTTCAGAAGGTGCCATGAGGAGAGTAAAGCTACAGACAGATAAGATCTTTATCCAGGGTATGGGGAAGGAGGTATATAGCAGGGCTGTGTATTTTATGGCTGTTATAGTAGAGCTGAGAATGTAATTGTGTGCATTTTGGATCTAATTGATATCATCATCTCTGATCTGTCTCATCTCTCTTTCCAAATGTCAGATAGTAGTGAATGTTCAGAAGCTAAATGAAAGTGTATATACACATGTACCATTATAATGTAACCACATTGTCACCACACAGAACTAGATGGATCATAATGTATCTGCTTAGAGAGTCCCTGCCCTGGTATTTTACACTGGCCATCACTGAGTGATAGGAGCTAACTGAGCAATAAAACTGAGTAAAATTGTAAGGGGTTAAAAATAAAATCACTATGGGATTACAATTTGAGAATTTTCTTTCATGAGCAAGCTCCTTTAATTAGCTCAGATGTAGGGAAAGGGGGAGCCTTGGGTTTCCTCTGACAGATAATGAAGAACTTCCCATTCACATACTGCAGCACCCAACTCGGTGCCAATCACTGGAATCTGAATGACCAGACACAATCACATGTAAAGGGATAGATTCATAATAATTATATATATATATATATATATATATATATATATATATATATATATATATATAGTATATTATTTTTATTCTTTTTAATTAATTTTTTTTCCCTTTATTCTTCAAATTATTTACATAATTAAAGAAAATCCAGGCTCGGGCTGGCCCAAAGGGAAAAAGGTGGATCCACCGGTGGGCCCCTGAGTGAAGTGGGCCCCTAGGCCGTGCATAAGTAGTGCTGGAAATAGGTACCCTTTCTGTAATTTATACATATAATAAGCATAGAGCATCTCAACTATCCTATGTATTTATATGATTATATTAATAGATTATGAAACAAACTTATAGCTGTGGTGGCCCCAAGATCGGATTTTACTGGTGGGCTCGAGGTTTCCCAGTCCGACACTGAGGAAATCTACCATGAAAATCCAGCATTATAAACCAGGGATGATTATTCATAGATCCAGGCATCAAGACTGTGGTAATCTTATTGTATATGTTATCTATGGACTTATTCCTTTTTAAAGGGGTTTGTCCATAAAAGATAGTTCTCAATTTTTAATCTTCTAGTGATGTTTACACAATAAAGATAATTTTTAACCCCCTTACTTACAATTTTGTATACTTACAATGTGTCCTATGGGGTAAACAGTGTGCCTTATGGGTGGGCAGTGTGCCTTATGGGGGGCAATGTGCCTTATGGGGGGTGAATGGTGTGCCTTATGGGGGGGGGTCCGTGCGCCTTACGGAGAGGCAGTGTGCCTTATGGGGGTACAGAGTGCCTTATTGGGGGGGTAGTGTGCCTTATGGGGGGCAGTATGCCTTATGGAAGGGGGGGCAGTGTAGCTTATGGGTGGAGGAAGTGTGGAGCCAGCCCTAATATAGCCATGCAGTCCCCTTTATATAGCCAGCCCCTGTATATAGCCAGCAAGTCCCCTGTATATAGCCTGCCAGCCTTAGTATATAGCCATATAGCCATTCAGCTCATGTTAATAGCCTGCCCTATATAGCCAGCTGTATATAAACAGCTAAACCCCAGTATATAGACAGCTATACCCCACTATATAGCCAGCCAGTCCCTGTAGATAGCCAGCCAGTCCCCTGTAGATAGCCAGCCAGTCCCCCGTAAATAGACAGCCAGCTCCTGTATATAGCCAGCCAGTCCCCTGTATATAGCCAGCCAGCTTCTGTATTTAGCCAGCCAGTCCCCTGTATAAAGCCAGACAGACCCTGTATAAAGCCAGCCAGACCCCTGTCCAGCACATAAAAATAATAAACTCTATACTCACCTTTCCTACGCCATACCCTTCACCCCTGTTTTTCCATTTATCCAGTCCCATCGACAGTGACAGGTCCATGTGCGCTGGCAGCGTACATACTATGACAACATCCGCTTGCTGATGTCATAGTCTGTGCACCACTAGTTCGACCTGAAGCTGCTGGTGGGCAAGAAGGAAGAAGAAAACATGTGGGGGGGGGGGGAGCATCAAAAATTTAAGTGCTGAAAGTGCTGAAAACTCTTTGTACTCAGGTACATACAGCATTTAAGAAGTGTCCGTGCCACGTATGTGTCGCACGTGACTCATTAGTGTCGCGACTGCACTATACCTGATGCGACACAAATTACTGCACATAAAGGGGCGTTCTGGTGGTCAATCGGACCATGCATTATATTTAAAATACAGAATGCGACCGATGTTACAGGAGAACCAAAAAAAATTGGTGCACTCTGTTGGAGCAGTGCAGGGAGCGCCAGATTCATGCAGAAGAGGTGTCCCAATTCATGAATGTGGTGCCCTCTACACACTACACTGTTTTTGAGAATTATGGGCCAATGACACTCTCACCTGATCAACTTTGATTTTGCAACTTCAAAAATAGGTCATAAATATGAGATCAATGGGATTCAACAGCTGATATCCCTCTGATCATCTGTATGGGGCCCTCTCCATATGGAGTTACAGATAAATAAATTTAGTAGATGCTCCCTATGTAATGAAGACAAGCACAGCAGTTCCTTCATATTAGGGATTATACCCCTGCCAGTGTGATATTGATAATCTATTTTGAGTATAGAACATCAATATTCTGTACCTAGAAAACTCCTAATTTATATAGAACCTTTTAAAACCATGAAATTCAAAGGAGATCTTCTGCAGCAGCTGGTCTTGTCTCCAGCTCCAGGTGCCCCTGGTCACTGCTGTAGAATATATCTGTGAGTCTTGCATTTTCTGTAATGTCTGTATCAGCACAACTAGGGTTTGGAATCTCTCCTGAGCTTCCTCTGCACCTGACCATCAGGAGGACCAGGTGCCCACCATGGGATGATCCTGTTCATGCTTCCAGCTCTGCCTCTAACTTTGGGCTTTTTTAGTTACCAGCCCTTTCCTGACCTTCAGATGGAAAACCAAAAGCTCTCATTTAGGATCAGGGCTTCCTCAGCTCACATGAGGGACATGGCACCTTACAACATAGCTCCCAACCGTCCCGATTTTGCCGGGTAAGCCCGTTTTTCTTACCTCTGTCCCGCGTCACGGGCAGCTATGAGATTGTCATGGATTTTCCCCCCAGGTCCCGCAGCTGTGAATACTTTGAAAGCCTGAACTCACAGTACAGAATGGCTTCTACAGACATCGGGAGGGAATCGTTTTCAGAGAAGTGTCGGCTTAGAGAGCAGGGACCACGTCATCAGCTTCAGATCAGCATCTGTCCATATATGGTCACTGCATCTCCTAGGGTTCCCCAGAGCAGACATCGGGCAGGGAATCCTTTTCAGAGAAGTGTCGGGCTTAGCGGAGAGCAGGGACCACGTCATCAGCTTCAGATCAGCATCTGCCCATATATGGTCACTGCATCTCCTAGGGTTCCCCAGAGCAGACATCGGGAGGGAATCCTTTTCAGAGAAGTGTCGGCTTAGTGGAGAGAGTAGGTCAGATCAGCATCTGTCCATATATGGTCTCCGGGGCTTCCCCAGACACAAGCTCTTTATTTAATTAAATAAAGTTTTGCCCAGGCTGAGATTTGAACCTGGGACCCTCTGCACCACAGACAGGAGCCTTTACTAACTGAGCTATAAGCTCAGTGATACAGAGCTGAGGATTTCTGGTAACTAAGAATTGTTATCTGCCAGTGTTACATTGTAACACAGACTTACTGCACTGCTATATAGAGAGGGATCTTCTCAGAGATTATTTATGTTAATTATTGAAACTATTATTATTATTATAAATTTTATTATTTTTATTATTATGGAGACGATTATTAATAATAGTAAAAATAATAATAATCATCTCAATAATAATAATAATAATCTCCATAATAATAATAATAGTCTCAATAATTACAATAATCACTGAGAAGATCCCTCTCTATATACCAAAGCATTAAATCTGTGTCACAGTGTAACAGTAGTCATAGTTCTTAGTTACCAAAATTCTACACCTAGATAATCACAGAGGTTATAGCTCAGTTGGTTGAGGCACTGTGTCATTGTTGTACATGGACACTGCAGGTTCTGAGTTCAAATCCCAATTTTTTTTTTTATTGGGGCGTGGCCAGGGAGTGATTGGGGGTGTGGCTTAGGGGGATGTCCCTCTTACCCTTTCACAAATGTTGGGAGGTATGCCTAACAAGTCTACACCATTATGCTAAGGCTCTTGATTTGGATATAACTCCTACTACTTTTATTAAAGTACCCAAATCTACAATGTACCAGCTCCTACAGCAAAATAACACAGTGACTTGGAAACAACCAGTTAAACTGTAAAAAAGAGATCAGGTTTCCCTCCAGGCCTGAGCTCAATAATAGTCCCGATAAAACTTAAGATTCACTTAACTTAACCTGCATGAATTGTTCAGCCCAAACTACACTTTTATTAAATTGTTTGGCTTTTGTAGGTGCTACAAAATGGAAATGTGTTAGTTAGACTGCACAATATCATCCTAATGTTCATTTGCTGATGTGCATGTCCTATAATTGTTTCATGGTAAAGAACGATGGTTTAGTGTAGACATTATTTTTACTCGATACAACATTAGAGGAACCAGGGGAGCTGCTAGATGCTGTAATAATAATCAGGCTCAAACTCAAGATTTTTGCACCCAAGGCTGGTTTTAATGACCTACTCTCAACCAAAATGATCGCATTGCTCCACGTTTATAACCCCCAATGTACTCATCTGCTTGTATGAATAATACATTCTATATCTAGCTTGCAGATTCAGTGTTTCATGCTAGGGCCTCTTCAATATAAATGGATGATGAAGAGAATGAGGTCTGGTTAGAACGTAGGTTTGATATACTTTCCTATTTTGCAATTTCATTAGGTAGGTAACTAAAGATGGACAGGTAGAGGCAGGTGAAGCTTCCATTTCTTCTAAAATTGTAATATTGGAATCATCCAAAAAATGTCTGGTCCAAAACAGATCATTGAAATGTTTTTCTCATCTCTTAAATGTTTGGTCTGGATTTTTTCCCAGAAACCGCAAGATAACAATAGAATATCCCAGGCTTTGATTATGATAGCGTGGAATGCTGTTGCTTTAGATGCATGCATTGTTGGATTAAAAAAATTAAGACATTTCATCAAAAAGTATAAGCTATAGGAAACATACTTTAGTGAATAATGACATAACAGTTAATGCAGCTGGGCACTTCTTATATAATGGGTTCCATACTTAAAGTGGGTGCTCCCATTCAAGTTCTTATTCGAGCCAAAAATAGGTAAACAAGCAACCTTAACAATATCATACAACACAAAGGTTCTGTAGGTTTGAGTCGGAACAGATTTCTGTTGGAAGGATAACAGCAAATTTTTGGTCCTTGTGACAAGTGGATTTTAAATATTTTGCGTCACCATCGGAACATGCATAAAAAATAAAGCTTCACTTGTTAACTTTTACAGTTGAACATTGTAACCTAGTAAAAACTAGGATACAGAGATCTTCACCAGAGGTCACATTGGGGGTTGTCGGTCCATCTGTAACTTGGAGTTGTATGTAAGTCAGGTGTTCTTCATTCTGGTATTGCATACAATATTCATTAGGGGTGCTTACATAGGATCTAAATAAATCACTTAGTTGCCTTGTAGTTCTTTTGTTGTCCTTGGTTGTATCCATTCTAAATGTAAACTATTGGCAAACCTGTTGCTCTTGTCGAACACCCCAGGATTTAGAATACCTTCATAGCTGTATTTACTGATGTAACTGATACATGAATAGGACAAGGCAACAGTTATTGGTCTTACAAAACTTTTTTGTAATGGAAGATCGAAATCATGGTCAACATTGCTTCCAAAAATATGCCACCAGGTACAAAATGCTAAATAACCTATGTATCTCAATTCATCCTCATTGTGCTCTGGATCAATTTGCTTTATATTTTCTTTAAATATTTCTACCCTCTGTATGTATGTCTTTGTAAGATCGTAATAGTCAAGGGAGTTTGTTTTTTTGTGTACTGTGCTGAAAATAGGGTTACTACCCCCTTCCATAAGTAAGAATGTGGTGTAGTACTTAAAACACATTGGTTTGTCCCATCCACAATGTACTACCCCATGATCTCATCTCATGAGTAAGAGGGTGGTGCAGAGCTTGAAATACATGGGTTTATTTCAACCAGAATGTAATGCCCCATCCTTTGAGTAAGAGATGGTGTACAAGTTGAAATGCATTGGTTTGTACCCAAAGACAATGTACTGCCCCATCCCATGAGTAACAGCGTGGTGTAGAGCTTGAAACACATTGGTTTATTCCCAAATACAATATACTGCCCCCTCTCATGAGTGAGAGGGTGGTGTAGAGCTTGAAGCACATTAGTTTCTGTGCCCTCCCAAACTGTGCCCTCCCATGAGTAACAGTGTGGTGTACCATCCACAATGTACTGCCTCATGATCCCATCCCATGAGTGTTGTGTAGAGCTTAAAACACATTGGTTTGTGCCCAAACACAATGTACTTTCCCCTCCCATGGTGGTGAAGAGATTGAAATGCATTGGTTTATCTCAACCAGAATGTACTGCCCTATCCCATGAGTAACAGCGTGGTGTAGAGCTTGAAACACATTGGTTTGTGCCCAAACACAACATACTGTGCCCTCCCATGGGTAAGAGCGTGGTTTAAAGCTTGAAAAACATTGGTTTTTGCCCAAACACAACAAACTGTGCCCTCCCATGAGTAACAGTGTGGTGTAGAGCTTGAGACACATTGGTTTGTGCCCAAACACAATATACTGCCCCCTCTCATGAGTGAGAGCACAGTGTAGCACTTGAAACATATTGGTTTGTGCCCAAACACAATGGGGCAGATTTACTGCCGCATTTAAAAAACGAAAATGTGTCGCTTGGGAAGCGCTCACCTTCACCTGGCCCAGCTCGGTGTATTCCGGCGCGTTCAGATGATTTTCAGCACAGCAGCACCACCTGGTGGACGGCGGAGGAACTACCTTCATAAATCCCGTCCGGACCCGAATCCTGTTCAGAGAACGCGCCGCTGGATCGCGAATGGGCCGGGTAAGTAAATCTGCCCCAATGGGTCGCGTTTTCCCGACGTGTTACCCGAATATTTCCGATGTTCTGCCCCCACACATGAGTAAGAAGGAGTTGTAGAGCTTGAAAAGCATTGGTTTATCTCAACCACTTTATTAGCATAAACCAATTCACATAAAACTTCCGGCAGTCATATCTGGTGGAGGGATTTGGCCACAGGCACAGCGGCAATGAAGGCAGTGAGAAAGGTTATCCCGCATTTTATACCTGGTGACAGGTCCACATTAAATAAGAGACTATTTCAGGAAAGATATCCAGCTGCCCGTCAGTGTAATCTGCTTTACTTCAAGGATGAAAGTAGTTAAATAACAACATGCAATTCCCAATACTTGTTGGTAAAAATAGAAGTTTGCAGATGTTGATTTTGGGTCATCTGTGCGATTTCAACACAAAGTACAAAAGACACTTTATTAACTGCTGTGATTTGCCGTAGGAAAACATCGCCGGTATTGGACGTGACATTTAAGTGGAGAAATAGTTGTGCGATTAATCAGGTCGCAAACAAAAGCTAAGCATCTGATTAATAATTTCCACAAGCACTGCCAATTAATCATTTGCTGGAAGGATCTTTTTTTTACAGAAGGGAATTAGTCGACTTTCTCAAAACACGGAGAGGGAATAAATGTTTGGACAAAATTTTATGAAATGTATAACAAATGAGACGATTGGCTGTATTACCGTGAACACCATTAAAGGGGTTGTCCACTTTCCGCAGATAACTGATATTGTTTGTGTAATGAAAAGTTATACAATTTTGTATAACTTCAATTCCTCGCGGTTTCCTAGATCTCTGCTTGCTGTCATTCTATAGGAAGCGTCATTGTTTACATCTTGTGGATAGACCATATCCATGGTCATGCGATGTCACACAGGTCCAAGGCTCTTTATATCGCAGAGAGTAATCAGAGTTCTGTGATATAACGAGCAGTGCAACATCATGTGACATCACATGACCAGTGACCAGGTTTAATCCACAGGAAGTAAACTATTAAGCTTCCCAATGAATGACAGCAAGCAGAGATCTAGAAAACTGTGAGGAATTGATTCAGAAATGATATTGGAAAATTTTATAACTTTTCATTACACAAACAATATTAATTATTTGCAGAAAGTCGACAAACTCTTTAAGAAGAAGTGAACGGTGTAACAAGTCAGAGTCAGTGATGTGAATGAGTCCGCACCTTTCCATTCATGTGGACACAGTGGGGCAGATTTACTTACTCGGTCCATTCCCGATCCAGCGGCGGATTCTCTGCGGAGGATTCGGGTTCTGCCGGGATTCACTAAGGTAGTTCCTCCGACGTCCACCAGGTGTCGCTGCTGCACTGAAGTTCATCGGATTGCACTGAACTTCACCAAGCCAGGCCGGGTGCAGGTAAGCGCGTGTCAAGCGACACATTTTTTTTTTAAGTACGGCGGTTTTTTTCCGAATCCGTCAGGTTTTCTTACGGCCACGCCCCCCGATTTCCGTCGCGTGCATGCCGGCGCCAGCGCATCACAATCCGGGCAATTCAGGGAAAAATCGGCGCAAATCGGAAATTTTCGGATAACCCGTAGGAAAAAACGCGATTCGGGCCCTTAGTAAATGACCCCCAGTGTGCTCCCCTTAGGACACCTACAAAGCAGCCACCTCAAAAAATGTATTTTGCTTTCAAAAATAATTGACAAAGTGTCATAAGTAGTTAAAGCCTATGTTCCCTAAAAATTGGAATTTTGACACAGCTCGGGAGGTGAACACAGTAGTGTCTCCAGCTGGCCTCTGCGTGGGGATTATCTGTTAATAACGCTACATCTGCGATGCACTTCTATTACTCTGACCGCATGTGAGATCTCGAAAATCCCCCAAAAAGCTGGAGACATTTTAATCATAGATTTTGCAGTACTTTTGTGCCAAATGAGAAATTAGTGACAAAGTGAAGGAAACATATAATGGACTCTGGGGACTGATGAACTAATGTTATTATGGGTATACTGTAGAGAGGAAGCATTGGCCTCGTGTGACCCTGTATGCAAGTGACTCAGAATTCACAGTATTGAGGTGCAAATAAGTGCCAGAAATATTTGTAACATCAATGTGGCTCAGAATCTGTTAAATCCCTTTTTTTTTTATAGATCAGGACATGTTGAATTAATACAGAAATTTAAGAATGTTGTTAATATCAAGCATCATGCACACGAACAGCCGGAGGACATCGGCAGGGGGGGGCACCGCTTGGCACAGCCACACAGTCACCACCCTTCTGGCTCATTAGTATAATTTTAAAAGTTGATTTTTGACAGATAACAAATATAAGAAGATTTCCACAATCAAGCTGCCTGGGTCTATGACTAAGTGTCCCAGGGTCAACATCTGCAAAGAGTCTGTATGTTCTCTCTGAGTTTGCGTGGGTTTCCTCGGGGTCCTCTGGTTTCCTCCCACACTCCAAAACATACTGGTAGGGTGATTAGATTGTGAGCCCCATGGGGACAGTGAATGATCTGGTAAGCGCTGTGTAGTGCTGCGTAATCTGTAGGAGCTATATAAATAAAGAATTATTATTATTATAAAGTGTCCCTGGTTTATCAGGCCTGATTGAGATAATAGAATTCCTTTAAAACTAAAAATATTTCAGATACCCACCGCCTTGGAATTTGGTTGTTTTTTTGTACCAGTTTGGCAGGGGCCTTGACTCAGACCTTAGAGAAGAGACATAGATATAACAAACAATTCATGATGTCACACAGACTACTTATTTCTCACACCGCCCTTGAAAGGATTGATTACATGTAAATAATTTTTTTTTTGTAATTCCACTTCTAGGCAAGTAGTAGAAAATTTTCTCAAAGGAAGGTGTCAAAGGACTTTTATAAAATGTTTTCATTAACACTGTGGCCCAGAATTATTATACTGGCGGCACCAGTTTTCTGGAGCACTTTTCACATAACTATCTCCATTGCAATGCATTACAAACGGCGTGTCCTATCTTTTTCATGTGTTTGACGCGGTATGCGGCACCGTATAGCTCCATGCAGCCATTGCCAGCCTATAGGGGACATATGTACTGCCGCAAGCTTGCATCCGTACATACGTCCCTCTATGGTCATGTGTATGTGGCCTTTGTCTTTTTATCATAACCATTAGGCAGTATCAAAAAAGTCCATAAAATAGTTCTATGACTTACTAAGAGTCCAATAGAAGGATTTCCACTTTGATACTTCTGAAATGGTTGTGCTATAAAGAGAATAAGTTGTTAAAATTTTAAATTAATGTATGTATAGGGAAGTTACCTATTTCCCTGCCTTTCAACATTAAGTAATCAACCCCTTTAAGGATACAGATCTATAGTGACACCAGCAAGCACTCTCCCATTGATCAGGCTCTATACAGAGAACCATAGAATAATTTGGAAAACATGAGATTTTTAGGTTTGGAACTTCTCCTAATTTGCAAGCGGGATGACGATAGAAACAAGATGTTTCTGTTCAAGGATGTCCAAAAGTTATTCTTAGGTTCTTTGGGGTTAAATGAGATGGATGAGTTCCACAATGTTCTGTAAAAGGGAGAGAATTGGATTACATTAGTGTGCAAATTAGGTTGTGCTGGAATGGAGATACCTCTGCAATGCTCTATTACTCCTAATGTAATATAAACACTAAAGAAACCAAAGTAACACAAATGGGGTTAAGGTTGGATTAGTGTAATTAATGTGTCCTTTTCCATTTAATAACTTGTTTTGTGGTTGATCTATTGAAGAGAAGAATTTTGTTATATTCCCCCCAGTGATGTGAAATTTTATGAGGCACGACAATTAGAAATGAGTTAAGGAACATGTAACGTAGAAACCTTGTATAAAACTAAGCAGCTAAAACTGCTGTAGCTGTGCAAGGGCCATTGTAACACATCAGTGTCCCCTGATCCCGTGTAACACATTAGTGTCCCCTGATCCCGTGTAACACATTAGTGTCCCCTGATCCCGTGTAACACATTAGTGTCCCCTGATCCCGTGTAACACAGTAGTGTACCTTGATCCCGTGTAACATATTAGTGTCCCCTGATCCCGTGTAACACATTAGTGTCCCCTGATCCCATGTAACACATTAGTGTCCCCTGATCCCGTGTAACACATTAGTGTCCCCTGATCCTGTGTAACACATTAGTGTCTCCTGATCCCGTATAACACATTAGTGTCCCCTGATCCCGTGTAACACCTTAGTGTCCCCTGATCCCGTGTAACACATTAGTGTCCCCTGATCCCGTGTAACACATTAGTGTCTCCTGATCCCGTATAACACATTAGTGTCCCCTGATCCCGTGTAACACCTTAGTGTCCCCTGATCCCGTGTAACACATTAGTGTCCCCTGATCCCGTGTAACACCTTAGTGTCCCCTGATCCCGTGTAACACATTAGTGTCTCCTGATCCCGTGTAACACCTTAGTGTCCCCTGATCCCGTGTAACACCTTAGTGTCCCCTGATCCCATGTAACACATTAGTGTCCCCTGATCCCGTGTAACACATTAGTGTCCCCTGATCCTGTGTAACACCTTAGTGTCCCCTGATCCCGTGTAACACATTAGTGTCTCCTGATCCCGTATAACACATTAGTGTCCCCTGATCCCGTGTAACACCTTAGTGTCCCCTGATCCCGTGTAACACATTAGTGTCCCCTGATTCCGTGTAACACCTTAGTGTCCCCTGATCCCATGTAACACATTAGTGTCCCTTGATCCCGTGTAACACATTAGTGTCCCCTGATCCCGTGTAACATATTAGTGTCCCTTGATCCCGTGTAACACATTAGTGTCCCCTGATCCCGTGTAACACATAAGTGTCCCCTGATCCCGTGTAACACATTAGTGTCCCCTGATCCTGTGTAACACATTAGTGTCCCCTGATCCCGTGTAACACATTAGTGTCCCCTGATCCCGTGTAACACATTAGTGTCCCCTGATCCCGTGTAACACATTAGTGTCCCCTGATCCCCTGTAACACAGTAGTGTCTCCTGATCCCGTGTAACACATTAGAGTCCCTTTATCCCATGTTACACATTAGTGTCCCCTGATCCCGTGCAACACATTAGTGTCCCTTGATCTCGTGTAACACATTAGTGTCCCCTGATCCCGTGTAACACCTTAGTGTCCCCTGATCCCGTGTAACACATTAGTGTCCCCTGATCCTGTGTAACACATTAGTGTCCCCTGATCCCGTGTAACACATTAGTGTCCCCTGATCCCGTGTAACACCTTAGTGTCCCCTGATCCCGTGTAACACATTAGTGTCCCCTGATGCCGTGTAACACATTAGTGTCCCCTGATCCCGTGTAACACATTAGTGTCCTCTGATCCCGTGTAACACATTAGTGTCCCCTGATCCCGTGTAACACATCAGTGTCCCCTGATCCCGTGTTACACATTAGTGTCCCCTGATGCCGTGTAACACATTAGTGTCCCCTGATCCCGTGTAACACATTAGTGTCTCCTGATCCCGTGTAACACACTAGTGTCCCCTGATCCAGTGTAACACATTAGTGTTTCCTGATCCCGTGTAACACCTTAGTGTCCCCTGATCCCGTGTAACACATTAGTGTCCCCTGATCCCGTGTAACACATTAGTGTCCCCTGATCCCGTGTAACACATTAGTGTCCCCTGATCCCGTGTAACACATTAGTGTCCCCTGATCCCGTGTAACACATTAGTGTCCCCTGATCCCGTGTAACACATTAGTGTCCCCTGATCCCGTGTAACACATTAGTGTCTCCTGATCCCGTGTAACACATTAGTGTCCCCTGATCCCGTGTAATACATTAGTATCCCCTGATCCCGTGTAACACATAAGTGTCCCCCTGATCCCGTGTAACACATTAGTGTCCCCTGATCTCGTGTAATACATTAGTGTCCCCTGATCCCGTGTAACACATTAGTGTCTCCGGATCCCGTGTCACACATTAGTGTCCCCTGATCCCGTGTAACACATTAGTGTCCTCTGATCCCGTGTAATACATTAGTATCCCCTGATCCCGTGTAACACATCAGTGTCCCCTGATCCCGTGTAACACATTAGTGTCCCCTGATCCCATGTAACACATTAGTGTCCCTTGATCCTGAGTAACAAATTAGTGTCCCCTGATCCCGTGTAACACATTAGTGTCCCCTCATCCTGTGTAACACATTAGTGTCTCCTGATCCCGTGTAACACATTAGTGTCCCCTGATCCCGTGTAATACATTAGTATCCCCTGATCCCGTGTAACACATTAGTGTCTCCTGATCCCGTGTAACACATTAGTGTCCCCTGATCCCGTGTAACACATTAGTGTCCCCTGATCCCGTGTAACACATTAGTGTCCTCTGATCCCGGGTAACACATAAGTGTCCTCTGATCCCGTGTAACACATTAGTGTCCCCTGATCCCGTGTAACACATAAGTGTCCCCCTGATCCTGTGTAACACATTAGTGTCCCCTGATCCCGTGTAACACATTAGTGTCCCCTGATCCCGTGTAACACATAAGTGTCCCCCTGATCCCGTGTAACACATCAGTGTCCCCTTATCCCGTGTAACACATTAGTGTCCCCTGATCCCGTGTAACACATTAGTGTCCCCTGATCCCGTGTAACACATTAGTGTCTCCTGATCCCATGTAACACATTAGTGTCCCCTCATCCCGTGTAACACATTAGTGTCCCCTCATCCCGTTTAACACATTAGTGTCCCTTGATCCCGTGTAACACATTAGTGTCCCCTGATCCCATATAACACATTAGTGTCCCCTCATCCCGTGTCACACATTAGTGTCCCCTGATCCCGTGTAACACAGTAGTGTCCCCTGATCCCGTGTAACACATTAGTGTCTCTTGATCCCGTGTAACACATTAGTGTCCCCTGATCCCATGTAACACATTAGTGTCCCCTGATCCCGTGTAACACATTAGTGTCCCCTGATCCCGTGTAATACATTAGTATCCCCTGTTCCCGTGTAACACATCAGTGTCCCCTGATCCCGTGTAACACATTAGTGTCCCCTGATCCCATGTAACACATTAGTGTCCCCTGATCCCGTGTAACACATTAGTGTCCCCTGATCCCGTGTAACACATTAGTGTCCTCTGATCCCGTGTAATACATTAGTATCCCCTGATCCCGTGTAACACATCAGTGTCCCCTGATCCCGTGTAACACATTAGTGTCCCCTGATCCCATGTAACACATTAGTGTCCCTTGATCCTGAGTAACAAATTAGTGTCCCCTGATCCCGTGTAACACATTAGTGTCCCCTCATCCTGTGTAACACATTAGTGTCTCCTGATCCCGTGTAACACATTAGTGTCCCCTGATCCCGTGTAATACATTAGTATCCCCTGATCCCGTGTAACACATTAGTGTCTCCTGATCCCGTGTAACACATTAGTGTCCCCTGATCCCGTGTAACACATTAGTGTCCCCTGATCCCGTGTAACACATTAGTGTCCTCTGATCCCAGGTAACACATTAGTGTCCTCTGATCCCGTGTAACACATTAGTGTCCCCTGATCCCGTGTAACACATAAGTGTCCCCCTGATCCTGTGTAACACATTAGTGTCCCCTGATCCCGTGTAACACATTAGTGTCCCCTGATCCCGTGTAACACATAAGTGTCCCCCTGATCCCGTGTAACACATCAGTGTCCCCTGATCCCGTGTAACACATTAGTGTCCCCTGATCCCGTGTAACACATTAGTGTCCCCTGATCCCGTGTAACACATTAGTGTCTCCTGATCCCATGTAACACATTAGTGTCCCCTCATCCCGTGTAACACATTAGTGTCCCCTCATCCCGTTTAACACATTAGTGTCCCTTGATCCCGTGTAACACATTAGTGTCCCCTGATCCCATATAACACATTAGTGTCCCCTCATCCCGTGTCACACATTAGTGTCCCCTGATCCCGTGTAACACAGTAGTGTCCCCTGATCCCGTGTAACACATTAGTGTCTCTTGATCCCGTGTAACACATTAGTGTCCCCTGATCCCGTGTAACACATTAGTGTCCCCTGATCCCGTGTAACACATTAGTGTCCCCTGATCCCGTGTAATACATTAGTATCCCCTGTTCCCGTGTAACACATCAGTGTCCCCTGATCCCGTGTAACACATTAGTGTCCCCTGATCCCATGTAACACATTAGTGTCCCCTGATCCCGTGTAACACATTAGTGTCTCCTTATCCTGTGTAACACATTAGTGTCCCCTGATCCCATGTAACACAATAGTGTACCTTGATCCCGTGTAACATATTAGTGTCTCCTGATCCCGTGTAACACATTAGTGTCCCTTAACCCCGTGTTACACATTAGTGTCCCCTGATCCCATGTAACACATTAGTGTCCCTTGATCCTGAGTAACAAATTAGTGTCCCCTGATCCCGTGTAACACATTAGTGTCCCCTGATCCCGTGTAACACATTAGTGTCCCCTGATCCCATGTAACACATTAGTTTCCCTTGATCCTGAGTAACAAATTAGTGTCCCCTGATCCCGTGTAACACATTAGTGTCTCCTGATCCCGCGTAACACATTAGTGTCTCCTGATCCCGTGTAACACATTAGTGTCCCCTGATCCCGTGTAACACATTAGTGTCTCCTGATCCCGTGTAACACATTAGTGTCCCCTGATCCCGTGTAATACATTAGTATCCCCTGATCCCGTGTAACACATTAGTGTCCCCTGATCCCGTGTAACACATTAGTGTCCCCTGATCCCGTGTAATACATTAGTGTCCCCTCATCCCGTGTAACACATTAGTGTCCCTTTATCCCGTGTAACACATTAGTGTCCCCTTATCCCATGTAATACATTAGTATCCCCTGATCCCGTGTAACACATTAGTGTCCCCTGATCCCGTGTAACACATCAGTGTCCCCTGATCCTGTGTAACACATTAGTGTCCCCTGATCCCGTGTAACACATTAGTGTCCTCTGATCCCATGTAACACATTAATGTCCTCTGATCCCGTGTAACACATTAGTGTCCTCTGATCCCGTGTAACACATTAGTGTTCCCTGATCCCGTGTAACACATTAGTGTCCCCCTGATCCTGTGTAACACATCAGTGTCCCCTGATCCCGTGTAACACATTAGTGTCCCCTGATCCCGTGTAACACCTTAGTGTCCCCTGATCCCGTGTAACACATTAGTGTCTCCTGATCCCATGTAACACATTAGTGTCCCCTCATCCCGTGCAACACATTAGTGTCCCCTCATCCCGTGTAACACATTAGTGTCCCTTGATCCCGTGTAACACATTAGTGTCCCCTGATCCCATATAACACATTAGTGTCCCCTCATCCCGTGTAACACATTAGTGTCCCTTTATCCCGTGTAACACAGTAGTGTCCCCTGATCCCGTGTAACACATTGGTGTCCCCTGATCCCGTGTAACACATTAGTTTCTCCTTGATCCCGTGTAACACATTAGTGTCCCCTGATCCCGTGTAACACATTAGTGTCCCCTGATCCCGTGTAACACATTAGTGTCCACTGATCCCGTGTAACACATTAGTTTCTCCTTGATCCCGTGTAACACATTAGTGTCCCCTGATCCCGTGTAACACATTAATATCCCTTGTACAGCAATGAGAAATACAACATACCACACATATAATGAGGAGCCTATATTCTTTTTTATTCTGTCCATGGTAAGGGGGCCATGAATCGGCTTTATTTTTCTTAAATAGATAATTATGTGTGGAATCTGAAGTGTTGTGTGCGTCTTAGGTGGCAAGAGAAGGTAGTAAGGGGGGTATGGGGTGCAATATTTAACAGCATGTCTAGGTGCAGGCTGTATGAAACATGTGGCATTGGGGTACAGGCCAGAATCAGATCCCCTAAATATAGAGGATCCCCACACTCATCTCCTGCTTTCCTTATAGAGGATCCCCACAATCAACTCCAAATATCATACAGACGAAACTGGTCAGAAATGATTATTAGCGCATGACTAGGATGTTCAGCTAAATCTTTACCTTATCCCAATTTCTTGGTTCTGTCCAAAGCTTGCCATTGCAGCTTTGTCCTGTTGAAAAGGCTACAATGCTGGAATACGTGGACCTTCACAAATGTAATACTAATACCACTTTATTAGGTACACCTGTCCAACTGCTCGTTAACACTTCATTTCTAATCAGCCAATCACATGGCGGCAACTCGGTACATTTAGGCATGTAGACATGGTCAAGACAATCTCCTGCAGTTCAAACCGAGCATCAGTATGGGGAAGAAAGGTGATTTGATTGCATTTGAACGTGGCATGGTTGTTGGTGCCAGAAAGGCTGGTCTGAAACTGCTGATCTACTGGGATTTGCACGCACAACCATCTCTAGGGTTTACAGAGAATGGTCCGAAAAAGAAAAAACATCCGGCAGTTCTGTGGGCGGAAATGCCTTGTTGATGCCAGAGGTCAGAGGAGAATGGGCAGACTGGTTCGAGCTGATAGAAAGGCAACAATGACTCAAATCGCCACCCGTTACAACCAAGGTAGGCAGAAGAGCATCTCTGAACGCACAGTACGTCGAACTTTGACGCAGATGGGCTACAGTAGCAGAAGACCACACCGGGTGCCACTCCTTTCAGCTAAGAACAGGAAACTGAGGCTACAATTTGCACAAGCTCATCGAAATTGGACAATAGAAGATTGGAAAAACGTTGCCTGGTCTGATGAGTCTCGATTTCTACAGCGACATTCGGATGGTAGGGTCAGAATTTGGCGTCAACAACATGAAAGCATGGATCCATCCTGCCTTGTATCAACGGTTCAGGCTGGTGGTGGTGGTGTCATGGCGTGGGGAATATTTTCTTGGCACTCTTTGGGCCCCTTGGTACCAATTTAGCATCGTTGCAACACCACAGCCTACCTGAGTATTGTTGCTGTCCATGTCCATCCCTTTATGACCACAATGTACCCAACATCTGATGGTTACTTTCAGAAGGATAATGCGCCATGTCATAAAGCTGGAATCATCTCAGACTGGTTTCTTGAACATGACAATGAGTTCACTGTACTCAAATTGCCTCCACAGTCACCAGATCTCAATCCAATAGAGCATCTTTGGGATGTGGTGGAACGGGAGATTCGCATCATGGATGTGCAGCCGACAAATCTGCGGCAACCGTGTGATGCCATCATGTCAATATGGACCAAAATCTCTGAGGAATGCTTCCAGCACCTTGTTGAATCTATGCCACGAAGAATTGAGGCAGTTCTGAAGGCAAAAGGGGGTCCAACCCATTACTAGCATGGTGTACCTAATAAAGTGGCCGGGGAGTGTACTAATAATGGCAGGATTTGCTCTTTTTTAAGCTTCCTATGCCATTGTTTTTAAGAAAAAATAAATAAAATAAAATTTTACAAATAAAAATGAGCCAGAGGGGCTGCAGGCTCCATTAACACTATGGAGCCTGGAGCCCCTCAGGCTCATTTGCATATTTTTTAAAGCCTTTAAAAAAAATTGGGAATAAGAAGATAAAAGATGAGGGGATCCTGCCAGAGGGGGCACACGCCAGTATGTCAATGTGCTTGGTTTACAATACTTCATCCCGGTGGTAGATTTCCTTTAAAAACTCAGATAACCTTTCTAAGGCATGGGTATTAGTATTTAGGATCAGCTACTGTTAAAGCTTTTTAGATGTAAAGCTGTAACCAGGATACATAGAAAGATGGAAAGAGATAGTTAACAGATAGATAAGTGATAGATACAGGGGCATAAAGTGAGGGGTGCAGAGGGTGCAGTCACAACAGAGCCAAAAAGGGCTTAAAGGGAACCTGTCACCAGGAACCTAATTTTTCACTAAAGACAGGTTGCAGAAGCCCATCACACCAGCAGTGCAAATCTGCCTTTCTGCCTTTTCTAAGCATTTGCATTACAATATAATTGTGTGTTATAACTTACTCTTGCTCCCTAACAAAATCCTGGGGTAGTCACAGGGGCTGGGCTTTGGTTTGGATGCATTTCAAAAAATAACATGTGGCTTGTCTGTGTTACCCACTCCTCAGAGCTTGGCACCCGCCTTTGTGCTCCTGTCTAGCTCCACCTCCTGCTTCTTCTCAGAGGTCACAGCCTGGTCAACCTGACATCAGTGGGGGAGGGACAAGCTGTACAGGAGCACAAAGATGGAGGCAGCCTGCAGCGCAGACAAGTCACATGTTGTTTTTTGAAATGCATCCAAACCAAAGTCCAGCCCCTGTGACTACCCCAGGATTTTGTCAGGATGCACGAGTAAGTTATAACACACAATTATATTGTAATGCAAATGCTTAGAAAAGGCAGAAAAGCAGATTTGCACTGCAGGTGTCATGGGCTTTTACAATCTGTATTTAGTGAAAAATTAGGTCCCTGGTGACAGGTTCCCTTTAAGGCGTCACTTTCTCATATGAGAAGACTAGTACTATAAATCATACATTATAGTCGGAGCCTGGCACAGATTTTATACTGGGGTCCTTCAAACTTCAGGTTACGCCATTGGAAAGATACATGGACGACAGACAGACAGACAGACTCCAAACAGCACACAAGGGTAATGGTTTGTTGTGGGTGTAGGCTCAATAGGACTAGGCCTCAAGTCCTCCAAAGTAGGTAAACGAACATAGGCAGCACTCCAAGTCATAAGGTTTTCAGTGAAGATAGTGTTCTTTTATTCCATGTTTATAAGGTACATCATAGTGCAGCAACATTTCGGCTCCAAGGTGTCTTTTTCAAGCTAAGTGATATCAGTGGGAGCCATACATTTATACTAAACATAGTGGTCACATGACCAGACAAATCCCATCCCCCTAATTATCATATTGCATCATCACAATCCTATAAAGTGCATAGTTTTCCATCAAAAATTCATATACAATATGCGAATGATGCAAACAATTCATTAGATCATAAAGTGCAAGCAGTGACAATACATTATTGTATATTACAATTCATTGTCTCGTGTATCCTGTGTTAAATAAAGTGCCAAGTGCAATAAACATTTAAAAACAACATCTAATTCACAATTCATACAAATAATGTGTGTATCGGGATCTCACCATCCGTTCCATGTGCTGTATCCTGTGAAAAACAGTAAGGACTAAATGTGCGCTTGTACTCTTGCCGCGTGACACGCATAAATGGAACGCAAGCCGACAGAGGATGCAGTGCGCATGCCCGCACTGGTAAACTGTCGTCAAGGGAATCAGGAGGACGCTCTGACGTCACTAATAGAGCGAGTTACGCTGATGCAGACCGGGCTACACAATAGGACTTAGAGCAGACCGGTGAGTTGCGGTAGTGCAGAATGAAAACCCTATGGGAGATAGCGTCGCTTGAAAAATATCTTGAGTACGATGCGGTACCAAAAGGTTTGATTGTATACAAATATCTAGCATCAGATATGGGGGACGATGCAATCCTCCAGGAATGGAACGATATGTTTCATCAATTCTCTAAACGTACCGTCCGCTTTATTATTGAAAAAAGGCGGGTGCAGTTAACGAAAGTTAACGAACAGATATTAGCCTTGTTTGAACAGATTAAACCATATAAAGAACACCCGGATATTGTTTTTTTAGCAAGTAATATAAAAAAACGAATGAGACAGAAAGAGGAAGAAATCATGGAGAAAAAGAGACACAAATTTTCTAGGGACTGGGTACCCCATAGTAACACTAATTTAAAACCCTTAGAAACATCGACTGAAACGCAATTAGATGTTTCACAGGTGAGCTATCACACCTTGGATTACACATCCACGGAGGATAGAAATATAAATAACATCAGTACATATCCCACCACTCAAAATGAAATATCCAATACTCCTGCACTAAATGCAGGTGGGGAACACAACTCTGCTCATCAAGAGTTCCTCAATTGTGAACATAATCACACCTTGTCCCCCATTTCAACTCAGAACAGATTCGAGACACTGGACATACCGAATGGGAGTATGGAAGAAACCCATCAAAATACTGCACAATTAGGAAGCAATTCAAACGCTCAAATAAACCACACTGTTAAGCATACACATATACCATCAAGTATGCCCCCGAAGAAAAGTAGAAATAAACAGAACCACACAGGTAGAATGGATACAAGAAATGTCACAAAATATAATCAAAATAGAGACAGAAATATACAAGATTTTTTTCACATAGACCGCACAAAAGGAATAAAAGGGGTTGTAGGGGGGGGAAACTCTCCAAAAAGAAAAAGAAAGTGAATTTATTAACCATTAGAGACCCAAAGGAGAATGACACAGGACAAAAGATCTATAATTTGAGTAAATATATTCTGACACCATATGAAAATACTCTATTGAATAAAGGGTTAAAATTTGCGCCCACTAGCAAATTTGACAAATTCAATGCCTTCATTGGTGTTAAAAAATATATGCGCAATTTAGCCCTAAAAAAATATTTTCTCAAAAAAACCCCAAATATAACGACCCAGACCAACACTACTCAATATATCCACACCTCCTTAAAAAATAAATCTACGTTCCACCCATCAAACGAATATTCAGAGGCCATGAATACATTCCAACATCTTGTGGTCCGTGATATAAAGAAGATACCAATAAAAACAAAAAAACAGTCTATTTATGGTAACAATTTAACTAGGAAAGAAATCGAAGCCATCAAATCTTTACAAAGAAATGAACAAATAGTGATACGTCCAGCAGATAAAGGGGGGAGTATTGTTATATTAAATCAGGATGATTACAACAAAGAATTAGTACGCATATTAGGAGATAGCCGCACCTATGAAAAATTAAAATCTGACCCAACAAATCAATATAAAAAAGAGTTGGACACCCTCTCCAAAAAGGGTAAAACTCTAGGCATCTTAACAAAACAGGAATATGATTTTATTAATAACCAAAATCCGCATTTGGCGGTACTATATTACTTACCAAAAATTCATAAGTCTTGCATTAACCCACCCGGACGCCCCATTGTATCGGGCATTGATTGCCTGACCTCTAATTTATCTCAATATGTGGATCACCAACTTCAGAAGTACGTATGTATGCTACCAGCATACCTACGAGACACTAAACACATTTTAGAGCAATTAAAGGATATCATATGACAACCCAACTACATTTTGGGAACATTAGACATTACATCATTATATACTGTCATCGAACATCTTAAAGGTTGTGAGGCTGTTAAACATTTTTTACAAAAAACCAATGATTTACCTGAGTCCCAAATCAATTTTGTAATCGATTCCATATTATTTATTTTACATCATAATTACTTTCTCTATGAGGAAGAATTTTATAGACAAAAATGGGGAACAGCCATGGGGACCAAGTTCGCACCGAGCTACGCCAATTTATATGTAGGGCGATGGGAGGAAGAAAATATCTACCCTACTGGCGGGCTCGGTGCGAACTTGGTCCTATGGCGTAGATTTATAGATGATGTCATCTTTATTTGGGCTGGAGGGGAAGAATCCCTAAAAAGATTCTTAAGGGATGTAAATATAAATACCTTCTTTTTGGAGTTCACCTCAACCTACAGCCAGGAAGAAATACACTTTCTGGATCTAACAATTTATATTGATAAAGGAAGAATTAAAACCAAAACGTACAATAAACCAACTGATAGCAATAGCCTGATCCTTAGAAATAGCTGCCATTTGCCCATATGGCTAGATAACATCCCCAAGAGTCAATTT
The DNA here is from genome assembly GCF_040894005.1 of Engystomops pustulosus. Classification (NCBI taxonomy): domain Eukaryota; kingdom Metazoa; phylum Chordata; class Amphibia; order Anura; family Leptodactylidae; genus Engystomops; species Engystomops pustulosus. The sequence continues at coordinate 42,839,900 of NC_092413.1, forward strand.
CTACGTCATCGGAGAAATTGTACTGAATTGGATGATTTCCTGAAAGAAGCGGACCATCTAGAGAATAAATTTATTCAAAAAGGATATGAGCTAGATCCTGTTAGGTCAGTAAGAACTGAAATAGCTAACATTCCTAGAGACACATTGTTAGCCACTGGGCGAGACAGAAAAGGAAGCCCTCCGAAAGAAAACGGAAAAGATGATATAGCGAGTATTCCAATAATTACACAATTTTCAAAAGATTATTTTTTGTTCAAACGAATTATCCAAAAACATTGGAGTATTCTCAAGCAGGATAAAACCATCGGTGAATACATCCCAAAAAAACCAAAATTCGTGTTTAGGAAAGCACAGAATCTGGGAAACATGATAGCACCGACTGTTCAAAATAAAAATGAAAAGAAAAAACCAACAACTAATTCTGGAACATATAATAACAACTTTCTGAAACAACCAGGTTTTTACCCGTGCAGACACTGTACAGTATGCAAGAGTATAAAAGCAAGATCTATAGTACATACATTCGGAAATAAGAACAACTCCTTTTCAATTAAACAGCATATCAGTTGCAATACAAAAGGAGTCATATATTGCATACAGTGTCCTTGTGGGAAAAGTTACATTGGAAGGACAAAAAGAAAACTTAACATAAGGATAAAAGAACATTTGCGGAATATAAAAAAACAATTTGATGGCCACCCACTATCACGCCATTATAAGGATAAACACAATGGAAAAATTGAATGAAGTGTAATATTTGGCATTGAACAAGTGAAAAAGAACTGGAGAGGGGGCAATTATATCAAATGTATGTCAAAGGCAGAAAGTCGATGGATATTCGAGCTAGACACGCTAATTCCTAATGGTTTGAACAGTGAGATTGAATTATTTGCATTTTGAGTGGAAGATTTATACTGGTACCCACTGCCTAATTGAAATATACTGATATATATATATATTTTTTATTATTTTTTATACATTTTTATACTATAGTCTATGGCTACATATATATATATATATATAATTTTCAGGAAGACAATTAATTAATTAAAACAGTGGTGGAAACAATGATTTTTTAACACATTGTTTTTAATAATAAATATATATGTTTTTGTTTTTTTTTTTTGTTTTTTTTTTTTTGTACTTTTTATAAATAAAAATGTTTTTGAGAACGGCATTTTATCTGGATATAGTGATATGATAACATTATAAAAAGATGTACTTTAAAACTATACAGAACGAAATTAATTGTCCAGACCAACCACAAGAACTTGATCAGCTCTCTCCCTAACTTGATCAGCTTTCTCCCTAACAATGGTACCTATAAGAATATCCGTATTAGTGAGATCAGGAATTCAACCCTGAGGAAGAGAGCCGGAGCTCTCGACAACGCGTCGGTGGAAAAATTCTCTTTGTCCCACTAGACGGACTGTACCTAGGGTGACGTCACCGGTACCTCTGTTAGTCAGATCCAGCGAAGCTACCGGCCGGGGCTCGCGTGTTGATCTGCATCTTGTGGATTACTACTTGGCTGGAAAGCGCTATCCGAAGTGAAATACACTTCACGAAAAGACTATTGTTCTACATAAGATTCACGGGACCTACGGGACAAAACCTCACTAACGGAGGGAGTCAAACTTCCCACACGGGAGGGGAGCCACGTGCAGGTTGGTACATCGTGCACACTGATGTTTGAATCATTGTAGATCTATTAGTGGTATGGCGTTTTTTTGAACCTATTAGTCTTAATTTTGTAGCCAGCGCAGGTATCTTTGTTTTTACAGAAGTCGTTTATTTTTAACAGTGGAGAGGCACACTGTCCTTACCAGCGAAGGTTTCACTCTTGCTTATTTAAGCACTCTGTCCAACCCATCTACAGCTTTGCGCCAGTGTATATCAAAAATACTCTCCAGAATCACGTATAGTATAGTGAGATATGTACTGAATTGATGGTCAATGGCACAGCAGAGGGCATTCTAATTATTCGCTCTCTATATATAAAGAGCCTTTAGAGGAAAAATGCATTATGCAATATACAATCGGGAAATTACGGGTCCAGTCCCTATGCAGTAAGGAACAAAGACCCACAGGCATAATCCTTAACTCCTATTACATCCATAGTACAATTCACAGAGTTTGTGCCTCAATTCCCAATACAGAATGAAGATACATTAATGGAAGCCACTCCCATGGCACATGTTATGACCATCATAAATCGTTCATGTGGTACCTATAGTACCTACGTTACATGTATAGCCACAGGTTCGACTACAGCATATGAAGGTGTGGGGGGAAAATTCCAAAAATAGACAACAGCGCACATGTAGTTGAAAAAAAGTACAGCTGTAATATGCATGGATATAGGATGGGGAGAGAAATCCCGATTCGGCTTCGGTATATTCTTGTGATCTGTAAAACAGAAGAAATAATATTTTAATATGGAGGTTAGATATTATAAAAAAAATTAAAGCTAGATATTTAAGGAGTCAAATCACTTATTGCTTATACAGCCTATAGCAGTGATGGCGAACCTTTTAGCGATCGAGTGCCCAAACTGCAAGCCAAAACCCACTTATCTACCACAAAGTGCCAACATGGTAATTTAGAGCAATATAACCTACGTAAGGGCCAAATAATACTGCCACATGTTTACCACCACTATTAGTATGCATAACACAGACATATATAGTGCACACATATATACAGTATGCATAACACAGACATATACAGTGCACACATATATACAATATGCATAACACAGACATACAGTACACACATATATACAGTAGCATAACACAGACATATACAGTACACACATATATACAGTATGCACAACACAGACATATACAGTACACACATATATACAGTATGCACAACACAGACATACAGTACAAATATATACAGTATGCATAACACAGACATATATAGTGCACACATATATACATTATGCATAACACAGACATACAGTACACACATATATACAGTATGCACAACACAGACATATACAGTGCACATATATACAGTATGCATACACAGACATACAGTACACAAATATATACAGTATGCATAACACAGACATATACAGTGCAGACATATATACAGTATGCATAACACAGACATATACAGTACACACATATATACAGTATGCATAACACAGACATATACAGTACACACATATATACAATATGCATAACACAGACATACAGTACACACATATATACAGTATGCATAACACAGACATATACAGTACACACATATATACAGTATGCATAACACAGACATACAGTACACACATATATACAGTATGCATAACACAGACATATACAGTGCAGACATATATACAGTATGCACAACACAGACATACAGTACACACATATATACAGTATGCACAACACAGACATATACAGTGCACACATATATACAGTATGCATAACACATACATATACAGTGCACACATATATACAGTATGCACAACACAGACATATACAGTGCACACATATATACAGTATGCACAACACAGACATATACAGTGCACACATATATACAGTATGCACAACACAGACATATACAGTGCACACATATATACAGTATGCACAACACAGACATATACAGTGCACACATATATACAGTATGCACAACACAGACATATACAGTGCACACATATATACAGTATGCATAACACAGACATATACAGTACACACATATATACAGTATACATACACAGACATATACAGTGCACACATATATACAGTATGCATACACAGACATATATATACACATATACACACAAATATGCACAGCACAGATACAGACACACACATATACTTATATACAGATAACACAGACATAAACACACAAAAGTGCATAACAAAGACATATTATATATCTGTGTTATGCATATATGTGTAAATGTCACATATACACACACATATATGCATAGCACAGGTATATATGTATGTGGACTGTATAAACACATTGTAGACACTGTACAACTTACAGTTATCTATGAGGAAGGCACACAGCAGCCTCTGGATGTTCCGGGTCACAGCCTCCCCCATGCTGCTTCCTGCTCCCAGCGCTGCACTGGGATCTTCTTATAGAGCAGCGCTCCGCTGACAGGAGCACAGACATCCTGCACCCGGCCAAGTGCTGCATCTGAGGGGCCCGCAGGTCCTCAGTTTAGAAGAACTGCATCTACCCGTGCAGTGTGACCTGCCTGCTCTGTATCTGAGCGCACGGTGCAGATGCTGTTCTTCTAAACTGTGGACCTGCGGGCCTCTGCACACGGTGGAGGATGATGGCATGCGTGCCAGCAGAGAGGGCTCTGCGTGCCCTGTCTGGCACGCGTGCCATAGGTTCGCCACCACTGGCCTATAGGGTTGGAGAGGATCCACGAGTTGGAACATCAAGGTATACATTAGTTAGCTTGAAATCGACATTTAATCCCTTCGCTCTAAGGGTATCAAGGGTATGTATCCATTGTAGCTCCTTTCTTTTTAATACACGTTCCCTGTCGCCACCCCTTCGTAGTGGGGGCACATGGTCAATAAGCTGGAACCTTAGATCTTTTTCTGTGTGACCTGCATCAAAGCAATGTTTTGATACGGGTAGGTCCCTCCTGCCACTGCGTATCGTGTACCGATGCTGATTAAACCGTACTTTAAATTCGAGGGTGGTCTCCCCTACATAGATCAGACCACAAGGGCAACTCAACATGTAAATCACAAAACAACTGTCACAGTTCAGATAATGTTTTACCTTATATTCGATATTGTTATGGAAGAAAACAGGTCCTTTATTCGTCTGCTTACAGTTGATACAGCTACAACAAGGGAATGAACCCTTGTTTAGCTGTCCAAAAATTCCAAGCTTTTTGCTTTTCCAAATGGTTCCCACATCTCACCTAACTACCTGATCCCTAATGGATTGAGATTTCAGATAGGAAAAGAGTGGGGGATTTTGAAATTCTACAACAGGAGTTGGACTACCCAACAGTTTCGACCAATGCTTACGAATAATATTTGAAATAGCAATGCTCTGTTCGTTATATGTGGATACAAAAGGGAGTCTTTTTAAAGGAGGGTGTGTAGTCATGGGGGATAACAATTCAGTTCTGTCCATTTGTTCAGTTTTATCTAAGTTATGTTGTATCACCCTATTAGGGTAACCACGTTGTGAGAATTTTTTTGCCATGGTATGTAAATTCTTATTCACCTTTTGTGGATTGCTTGTGATGCGCTTAACTCGCAATAATTGACTATATGGCAATGTTCTTATCATGGCTCGGGGATGATGGCTGTCATACCTTAACAGGGTTTTTCTATCCGTAGGTTTCACATATACATCTGTTTCCAAACCTCCAGTTTGGAACGGATGGTGAGATCCCGATTCACACATTATTTGTATGAATTGTGCATTAGATGTTGTTGTTAAATGTTTATTGCACTTGGCACTTTATTCAGCATAGGATACAAGAGACAATGAATTGTAATGAATTGTAATATACAATAATGTATTGTCACTGCTTGCACTTTATGATCTAATGAATTGTTTGTATCATTCGCATATTATATATGAATTTTTGATGAAAAACTATGCACTTTATGGGATTTTGATGATGTAATATGATAATTAGGGGGATGTGATTTGTCTGGTCATGTGACCACTATGTTTAGTATAAATGTATGGCTCCCACTGATATCACTTGGAGCCGAAACGTTGCTGCACTATGATGTACCTTATAAACATGGAATAAAGAACACTATCTTCACTGAAAACCGTATGACTTGGAGTGCTGCCTATTTTTGTTTACCTAGATAGATTGATAGATAGATAGATAGATAGATAGATAGATAGATAGATAGATAGATAGATAGATAGGTAGATAGATAGATAGATAGATAGATAGAAATATAGATAATATCTAGATAATAGTAGAAACAGATAAAAAGATAGTGGCTAAATTTAATAAAAAACCTCAAAATTTGTAATTGAAGCAACTTTCTTAGTCAGCAAAATACTGCCATCTATTGGTCGAAACTGTATGTATTGTAAACCGATTATTAATGTGTTGGATTTGAATTATATGTTAATAATCAAGATGAAGTGATTCCATTAAATCAAAGAGTCTCGGGTGACAATAGTGACAGAGGTATGCTATAGGATCAGAATCAGCATGTCTGGAAAGTCTGTAGTAATGTAAGAGGGTCTTCCGCTTCTGTCAGTTGTCGACCTCCCGGTACACGTTTACCAAAGGTGAGGATAAAAAAAACCTCTTTTTTTGTAGATATTTATGAATCCATAGGATACCTGATAGTTGTGAGCTCCATTTATCATAATAGCAAGTGACACGGCAAGACAATCAAAAACATTAATTAACTCATTTGGTAACTTCCCAGAATGATACTTTGTATCATTGATACTTGTACTTTTCAGCACAATTCACATGTGTTCTTCTGTTCTGTATATACAGCTGTATTTTAGCCACAAATACACGTCTTTCACCTGTATGAGCACATATGGCACCGTATCGATCCGTAGCCATAGGTCCAGGTCTCCTTGGTTACCCACTATATATACAGGACACAGGTAGTGAATAAACGTATGTTGCACCTTTTTTTTACGTTCCCATAGCCTTTTATATGGCGTACAGGACTGGAAATACAGGAGAAAATACAACATGCTCTATAGTTTTTTACATAATAATAATTCCTTTATTTATATAGCGAACACAGATTACGCGGCGCTGCACAGAGCTTGTCAAATCAGTCAACCTAACAGTATGTTTTGGAGTGTGGGAGGAAACCATAGGACCCGGAGGAAACCCACACAAACACGGAAAGAACATACAAACTCTTTGCAGATGTTGACCCTGGGTAGGCAACCTCTTTCATGGTACGGTATATAATGGTGGGCAATACAGGCATTCATATGGATGACTGTACTACCAATAATAGTTAATGTGGACTTATATTTTTCAGCCATGTGCTACTCTCACCGTACTGTTTTCCTAAGTGTTTGGAAATATACGTTGTGTGCAGGGGCGCACCTGCCATGAGGCGAGTTGAGACTCTCGCCTCAGGCGGCGCGCCACCTGCTGGATAAGGGGGCGGCGGCGCGTGCCCGCCCGCTCGCTCGTGCTTCTGTCAGCCCGCCATGCTGATGCCTATGCCACCGCCCAGGCTGACACACCCCCCTGCATGCCGGCTGGCACATCCTCTTTGCCACCGCACACATGCCCCCTCGGCTCCCTCTCCTCTCCTCTCTGCTCCACTCTCTCTCCGCTCGGCTCCCTCTCCTCTCCGCTCGGCTCCCTCTCCTCTCTGCTCCGCTCCCTCTCCGCTCGGCTCCGCTCCCTCTCCGCTCGGCTGCCTCTCCGCTCCCTCTGTCACTGTATGCATTTCATACTACATTCCGATATGCTGTATGTATTTTATACTACATGGTGGTACTCTGTATGCATTTTATACTACATGGCAACAAGCTTTATGCATTTTATACTACATGGCGGTAGAGCTGTATGCATTGCTTTATTTTCACACCAAACCAATATGATGGATCTGGTCCTGACACTCTCTGATATATTACATATATAGGCTCGCCTCAGGCAGCAGACAGGCTTGGTACACCCCTGGTTGTGTGCATGAGGCCTGAGACTGAGGCCTTGTACTTGTGATGCGTCAGTGGTTTTTTTGATTTGTCCAATGGAGGAAGCGAATCATAATATTTCCCTTAATTTTTAGCAAAAATTTCTGCACTTTGCTATTAGAATTTTGAAGACTATTCTTTTTGACTCATATAATAATCATACCTCTACAAGACATATGTGTTGTGATTATATTTTGCATGTGTTTTTATGGTCTCATGAATACAGTGCTGGACTGGGATGCCTAAGGGAGATTTTGTGTATTTGATCCAGATTGTCCAGTGGTTAAATACTATTCCTATAGATCAGGTAAAATTATTTCCAGTAGACCTCATCTATGTCAAACTGGGAATCTGCAACTGGTTTTAGCTCACAATGAGTCTCACGCCAGCTCCTCCTGGCCTAGGGCACGATCTGGCCAAAATACAAATGGCTCTGGGTTTTCTTATCATCTGAGATACCCACCGCTAGCATTGCACCATATGATATCACCCCTGATGATTGTGTTTTGATACACATGAAACGTGTAGGACACATATACTTACATGACAATTCAGAGATAGTACATCTAGGATATGGTCAAGTGAGGGTCTGTCCTTGTCACGGCAGGAGCAATTAACTGGGGGATTAGGGAACAGGTTAGGACGAGGGTGAGTCTTTGTCGACAAGACTTTTGACCCATTATCCCTTTCTCTATGAGTGCTCCCCACAAAATGGCTCCTGGTAAGATCTATCCATTTTCTAAACCTTTGTAAAATAATGTATGTGCTGACATATACCTTTGATGGTGATGGTGTTTGATGCTCAAAATGCAATAGCTTTGTGCAACACCCCTGCCAACGTATTGGCAATGGAGTAGTTGCGAACAGCGCCCTCTCCAGGTTAGGAGCTGTCTGAGGGAGCCATGAACCTTCTAGTAAGTTCTAACACTAGGTTATTAGATTATCAGCAGCTGTAGATCATGGTTAGTTGGGTGTGTGTTGTTAGCCAATTGTATTTCACCATGTACACTGGAGTGTGATTGGAGAGTTAGCCACCACCTGACCAGGATAATAAAACCCCCTAGTCAGGGTGGGGCTAGGCCTCTTGAGTTCCAGAAAGGTTCTTTACCACCAGTTCTCCCTAAAGAGCACATCCTCTCAGCATACAGAGTGAAGAGAGAGACAGTGTAGCACATTCCCCCACAGTAAATATAAGTAGCCAGCGCAGCACATGCCCCTCAGTAGATAGGTAGCTACCACAGCACATTCCTCCCAGTGGATATGTATACAGCACATGCCCCCCTGTTTATAGGTAGCCACAGCACATGCCCCCTGTATGAAGGTAGCCACAACACATGCCCCTCAGTATATAGGTAGCTCCAGCACATTCCTCCCAGTGGATATGTATACAGCACATGCCCCCCCTGTTTATAGGTAGCCACAGCACATGTCCCCTGTATGTAGGTAGCCACAACACATGCCCCTCAGTATATAGGTAGCCCCAGCACATATCCCCAAGTATATAGTTAGCCCCAGCACATGTCCCCAGTAGATAGGTAGCCATTGCACATGGTCCCCAGTAGATAGGTAGTCACAGCAAAAAAATAAAAACAATTAATACTCACCTATCCTACGTGAGCTCCATGCCTAAGCAATGACAACGATGACCAAGCATGGCACAAAGGACGCATGCAGCGGTAACCTCGCTGCGGAAACTACAGCTGTGGCCCATCTTGTGGACAGGCCCACGACTGCAGTTCACCGTTTTCACCTATGATAATGGCCATGCTCCTGACTAGCGCAGCATAAAGGGCAGGGAGCCCGGACAGATTTAGACCGCTGGCGTTGTATTTGACACCCATGCAATATGCCGTTCAGATAGGGAGTAAGCTGTAAAAGCTGGATTTAACTGTGAGGCTGGCAAGGGGTAAATGGGCAGGCTTCTCCATGAACCGTACAACAGAATGACCCCCTACTCTGGGTCAATACATAAGGGCGAAAACACTTCATCATGCCCAGTCTGTGAACCCTGGTCCTTGCAGTTGTCACATTTAGGGATTGGAACTCCAAGCATCAAATTTATATATGATACAAGACGTGTCTGAGCTCTGAGCTTTAATGAATGTTACAGATCAGCGCTATGACTCTGCAGGGAAGCAGGGACTCCTGATATATAACTTTGATGCTTGGAGTCCCCTCCCAGCAATAACCACATAGAACAGGGATTCACAGACTGAGGATGTTCATCTTATGCATAAAACTGATGAAATCACTAAGGTGTGAACTGGTCTTAAGATTGCAGATTTTTAGCTTTGAGGAATAGAAAATAAACTTTAAAACAAATTAAACATAAATTCGATCCATTTCATACACTGGACCTGAACATGTTAAACATGTATGAGGAAGTTATTATTATTTAGTATTATTCCTGTACTATATGTATGTATATATATATAGTCCTTGTGTAGCTGGTGGCTGCCCAGCTATACAAATAGCATTGGAAACGATGGCTCCATGCGCCCCCTGGCGGCAGTACAGGGCACATACATTACAGAATTACGTCATTCCTCCACTGCCTGTGACCTCTACAAGCTCCTCCCAAGACACTGAGAAGCGAAACTGTAGAGGTCGTGGTGACGTAGCCTGGAAGAAGCCAATTAGCGCAGGCGTTGTTGGGAGGCCGTCAGACAGCTGTCATGGCCGCCTCCTTGCGATGCCGGTTTGAAGTGATGAGCGGGCTGCTGTGCAGGACATGGGGCTCCGCCGGGGGTCGGAGGGGGCGCTGTGCTGTGCTCTGGCCCCGGTCACACGTGTGCGGAGCCGCACGGGCTGCCAGCCGCTCTGTGTGTGTGGAGCTGGGGGGCAGGTAACTGCTGGCATGGGGCACACGTGACATGTAGTGGCTGGCATAGGGCATGGATATAGTATATATTAGTATAGCATTCCCTTACATCCGGGGTTTTGTCCATAGTTGCATACACATAGCTGTACTATGGCAGGGACTCTACTACTGCCACTCTGTAATCTGTTTCATCTACTGGTTTATAAGAAACGTTTCCTTTAAAATCCGAGACCCCTTTAAGACAGGGGATTCACAGCATAAGCTTAGTCTGTGATACCTATTGCATGACCTGAGTCGTCCTGTCACCTGACCTTTACTAATGTAAAGGGATGGGGGTTGCATCACAACTGCAATGTCTAGTGATATCCCCCCTGTACTGCTCTGGAGGTCCTAGTTACACCCCCCCCCCCCCCTGTACTGCTCTGGAGGTCCTAGTTACACCCCCCCCCCCCCTGTACTGCTCTGGTGGTCCTAGTTACACCCCCCACACCCTCCCCATCCCTTGTTCTGCTCTGGAGGTCCTAGTTACAACATCCCTGGGTTCATTCGCTTCACTTCTTTGACCTCTAGGAAACTGCTACAGATAAGGGTGCTGTCACACATATCGCTTTAGAAATGGAGGGGGGTGAGCCGCGGCCTGATCGCATATACATTTATTTGAAACGCATGCGATCTGTAACCAGCACCCGTTGTTTGGCATTTAGACAGTACATGACACCGGGTGCTGGTTACTGATTGCCTGCGCTTCTATGCAATCATTTCTAAATGGAGTCAAAACGCTATGTGTGACAGCTCCTGAAGCCAAATACATCGCACAGGAAAGTTGTCATGATGGTCGGGTCGCCAGTTCGCTGGAGCTGATCCTCACCGTGTTCTAGAATATTGAAGAAAAGTTAATTCATGTGTAGATAAATATTTATGTAACATCGATTTATCTGTAAGGATATTAAAAAAAATCTTCCTGTGCTAAACACCTAACAAAAGCAAAAAAAAAAAACATCTGCACCCACATCCAAAACACCCAATCTGTTCAAATAAAAATATCCAATACAGTAAGAACCAAAACTATTTCAACTAAAAAGTGTTGTACATTTTCAAACATGATATCGATAAAAACTACAGGCTGTCCCTCAAAAACTCCGCAGCTCAGTGCAGACGTATAGGAAAAAATATATATATAGCAAAAAACTAAATAGGCTCATTCCTTAAAGGGGCGGCCAGAAATCAGTGGTTTTATGGGCCACATGTGCTGTTATCATAACACTATACCTCTGGTCTAGTGCAGCTCCTCCCATCACCGCCGGATGTGGCTCCTGATACATCCTGCGCGTGCGGCTTCTATTCCACTGTAGTGGGAGACATCACGGCTGACCCACTGTGCACTGGCAGAGGTCACCGGTGACAGGAGGCGCTGTGCCGGGCCAGAGATAAGTTCTTTTGCACAATCTGGTACCCATAAAATAAAAATGTTTGTTCCCGGATACCCCGTAGAGTCTTAATTGGACGATCTAGTGTAGACTTAGACTGTCCTTGTTCTTTATTGTTGTTGAATATGTTTCTCACACTTGTCTTTAATTTTTTTGTCTGCTGGTAGGAAGTTGGAAATCACTTCTGGGAAGTTGGCACGTTTTGCAGATGGATGTGCGGTAGTAAAGGTACCATAACTCGTATATATGGTAGTTCCCTGATATTGTTATTGGTTGCTTTCACATGTATACTATGTACAATCTGCTCAGCTCCTCCTGTTCTATAACATGGTGCCTGCAGATAGAACATTATATACAATCAGCTCAGCTACACATGCTCTATTACATGCCACCTGCAGATAGGGCACTATCCCCCTCCTTTATAACATGCTTCCTGCTGACAGGGCACTATGTACAATCAGTTCCTCTTCCTGAAGATGGAGCACTATGTACAGACTGCTTATCTCCTCCTACTCTATAATATGCAGATGGTGCATTATGTTAAAACTACTTATAATCTGCTGTCTCCAAATAGGAAACATTTGTGTAACCCTCCTGCTGTATAACATGCTGCCTGCAGATAGGACATTGTACGATCTGCTCAGCTCCTTATGCTCTATAACATGCTGCCTCCATATTGAAAACATTTGCTTAACCTTCTCAGCTCCTCCTGCTCTATAACATGCTACCTGCAGATAGGACACTGTACAATCTGCTTAGCTCCTCCTGCTCTATAACATGCTGCTTGCACATAACACTACATTTTTATGGCTACATGTTCCCTTTTAGATTTTGCTTCATAACACTGAATAACTTTCAACCTTTGGAGATTTTCGTGTGATCTAATATATTATGTATCTTTTTCTCTAGCTGGGTGATACTTCTGTAATGGTTACAGCTGTGAGTAAAACAAAACCGTCTCCATCCCAGTTCATGCCATTAGTGGTAAGTGTCATCAGAGGATCAGAGAAGAATCTAGGTGGTCCATGTAAATTCTCCTACAGTCTTGTGACCTTTCCATAAGACTGCCAGGGACTAGCTGATTGTTATGCTACAATGCTCATATTTTTTGGAATATGTTTTGGCCCAACTTTTTCTCAGTGTTTCACAGCACAAAAGCGAACCTGGTATCCCCATGGGTTCACAGGATTAACCCTTTAGTGTGTTGTCATATTTTAAAAGCTTTTAGAAGTAGTGTTTGTGTCTATTTAGCACAAATATATATAACTATAATATATATATATATAGCGGTGGCCTACTTAAAGGTCTGGGGCGGGCTATTTAAAAATAATAAAGGTGTACTTACCACCTCTGGCGCCGCTGATGTCCTTTTGATCTGTGCCCCTATTTGTTTACAGGCGCACAGGGAGCTTCCGGTCCGGGATACGGCCGGCTCCTCCCATCCGTCCCTATCTCTCAGCGTTGTAAGCGCTGGGAGATGGTGTCGGATGGGAGCTTCCGGTCAGCTACAAGCTCCCTGTGCGCCCCTGTAAACAAACCGGCTCACAGATGAGACGGACTGGGGCGCGGGACATCGGCGGTGCCGGAGGAGGTAAGTACATGTTTGTTGTTTTTAAATAGCCCTCCACAGCCCGGCCCTAAGTAAATTTTTATACTCGGATAATCCCTATAAAGACACCCGACTTACAGTCGACCCATAGTTCAAGACGGACCCCTCTAGTGAAGCTCTCTGAATGCTTTACTATAGTCCCAGGCAATAATCAGCTGTAAAGTGTCTGTAATGAAGTGTTATTGATAATCCTTGGTCATATTACAGCAAAAAATGTTGAAACTCCAATTGTCATTGGGGCCAAAAAATTTTTTGTCTGGCTCTACAATTATAAAATATACAGTTTTGACTTACATACAAATTCAATTTAAGATTAAATGCATGTTTTGCACAATTTATAATCTCATGCTGCTTTTTTATTTTTTTGCACCTGGTCCCTGTTACTAATAAAAGTATTTAGTAATACATTAGAGAATGTTGTTTTTTTTGTTTATTTTTTTTAGTTTCTAGAGAACCCCTTTAACATTTGAAACTTTTTCTTATAGGTTGACTACAGACAGAAAGCTGCCGCTGCTGGAAGGATTCCCACAAATCATCTGAGAAGAGAACTTGGCTCAACTCCACATGAAATTCTTACAAGCAGAGTTATAGGTGAGGGTTTTCATTTTAGGTTGCACAAACATAATCCAAGAGCAAAAAAAAAAAAAGGGCCAAAATCAGCACAATTGATAGTAAAACTGGTGGAAACTTGACACGCTAGATACCATTAGTGTGACTTCACATTTAAGCTAAAACCACACGGTTGCTCTCATTCTGTGAGTCACAGACTGTGTGCTGTACCGATTTCATGGACGTAATGCAGTGCTGAGGACGGGTCACCAAGCAGCATAATGATATATGGTACCGTTTCCTTGCAAAACAGCAGTGCTGTACTGAGAACATGATTATAGTTTGGAGGGGAAGCAGGAAATCCTAGCATCAAGTATCACTATGGTGCTCAGAGTCCCATCCCCAGCAGTGCTATATTGTAACCTGTGTCTACATCTGCCACCTTTACTTAGTGCTTTGGGAGTAGGTTGGCCTTAGCTTTAGTACAGTCATTGATTCATTGAGGGTCTTTATTATGGCTACACACTGCTGTGCCATGGACGCCTGTCGTGTTGGAAAGTTGTTGTGACGTGGTTTAATAATGTTATGATGATATTGATCACTTATTATTCTGTATCTTTTTCTGTTCTCAGATCGGTCAATTCGGCCTCTTTTTCCTGCTGGATATTTCTATGATACACAGGTGAGTGTTAAAGCATCAATTTAAAAGGATAGAGGATAACTAATGTCTTGGCTATCTCTGGCTGCTCCCATAGACAGTGAATACATTAGCTGGACAAGCATTCGCCCTGCCACTCCATTAAATAGAATGGTAGGGTACATGTTCATCTTTCTGCTCCACCCATTAATAGATCCCTGCAGTGGAAACCTCATCGATCAATTAGTTATCCAGTGAATAGGGGTTAACTTAAGGTGTTACTGTAAAGTTATAGTGATTTTACCAAATGATGCGATTCCTCCTTTGAAAAGAAACAGAACGATGCCTACTTTGTGCTGCTCGTTCTTTTCTTTCCAAAGTTCTGGCATTTTCTGTTCTAAGAGTGTTTGACAAAAATCTTCCTCACCAGAGGTGAAGTAGGCGGAGACTAATACCTGTCAGTCTATGCCATCCGGCGGAGGCCAGCTAGCTTGTCCACAGACCCCATGATGCCTTGTATTCTCTCTCAAAGTAATTTAGCATTAAATCCATTCAGTTTCCTAAATGTAAATCCAGTGAACTCTGCACAGTGCACATACAGGATGTATATGGTGACAGCCTGGCAGCTTCCATCAGATGGAGGAGTAAGGAACATGTAATAAGTGGAGAAATCATTAGTACATGAAGTCTATAACCTGTGCTGTGCGAGCACTAAGGGTTAATAGCTTATCTACACAGAGCAGATACTGCCGATGACAAGGTGGGTGAAGTGAGCAGCATAAGGAGAGGAGAGAGACAGAGAAAGTTCTGTAGAATCATAGACTGAGATGGAGGGACTGATAGGGAACATGAAGGATCTTGTACCTCACTATTCTGTGCAGGAGACATCTGCATTCACACATCCAGCACTGCTACATTCACTGTCACATGGCCGCCTCCTCGGTGAGCAAGGAGCAGCAGCTCCGCCCCTCCTGTGAAACCGACTCAGAAACAAAGTGTAAATAAAGTATAGATTCATAGGGATTAGCACATGGAGAGAAAGCAGCTATTGCAGCTCTGATGTAATCTGAGGGGGATAGCATGGAAACCACTGAGTATAGGTAGCAAAGATAATAGGCAAAGTCGTTTTGAATCCTAAGAGCTATTGATTTGTGGTCCACATTTCTATTGTTGACCCCTTTTGCTGAGTGTTGAGCCAATACTTTTGTAAAACCTAGCTTCAGGCTCCTAGTGGCCAGGCTTATACCAATAAAAAAAAAAGGGATTTTGCAGGCAGTATAAAAAATGCACTTTTATCCCACAACAACACTCTTCCCAGAAACTGCATTTGTGTATAAGCTGTAATTTCAGCCCATTGAAAGAAGTGATGTATTTCATGAAGAAAAATCTTGTATGTTTTCTTATCACGCATAGTATTTTCTATTCATAGTTGTTAATCTTTCTTGTGTTTATTTACTAACATTATTGCATTTGTTATTTGTTACCAATTACAGATCCTATGTAATCTATTGGCAGTCGATGGCATCAATGAACCTGACGTGTTAGCCATAAATGGAGGTATTGCTAATAAATAGTGTTTTTATCTCTAGTCCTTAAAAGGCCTTGACAGGTTTGCTTACCATTAGTAATTTGTGGGACATTGCTAGACTATACCATGAATTGCTACATGGAATTGCAAAATGTATTCTTTTAATTGTATAAATGTAAGATTTAGACTGAGAAAACCTTTTTGAAGAGGACATGTCACCTAGACTGACTTTGCTGTAATGATTGGATTCTATGTGTCCTATATATAACTTTAACCTTTCTGTATTTTTTAGCCTCTGCTGCACTGGCATTATCGGACATACCTTGGAATGGACCAGTAGGTAAATAAATATAGTAACTTTATTACTAAGTTTAAAGGATTTGTCTCAAGTTTAGAAGTTATCCCACAAGATAGAGGATAACAAAGAGAGACCAGTGAAGATCTGACTGCTGGGACCCCCAACTCTCCATACAATGGGAATCCCATTATCACTAATGGGTAGGGGATGAGCATGAACCCTTCATTTCCACTCTGTGTGAGTGCTGGAGGTAACGAAGCACTGTGCTCAGCAATCTCAGGCATTTGCATGTAAGTGAATGGAGCAGCATGGTGCATTCTCATCATGCAATAGTTCCCCATTGTCTGGATAGCTGGGGAGTCTCGTGATGAGTGGCAGACCCAGCATTCAGACCCTCAACGATCATCTAGCTATAGGATAGGTAATAACTTAAATACTTAAGACAACCTCTTTAAAGAGTTTGCCAAAACTCTGGTTTTATAGACCTATTCTGTGGATTATTACTGTGTCAGCAGGAATCTGACACCCGGAACTATATAGTGGAGGCTGCTGAAAGCAGATGGCTCTGTACACTTTGTTAGAAAACTGCAGCTCAGCTCCTATTCAAGTGATAGGTCACCAATATCAGATATATCCTGGATATTTGTTAGCAGATCTGACTTTATTTTACACAACGTTTTTGGTGGTGATCCCTAAACAATTAACAACATATACTAATACAGGGGTCAGGAACCTTTTTGGCTGAGAGAGCCATAAGCGCCAAATATTTTAAAATATAATTCTGCGAGAGCCGTACAATATGTTTAAAGGGTCACTGACAGAACAAGGGCTCCAGCAGTCATTAGTACAGCAAGGAGTGTTCCTCCCTGCTGTACTAAGCCACAACTGGAGAAAAACAATGGTAAAAATAGATAATTTACAGTCGCGCTGCGAATGCATGACATCTTGTCCAGCACTCTTCCTTCTTCTGCGCACGACTAAAAGCTGGCATCTCTCATCAGGTGGGAAGAAGCCAGATCCAGTCATGCCCATTAAAAAGAAGAAGCCAGAGGCCTGGAAGAGTTGTCAAGCATCACAAGCTCCAATGTAAATTATCTAGTTTTTATTTTACAGGGAATTACCATTGTTTTGGTCCAGTGGTGGCTTAGTACAGCAGGAAGGAACACTGTTACGCACAAGCCTCAGCTGATGCAGAACCTCCTCATACATGCAAAGACGGCAGGAGTAAGACCTGCCGTCTTTGCATCCCACACAGTCACAGTGGCCTAATACTGCACACACATAAACAATACATGTCACACACTGATACTGAACACAGTGCATGTGACACACTGCACACACATAAACACACAGTTCAATACATGTGACACATTGCACACGCATAAACACAGAACAATACACGTGACACACTGCACACACATAAACACAGAACAATACATGTCACACACAGTACAATGCATGTCACACACAGTACAATGCATGTCACACACAGTACAATGCATGTGACACACTGAAACTGCACACACATAAACACACATTACAATACATGTGACACACTGCACACACATAAACACACAGTACAATACATGTGACACACTGCACACACATAAACACACAGTACAATACATGTGACACACTGCACACACATAAACACACATTACAATACATGTGACACACTGCACACACATAAACACAGAACAATACATGTGACACATTGCACAAACATAAACACACAGTACAATACATGTCACACACGGTACAATACATGTCACACACGGTACAATACATGTCACACACGGTACAATACATGTCACACACTGCACACACACAGTACAATACATGTCACACACTGCACACACACAGTACAATACATGTCACACACTGCACACACACAGTACAATACATGTCACACACTGCACACACACAGTACAATACATGTCACACACTGACACTTACATCTTCTGAATAGATCCCAAATCGCCCAGGATATCAGTGCAGGGGTCTGTACAGAGGCTGCACAGGAAGCTCAGGCTCTGCTCTCTGAGCTGGATCCCGGCAGACATGAGCTTCAGCCCCTCCCCCCTCCTCACACAGTCGGCTGCTGCTGGAGAGGGTGAGGGACAGCTCCAGCAGCGCGAGGCTCAATCCCGGAAGACCTCGTGGTCATGTGACCGCAGCAACAACGGTGTGTATACAATTACTGGCTCCGGTCACATGACCATCCATCGGGCGTAAGTGTCTGCCAGGACTGAGGGAGGAGAGAAGCCCCCAAGCGCATTTATACACTCGGGGCTTTTTTAAGTGAGTACATTTTTTGAACGCGATCTCAGGATGCGGCCCTGGCCGCGAGCCAGATGCGGCCACCAAAAGAGCCACAGTTTCCCGACCCCTGTACTAATAAAATAACTGGACTCTACGAGAAATCTGCTTCTAACATGTTGCGTTAAAAAAGGCAGAAAGACTTCAAAGGATTCTTTGGGCTTTGATCAGACACCTTAACCGATAAAATGGAGCAAAATTTTGGACTCCTAAAATCTGATATTGATGAACTATTCCATAGGTCATGAATCTTTCCAATCTTCCTTTTAAAGCCCTTTTTATGATCTAAATGTCTGATAGATGCAGGTCCCACTTCTGGGACACCCACTTATCTCTAAATTGAACCCCCTGGACCAGAGGTCGCACTAACATTTTTCCAGAAGGGTAAAAATACTCCTCTCACCATTTTTGAGGAGTATTTTTACCCGAGGAGGAGTATGAAAATTTCGGTAGCACACTGCGCACACACTACACTCGCACACTGCGCACACACTACACTCGCACACTGCGCACACACTACACTCGCACACTGCGCACACACTACACTCGCACACTGCGCACACACCACACTGCGCACACACCACACTGCGCACACACCACACTGCGCACACACCACACTGCGCACACACCACACTGCGCACACACCACACACAACACAGCACACACTACTCACACATACAGAACACAGCACACACTACTCACACATACAGAACACAGCACACACTACTCACACATACAGAACACAGCACACACTACACACACATACAGAACACAGCACACACTACTCACACATACAGAACACAGAACACAGCACACACTACTCACACATACAGAACACAGCACACACTACTCACATATACAGAACACAGCACACACTACACACACATACAGAACACAGCACACACTACACACACATACAGAACACAGCACACACTACACACACATACAGAACACAGCACACACTACTCACACATACAGAACACAGCACACACTACACACACATACAGAACACAGCACACACACACACACTACTCACACATACAGAACACAGCACACACTACTCACACATACAGAACACAGCACACACTACTCACACATACAGAACACAGCACACACTACACACACATACAGAACACAGCACACACTACACTCACACATACAGAACACAGCACACACTACACTCACACATACAGAACACAGCACACACTACACTCACACATACAGAACACAGCACACACTACACTCACACATACAGAACACAGCACACACTACACTCACACATACAGAACACAGCACACACTACACTCACACATACAGAACACAGCACACACTACTCACACATACAGAACACAGCACACACTACTCACACATACAGAACACAGCACACACTACTCACACATACAGAACACAGAACACAGCACACACTACTCACACATACAGAACACAGCACACACTACTCACACATACAGAACACAGCACACACTACACTCACACATACAGAACACAGCACACACTACACTCACACACAGAACATTACACCTACAATTACACACTCACCCGTCCGGATCTGCGGGCAGGTAGAGATGGAGCAGGACAGGGAGCAGCAGCCCCGCTGTCGACAGGTATCGCGGGGCCTGCGCTCTCTCTCCGGAGCGCTGATGACACAGATCACTGTGTCAAGTGTCGCGCTGAGCGGTCCGGCGCGCGCTGTGATCGCGCGACATTTACCTCTTTTGCAGCGCGCGCCGAGCCGCTCAGCCTGCGCGCTGCAAGGAATAATTGCCAAGCGTAACTTTACGCATGGCAATTATTTTGGGGGGTAATGGCGCCTCATCACGCGTCTATGACGCGTGGTGAGGCGTTAATGCGACCTCTGCCCTGGACCATATCCCTTTGGCTGCCTGCTTACACTCTAATCCAGACATGTTATAACTATACTATACGGTATTTTTCTTGTCCTTATAGGAGCTGTTCGAATTGGCCTACGTGATGGGGAGTTTATTGTTAACCCTAACAGAAAGGAAATGTCAACCAGTTTATTGAATTTAGTAGTCACTGGGTCTGCCCAAAACCAAGTTGGTAAGTAAACTACTGACATGTTGCCACTGTCCCTCATGATCACCAGCAAGAGTAGGGTTCCCCAAACTACGGCCAGCGCCGGGCCCCCGCGGCCTTCGACAGTCGGGCGGGAGCCTCCGTCCGTCCGGACAGGAAGCTCCTGCCCGTCACTGTGTAGTGCTCGATGCGGCCTGAAACGGCCGCTCGAGCACTATTGCTGGAGCGATGTGGCCGGAATACAACCCGGCACACATCGCTCTTTGAACTTGGATGCGCGCCTTCCTGCCCGGACGCGGCAAGAAGATAGAAGACGCCGCGGGAGACTTAAATGAGTACAGGGTTTTTATTTTTTATTAAAAACGGTAGTAAAAAGATTGTGGTGACCGGGGGCCAATAGTTAGTTATGAGGGGCAGTATAGGAAATAATTAATGGTGAGGGGCAGTATAGGAAATAATTAATTATGAGGGGCAGAATCGGAAATAATTAATGGTGAGGGACATTATAGGAAATAATTAATTATGAGGGGCAGCATAGGAAATAATTATGAGGGGCAGCATAGGAAATAATTAATGGTGGGGGGCAGCATAGGAAATAATTAATGGTGGGGGGCAGCATAGGAAATAATTAATGGTGGGGGGCAGCATAGGAAATAATTAATGGTGGGGGGCAGCATAGGAAATAATTAATGGTGGAGGGCAGCATAGGAAATAATTAATGGTGAGGGGCAGCATAGGAAATAATTAATGGTGAGGGGCAGCATAGGAAATAATTAATGGTGAGGGGCAGCATAGGAAATAATTAATGGTGAGGGGCAGCATAGGAAATAATTAATGGTGAGGGGCAGCATAGGAAATAATTAATGGTGGGGGGCAGCATAGGCAATAATTAATGGTGGGGGTATAGGAAATAATTAATGGTGGGGGTATAGGAAATAATTAATTATGAGGGGTAGTCTAGTAATTAATGGGGGGGAGGCATATTCAATAATTAATGGAGAGGGGTCCCAGTATATTTAATAATTAATTGTCCCAATTAAGTCATTAATTGGGCCAATATTTA
This sequence comes from Engystomops pustulosus, assembly GCF_040894005.1. NCBI lineage: Eukaryota > Metazoa > Chordata > Amphibia > Anura > Leptodactylidae > Engystomops > Engystomops pustulosus. The sequence continues at coordinate 42,861,853 of NC_092413.1, forward strand.
AAATAGTTCACAAGGGGGTGCAGTATATTAAATAATTAATTGAGGGGGTGCCCAGTGTATTATGGATGCGGTCACATGTACTGATATTTATTTTTAAACTTTAGTCCGGCCCTCCAACGGTCTGAGGGGCACAGTGAACGGCCCCCTATGTAAAAAGTTTGGGGACCCCTGAGCAAGAGGGATGCAAAAACGGGGAGCTCCTTAAAGGGACATCTCTATAGCTTACATTAAAAGCAACGTGAATCTGCCTCTATTGATGTGCTCTATAATTTGGTCTACAGAAATTTAGGTCATTTATGTGATGTGCCTCCCATTGTCTTGTATTTTGAAAATTGCTCGCACTGTACCATATGGGCTCTTCATAGTGGGGGCCAAACTCCTATCACCCTTTGACAGCTCAGCCTTCTTGGTTGTCTACTTATAGTTTTAAGATGGATGAGAGTGCACAGCCAGCTAGATGTCATGTAAAGGCTGTACCGAGGCATCATGGGATTGCAAACCAAAGTGGACAGGGCAGAAGAAAAACCTAAAAATCAAGAGGGCTGCACTGCAAAATAATCTGTATCTATAGCAGAACTTCATGTGTAGATGGGAAAGGAGGTGGAGGGGGGTGTAGAGATTTGTGTTTCCACCGAGTCACTTTTTTTTTTATAAGGGGTCATAAAGCGAGACACCTTCAATAAAGCTGCAATGTGGGAACCACATTTTAAATGAAATCTAACATCAAAATCAAGCATAATAAACCTGGGGCAGTTACTCCGAGATCCAGACACTGTGACTGTGGTAATCTTCTTATATTCTTTATCCTTGGCCTCTTTCCTTTTAAAATCAAGTTTTAAAATTATGGTAAGGAGTTTGGTGTTACCAGGGTTCCCTTCATGCTGCAGCTTCACAGGCTGTTACACTGGTGCCCCCTCTTTCCTGCTCCCTCAGTACCTCCCCCCTCCCTCTGCTTTTTTTTATTTCACACACTAGTAGGGGGAATTGCAGTTCGGACTGGCTCTAGTAACGCACCCCCCCCCCCTTATTAGAATAATTATAAAAGTTGATTTTAGGAGGAAGGCGGCCTATATATCTATGAGCATATGCACCTGGTTTATCGTGCTTGATTTCCTTTAAAATATATTTTTTCCCATTGTACAAAGACCTTTTCCCTCTCTCTCTCTTGGGTAGTGATGTTGGAGGCCGCAGCAGAGAACGTATTACAACAGGATTTTTGTCACGCCGTCAAACTGGGAGTGAAGCAAACGAGTCAAATAATCGGCTGCATACAGCAACTAGCCAAAGAACACGGGAAGCCGAAACGCGCTGTGCAGAAAATGTTTAACCCTCCTGAAGAGATTGCAGAGGCTACAAAAACGTGAGGAAACGGATGCATACTCTCTTTAGAGAGCACTGAAGTCAAGTACTCCCCCCTCCCCCTCAGAGTGTCCTCTCTGTGATTGATATCATTCATTAGAATACTTGAGAGCCAGGTATGATGTCCCTGTACACTGAGACATCGATAACAGTGAACGGGCTACTCCAAGATGAGGGGAGCTTGACTTCAGTCCTAAACTCTCCACCTCCTTGACTTTATGCAGCCAGTTTTTATCCAGTTTCAAAGTTGGTTTTCGGGAGGATACCACCTTGCTGGGCTATGTAAAAACATTATCTGGAAGGTGTTTAAAGGAAACCTACCATTTGATTTGATGCAGTATGAAGCAAACATACCTTGAGAATGCTGTAGCTACACTGATGCGGGATCATATCTTGAGTTGAGTGGTTTTGCTGAAAAAAACTATTATAACGTTTAGGACCTTGGGAAAGCTGGATTGCATGATTGCACAAGTTACACAGAGCCTGTATTACAGCTTTTTTAACACATTGGGCTTAGTCCAGACAGGACCTGAGCTGGATCACTCATACACAGCAGCTGGGGGATGGTGCAACAATTGATTATTCTGCCTTCAGGCACAACCCTGGGATAACATCATCCTGTGTAGCAGAGCATAACTAATGTGCTAGGGAAAGTGCTAAGCCCTGGTACAGAAGCAAGACAGCTTCATTATCATAATTTTATAATTGTTTTATCAGCAAAGCCCCTAAGCACAGGGATTAACCAATATATGATCCTGCATCAGTGTAGCTACAGCAGTCTCAAGGTATGTTTGCTTCTTAATGCATTAAATCAAATGGGAGATTTTCTTTAAATGCTTGACAACTTACTGGTAGTGGTTTATTAGGTCAATTTCTGCTGACAGGTTTCTTTTAACAACGTAAAACTTCTATGCTGTCGTCTTTTCCTTTCATGATCTGTTCCTGATCTGAACGTCAAAATCTGCATCAAGAAAACCTGCAGGAGTGACTGCATCCCCAGCACTAATTCAAATACTAATGTATTTTAATTTATTCACTCCCCCTATTAAGCTAGCGGTCCTGACCAGTCCCTCCATAGAGCAGGTGATGGCTGGGACCAGGCGGGACAGTGATGGCGCAATGGAGGGACTGAATAAATTAAAATACAGGCGGTCCCCTTCTTAAGAACACTCGACTTACATACGACCCCTAGTTACAAACGGACCTCCGGATATTGGTAATTTATTGTGCTTTAGTCCTAGGCTACAATAATCAGCTGTAACAGTTATCACAGGCGTCTGTAATGAAGTTTTAGTGTTAATCTTGATTCTTATGACAATCCAACATTTTTAAAATCCAATTGTCACAGAGACCAAAAAAGTTCTGGCTGGGATTACAATGATAAAATATACAGTTCCCACTTACATACAAATTCAACTTAAGAACAAACCTACAGACCCAATCTTGTATGTAACCCGGGGACTGCCTGTACAAGGCCTCTGACGCCCCTGGCTAATTAGAATGATTGTAATTACGTTGTATTGTGTTTAATAAAAGAAGTCCAGGAACTTCTTAGTAGGATACATCTACCATCTGTAAAACTGATGGTAGATGTCCTTTGATCCTGTTAGAATTTGGACTGGACTATAAAGCAACAAAGTTGCCCAGAAAATAGAGGGGTTATCATCCAGTCAGCTCCTGCATGTATCTTGCTTCTTTCTCCACTAGGTGGCGCTCACGCTGTGTTTCCGGGAATGCTATTCTTCCTTGACATGTAAAAACGTGATAAATTATTGAAATGTCTATTGTTAAAAGTGGTGACTTTGCTGTGAGCATCATATTTTTTTTTGTTGCTTTACATATGAGGCTCCAAACAACCCCACAAGCAAAAAAATATGAAGACATTTTGTACTACATTTTATAACATTTTTTTTTTTTTTTATGTTTATGCAAATGAGCTGCTTGGTGCAATTGGGGTGGGGCCTTGTCTGCTAGAGCTCCTGTCTTCTAAGTTGCTTAAGTATCAAATCAGAATTTTTTTTCTAAAGGGTCGGGTCCCTGTGAAGCAGGAGAGGGAGTTCTGGGAAGATTTTACACTGCTGGTTAATCTTGTAGGTGGTTTGGGAGCTGGTAGATTCCTTTAAGATTACTCTGAATACACTGTAAGGAGCGTTGTATCTGGAAATGTTTTTTCATACAGATTTTATTCACCCTTCCTCTATTTCAGACTCGTTTCTGAGCGGTTATATGCAATTTTTTCAGATTTCACCCATGACAAAGTAAGTGTTTTTGCATTTTTTTACTTTAAAAGCCTTGGTTTGTGCCCGTATTGCAACTCGGCTGCATAGAGAAGAATGGAGCATGAGTTGCAATACTGCCCCTAATCATGGTCAGGTGTGGTGCTGGAAAAAGCAGCCATGTTTTTCAACCTCCTGATAACGCGTATACTATAGTTCATGTTCACAGGTTTCTCAGATGGGGAGCCATAGTGATTATCGAGCCTGTCAATAAGTTTTCATTGCAGCGTAATTAAAATAGGAGGTTTTGCTGTCATACACACTAATAGTTATTGGTTATAAAGATCATAAATGTGGCCCTATCCCCCATTCCTGGCATACATGGTTGCCTTGCCATAGTCTAGGGAGGATTTTACCATACACTTGTCACAAACTACAGTAAAGAGCTGCAGATCTTAAAACTAACTCCTCTGACTTGAGCTACAAGTACGTCCGAGGACTATCCGTATGGTACAAACTTTCATTTGGATGGCCCCAAATGCAAATGACAGTTTTTTACAAATCGTGTGGAGGCTGTAGAAAACTTAGAGAAGGTCCTATTTCTTCCCATGTTTGTGGCCCCTGCCTTGTAATAAAAGTCTCAGTTGCTGGCAGGGAGCCAGGTAGTGTGAAACAAAGTTTGATAAAGTACTGAAATGATTCAGAATGCTGACAAAGGCATTTTTAAAATCTGCATAACATAGGCTATTGGACCCTGCTATCAGCCAAAATTATATTCCTGGTGACTGGTTTGCTTTTTCTGCAGCTCAAGTGATCGTTTCATGTTGACATTCATGAGTAGTGACTACACATGCTACTTCAATTTGCTGATGCATGATCCCCCTTCTTCTTCATTTTTTTATTTAAATAGATTTCAAGAGATGAATCTGTGAACAAGGTCAGACTTGAAACTGAGGAAGTGCTGAAAGGTATTACAAACATTTAGACTCTTGTGCCACTGGTGCCTGCAGTTCATTTTTACAGATTTTACTTCCAAATCTTAATGTTACATTGTATGTATTTAAAGGGAATCACCAGATTTTACTTCCCTTTTTTATATGAAATTGCACCCATTTACCTTCAACAAATCTCCTCCAGAAGCATGTGAAAATGAGCAGAATAGAGTCATATTTGCCTGTGATGAGTCGCTTCAAATGCTTCTATCTTTCTATAGGTACTATAGATCTGGAGATACAGTTTAAAAATTGATGGAATTGGAACCACTGTGACCGGAAAAATAAAATTATTTTCTTTCATTTGACACCAAAGCTTCCAGGTACTATAGAACCAAAGGTCTGTCAGAAACAACTCTGCTCTTTTTCACCTTTTTAAGGAGATTTTCTATTATAGGTAAATGAGAGTGATTTACAGTAAAGAGGGAATTCTAGAGAGGACATTTAAATACCTGGTAGTTTAGTGGGGTAAAGTCTGGTGACAGAATCCTTTTAATAATACATCATCATTGCTTTATTGTTCATACAGTGGTAAGGAGTAATGTATGTCGCTGGTTGTATTTGATCCTGCCATGAATGCAGGGCATAGATGTTGCTTCTAACAGTTTTTTGCAAGGATCTTGAGTTCTACATTGTAAAAATGCTCCCAGAAAAAAGGGAACAAAACCTTACAGATATCATCACTCTGCTCCGAGCAAAAAAAAAAAAAAAAAGTTTCATCTTTGACATAAAATGATAAAACAGGAACATTTTTTTAAATTATTTCTTTGAAAATATATAATCAGCTTCCGATAAGATATGTTACAACTATGACATTAGAGGGGGCACTGCTGATCTCCACAATAGGGGTCATGTCTGTGAAAATCCTTCAAAACTATGATCAGGAAAATTTAAATGCAGCAGAAGTAATTTATTATGTCTCTGTGTTGTAGTTTACAATATCTATTTTTGATACTTCTTTTCCCATGACGCTACCTCCTTGCCAAGTGGGTGTGGACACGGAGTGCGCTTTTTTCTGGTGCCGGTGCACCAATTCTCAATTGTACACCATCAGAATATCTTAATATATCCAGCACGATGTGCGCCAGTAGAGGGTGACTTCAAGACTGGGGCACAATGCTCCAGCTCTTGATAAACACCCCCCATACAGTTTGTATGTTGTCCCCATGGGGGTGCTCTACAGCTTATCCAATTTGCTCTCGTACTCCATATGTTGATCTGTTAAATAGTTAACAGATCAATAGTTAAATAGTGATCCTAATGCAGTGGTTCTTAACCTTGTTTGAGGCACTGAACCCACCAGTTTTATATGCACATTCCCTGAACTGTTCTTTAGTGATAAATTAAATATGTGTGTGTCTTGACCTCCGTGGCGGAGGCTCTGCTGAACCCCAGTTAAGAACCACTGTCCTAATGTGAACAGGGACTGACTTAAAGCACCGAAAAATATACTGGTGCTATATAAAAGCGTACACGCGGTCCTATACTTCAGAACACCCGACTTAAAGACGACCCCTAGTTACAAACTGCCCTCTGGGTATTGGTAATTTACTGTACTTTAGCCTTAGCTACAATGGTCAGCTGTAACAGTTATCAGAGGTGTCTGCAATGAAGCTTTATTGTAAATCCTGTTCTTATGACAATCCAACATTTCTAAAATCAGTCACAGAGACCTAAAAAATTCTGTCCGGGGTTACAATTATAAAATATACAGTTCCGACTTACACACAAATTCAACTTAAGAACAAACCTACAGAACCTATCCTGTACGTAACTCGGGGACTGCCTGTATATGTACGGTATGTACAGTATTTCACATTGTTGTTGTTGCTGTTGCATCTCTCACTTTGTAATGTGCAACTCTTTTCTTTCTTCTAGAGAAATTCCCAAATGCAGAGCCATTTGATATAATAGAGTCCTTCAATATTATTGTCAAGGAAGTTTTCCGAAATATCATATTGAATGAATACAGAAGGTATAGTCCCATCTACCTCCCTTTATTATACTAGGCGACACTGAGCAGATAGTAAGACATTTCTCTTTTCTCCTGAAGATGTGATGGCCGAGACTTGACATCCCTCAGAGACATCAGCTGTGAAGTGGATCTGTTCGAACCCCTGCATGGATCTGCTTTATTCCAGCGGGGGCAAACACAGGTCAGTATTTTCATGTGAAACGGGAGGGGGGGCATACAGGCTCCGACTACGTATTCCTCTGAATCAAGCAGTGATGATGTGGAGCACAGTAACATAGGTCATAGGTCATAGTGTGCTACATGACTTGAACCACCCCACCTGAGACCCCCAGTCATCACCATAACATAACATTTGGCTGTAAATGTGGAACCCACGTATACATGACCGATCAATGCTTTGACGTACATGGGACTTTCAGGATAGGCAATAACTATAATTTGTGGTTTCTCATCTTATTGAATGTATTGCATTTTTGTAACCAGTCTACGTTAATTTCCATTATTAGGTTTTATCTACGGTTACATTTGACTCCATTGAATCCAGTTTGAAGGCCGATCACATAGCATCAGCTTTAAGGTATGTAATTTATGTATGTAAGGTATGTGCTTTAAAGATTGTTTTACAATTAGAAATGTTCCAAAATAAATTATTTTATTATTATTTTATAAAAGTATTGCTTTTGTGACCCGGAGGCTGTACATGTCCATGGCTCCATGTCCATAAGCATTGCCTCGTAATATCTATTACACCATTGCGATGCCCCACTCTGATCTTATATGGACTCAATTTCATTTTGCAGGAAAACTTAAGATTGTAAAAATGAATCTGAACCCTTTCTACCCTGCAGTGATATATTGTATTACTATTAACCCCTTCCCGCCGTAGCCCTTTTTTGCGTTTTCATTTTTCAATTAAAAACATGTTCCCATTGCATCAATGTCCTAGAAAAGTAATAAATTCCAAGGCCAGAATTTCAGGACTTCCTTGTGGAGGTCCGTGTCCTGCTACTTCTGTTGGGTCAGGGGGTCTTGTGCTCATTTCTGAATGCCCTCTGTAAACATCACCCCATTATTCCCTCTTGGAGGGGAGGTAAAAAGGATATATCCAAACCCCTTTAATCTGTGACATGGGCCTGTTGTTCATGGAAAGGCGTGCGTTCAGTAATGATCTGTGTGAAATCCGGGCACGGGTCATCACAGGAAGTCACGAAAGTGGTTGGCGGGTCACATGACCCGGGGCACTTACAGGCAGCAAGATGAGTACAATATGGATGACCCTATTAGGTTATTGTACTTACTCGGATAAGCTTTCATATATGTGGCCATCCCCTTTAATGGTAGCAGGAGGAATAAAGCTGTCAGGGAAGCTTAGTTCTGCCCCTTTTATCATGAAGCACCTTTTCTTTATGCTATGACCATAGATTAGCCAACAATGGGAACATATTACTACTATACATTTCTCTCTTGTAGCAAAGAAATACATTTTATCTCAGCTCACAAGGCAATTCTGTGTGATATTTTTTCCCTTGTTGCAGTAGAGCCAGTTACATGGTGACAAGTCATGTAGTCACACATTTGACATTTACGTTGTGCTACTGCTTACGTTGTATTTGCTGGAACTGGATGAGTGGGTGATGGTGAACCAGCTATGTTACAGAACTATTTCCTTTTAAAGAAGTAGCACATTTCTGGCTGATATTTCATTTGGATCGTTTACAATTGTAGTAATTGAAAAATATCATTTACTATTTGGTTTTAAATACGCTTCTTTTTTATTTTTATAGCGGTGTAAAAGATAAGAACTTTATGCTGCATTATGAGGTAAGATGGCTTAAAGGGGCTGTGAACCTACTCTTAAGGATATACAACAAATGTCTAGTAGCTTGGAATAATACAGATGGGACACCAAGTGTCTGATAATGGCGGGTTCCCTGTTTCACGCAAAGTCTATGGCACTGATGAAGCTTCCAGACTTTTAGAAGTGGTGGATCTTCCTGAGAACAAAAGGATTGACCACATGAAATCCTTTACTTCTCCAGTAACCTCCATCGGGGAGAAAGGGGTGGCCCTGATACACATTACACATGGTTTATATAATACCTGTAAATGGTATCTCAAGGACTTCAATAAGAAGAAACCAACATGGGGAGAGAAAAAGAACTGGACCGCACATCCACACATCACACAACGATCTACTGCCATTAGGCTACATTATATAACCAACTCGAGGTTCTTGGTTACATTTACTGTACATACTCGTGTATAAGCCGAGTTTTTCAGCACAAAAAATGTGCTGAAAAAACTCACCTCTGCTTATACACGAGTCAAGTAAAAAATAAAAAACTTAATACTCAGAAGAGTATTAAGAGAGAAGAGGGGCCGCCGGGACCCGCTCCGAAGATCGGGAGCCTCGCGCTGAAAATCGGGACCTGCCCCAACGATCCGGACACCGGAGGGTGAGTATTACGTTTTTGATTTTTTTTTTTGGCTGGGGGCTGGCTGTATACCACAGGGGCGGCTGGCTGTATACCACAGGGGCGGCTGGCTGTATACCACAGGGGCGGCTGGCTGTATACCACAGGGGCGGCTGGCTGTATACCACAGGGGCGGCTGGCTGTATACCACAGGGGCGGCTGGCTGTATACCACAGGGGCGGCTGGCTGTATACCACAGGGGCGGCTGGCTGTATACCACAGAGGGGGCTGGCTGTATACCACAGAGGGGGCTGGCTGTATACCACAGGGGGGGCTGGCTGTATACCAATGGGGGGCTGGCTGTATACCACAGGGGGGGCTGGCTGTATACCACAGGGGGGGCTGGCTGTATACCACAGGGGGGGCTGGCTGTATACCACAGGGGGGGCTGGCTGTATACCACAGGGGGGGCTGGCTGTATACCACAGGGGCGGCTGGCTGTATACCACAGGGGCGGCTGGCTGTATACCACAGGGGGGCTGGCTGACTGTATATTACACCCTCGGCTTATACTCGAGTCAATAGGTTTTCCTAGTTTTTGGTGGTAAAATTAGGGGTCTCGGCTCAAATTGTATAAGCCCACTAACCACTTCATGGTGACCTCATTATAGTGGGTCCCTAAGCTATTGTGTGCGGCATTATCAGATTCATTAAAGTGGCTTTTCCCTTTAATAAATGTTCTTCAGCTCTACTTGTGTCTGGGATTTTTATTTCAAAAAGTTTCAAGAAAGGCACAAAATGCATCAAAAGTGGCAGCACATAGACCAGCAGGGGCTGGAGTGACTGCGCAAGTCATGAATGTGGCTTTGCACAGTGTCGCACTAGCAGTAGCTCTATGTTCACGGCAGTATAGTGAAGGTGTGGGAATGGTCCTGTGAGACTTTTTAGTGATGAAAAGTTGCAAAAACCCTCTATGCAACTTATTTTCTGACTTTTATACGCCAAAAATGCCCAGCAAAACCAATGATAAATGTCGATAGTATTTGGAGAAAAATGCTTGTGCGAACCCCATGGCAGTAATAAACATGAAGTTACATGTGAATGGACCTTTACTTGATATAACAGCAAACTATTAGAGGGTTGTCTCAGGATTTAGGCACCTACACCTGCTATGAATCCTGTCTGAATCCTAAAACTGACCTAAATATGAATTATATTTTGCCAAGTTCAGCCACAGCAGACATTGATGTTTCTTCTCACCTGTAACCTGGACACAGATGTAGGTTGTAATGTCTGTGCTTGTCCTGGCTGTCTATTTCAGTTTCCCCCATATGCTACAAATGAGATTGGTAAAGTCTTGGGAATGAACAGGAGAGAACTTGGTCATGGTAAGTAATTTGCTTTTACTTTTTTATCGGGGAGGGTCTCAATGAACGTAAAATGAAAGTGTGGACCTGAGACAACACTTAATGGCAGATATTACTTGGCTTCTGATCTTATGTGTTTAATTTCCTTTTGTATTGTTATATTTTCTTTTTATTTTATGTCTATGTTCTTTAGGTGCGTTAGCGGAAAAGGCTTTAAAGCCTGTGATACCGAAAGATTTTCCTTTCACAATAAGAGTAACTGCAGAAGTCCTGGAATCCAATGGTAAGTCAAATCTGATTAATACGGTAATTGCGCTGCTTATTGTCCCTTCATTTATAATGGTGGTTTTTTTAACTTACGAACTTGGGCTGCTGTAAGAAAACCCCAGGTAAAATTACCTTTATCCAAGTCCAAGATGAAAAGGGCACCATTCAAGTCATTGAGGCTTTGGAAAATAAAACTGGCATCATAAATGATCTTCTTGAGAAATGGGGAGGCTGGTTAAAATGTCAACGGAGAAGAAAAAGGTGCAAACCTGGAGTGAATAGTTCTTTTTAAATACTGTCTTTTGCATCCATTTCTGACTTAAAAAAATGTGAATACAGACCAACACAAATTTTTTTGCATGTTGTAATAAGTGCTAAATTGTATCCATTATCATAACTAAGAATCTCCAAATTTTATTACAGGCAGTCCCCGGGTTACATACAAGATAGGGACTGTAGGTTTGTTCTTAAGTTGAATTTGTATGTAAGTCGAAACTGTATATTTTATCATTGTAGTTCCCGACAATTTTTTTTTTTTGCCCCAGTGACAATTGGAGTTTCAAATTTTTTTGCTGTAATAGGACCAAGAATTATCAATAAAGCTTCATTGCAGACAGTTTTAAGCTGATTATTGCAATCTGGGACTATTTTAAAGCATCCAGAGAGCTTCACCAGAGGTCACAGTGGGCAGAGGGGTCTGTCTGTAACTATGGGTTGTCTGTAAGTCGGGTGTCCTTAAGTAGGGGACCGCCTGTATATATTAAAAAAAAAACACACACAAATACAAACAAGGCACAAACTCAGTTGTTCTTTGTGGAAACCTCACTCATTTGAATTTGTGAACCATTTGTCTATGTGATGGACTTGTTTTGGGTTGTGGTAAATTATGGGAGTTCAGACTTTGGGATTTCCAGTTTGTGGCCCATTATACGGGAAGATATATTTTCTAATCCTGATGGGACTTCTTGTTTTGGAGGTTTATATGTTTTTGTATGTTTAGGCTCTTCCTCCATGGCTTCAGCTTGTGGCGGCTCCCTGGCTTTAATGGATGCAGGTAATAAAGGTTTTTTCATAGCTTGTTGTACTCTTTTATTGCCTTCCATAATACTAGTGTTAGGTTCACATATAACTGTAGTGTCCAGTTAGCTGCGCCATATACATCTGATGACATTAACATATTTAACCTACCTGCACAACACAGTTTGAACCGCAAACAACGGATCCACAGTCCATTGTTTGTTGCCCGTGTGTCACTTCCGCGCCAATAACAGAAAAAAGGAGCCACAAACTATGGTAAAAATAGGAACTACTGGGAGTATTGTGGTTTAGATAGATGCATCTCACATGGTATGGTGTGGAAACCACAGACTTATGCGTGAGCCCAAAAAATGAATGTGACACTGTGCTACCTGTTCAATTAACGTATAACACATGGACAAGAACAACCTATTCATGCATGTAGGCTTAGGTAAGCTATGCTGGAGAGCAAAGTACAGTACAAGGTTTGCTACAATCAAAAGTTTATTGTGAGGGGCAAAAACTTGACCCAAGTACTGATCAGCCTTTAAAGGAAATCTACCATTTACTCATAGATCCAGGGACCTTGGGTGTGGTCATCTTCTTATATTTGTTATCCAAGGCCTCCTTCCTTCTAAATTCAGCTTTTAAAAATATGCTAATGTGTCTGAAGGGTACCCTCAGTGCTGCAGCTCCAGATGTCGTTACACCTCCCACTGTGTGCTGTAACTTCCTCTCTGTATTACAAAGAGTGACAGGTTCTTTGGATTTCGTGTTATAGAATAAGAAAAATTATTATTATTATTATTATTAACAATATTTAAAAGGTTTATTGTAATACAAAAGTATATAAAGAGGTAAATATCAAAAGATTATACTCACAACACTGTCAACTTTCATTGATGAGCTCCGGCACACAAAATCTTCACGGGCTTATCAACTTACAACTCTGTCCAGCATCATTGATGACCTTCCGGCAGGTCGGGGTCTTCACGGACTATCACCAAGCAGTAGAATGACAGGTATTGACAGGTATCATCAGGTCTTGAGGCATCCCACAAGTACCCAAGCAGTATAGCATCAGTCAGTAGCTAGCTCTCAATTCTCTCAAATCTCTACCGCCAGGTGATAGTACGGAAGTTTTATACCCCATATCTGTGCGTCACCAAACTATATGGAAAAAACATATGTATGCACATGTCTTCTCTCATTATTCTCCTAATGGTATAGTTTCCCATGAAAGTGGCCAGTTTTCATTGGAAAGCATCCCAGGAGATGAGCGCATCCCAGGAGATAGGCGCATCCCAGCAGGTGTGTAATGCCTAACAGAGTGCCAAATAAGGATAAGAATATGTCAAACTTAATGAGAATAAAAATGTCAAATATAATGAGGATCAAAATATGTTGATTTGGGCTCATTCACAGTTGAAATAAGGTTACATGAACTGTCTTTTATCTCAAGAGTAGACATGTTGTATCTTCGACTCCATTTTGGTTTTCCATTACACTCTCCTTCCCTGAGATTACATCAGGCAGAGGGAGGGGGAATGTGCCAAGGGGGAGGGGGAGGCAGTCTAACAACCTGTGAAGCTGTAGCACATAGGGGCTTTAGTAACACCCCCCAGAGCACTTGGAAGGAAGGAGGTCATGGATAACAAATATAAGACGATTACCATAGTCACTGTGCCTGGGTCTATGAGAAAGTTCCCCTGGTTTATCATGCCTGGTTTTGATGGTAAATTTCCTTTAAACAGTGAGACACCAGAAAGTGAATGTGACCTTTGTCATCGCTTCCATGAATAGGGTACAAACTTGTTCCTGATCCTTGTGCTCTGTTTTTGTAATGACCATTTGACCTGGGTCTACTAAATGCTAGATGCTGTAAGTCTCACTGCACACGTTGCAGATTTGCAGCACGGACACGCTGTAATACACTAGGTTTGTTGTGTATAGGATTGGAGGTAATCCCATACACACAATGCTGAAAAAATCTGCTGCTGATTCTCTTATTTCTGCAGATTATGGTGTGGAATCAGCCTTTGCAATACAAAGGCTTAGCTCCACCTGTCGTAGCAGAATCTTGCCGGGAGCCTATTTCGGCTTGTTTCTGATGTCTCCATCCCGCTACTTATTCCCTAAATGTGATACCTATATTGTGCTGTGACTTCTAGGAGTCCCTATTTCTGCCCCCGTTGCTGGCGTCGCAGTTGGTTTGGTTACAAAATACAGTCAAGAAAAAACGGGAGAGATGGAAGATTATCGCATACTGACCGATATACTGGTGAGGACCATTACAGACCCTTCATATACAACCTCCGCAAAGGAATTCTTCATGGCAAACCATATCCAGTGTCATCGTTATGTGACCATTGTTCACATAACCAAACCCTTCTAGAGATTATGGAGAAGACGCCTCGCAGATAACTCCTTGTGGATACATGTTTTCCCTTATTGTACAGCACTGATGTGACTTGTTACATATATTACAGATAATCCGCATGCCTCCGAATGTTCTCCTCCACTTCTATGTAATTGGCACATTTGTTCCCTTTTCCACCCACAACTTCTGACTCATTACAGAACGTATTTACCACTAGATCCATTATTCTAAATTATCCCTGTTTCTGCATAATGGATCCTCGGAACTAGTCATGTAGAGGCAATTTATTGAAATCTCGTTTTGGAGCCGTGTTGCATTGTCTTACATAAAGGAGATGTGCGCAGCTAAAGGGGTTGACCACTTCCAGTAAATAAATGATATTTTTTGTGTAATGAAAATAATAATAATAATTTTATGGCCTCCTATATCATAGTTATTACACCCCTTATTAATTAATTAATTTTAAAAAAGAACCTCTGATTACTAAAGAGGTAAAGAATGCTTAAAGGGAATGTCCACTTTCAACAAAAAATGTATACGGTTTGTATGATGAAAGGTTGAGCAATTTTCTAAAATGATTTTTGTATCAATTCCTCATGGTTTTCTAGAACTCTGCTTGCTGGTCTGCTGTAGAAAGCTTCTCTATTAACTTTCAGTTGTAAAAATCTGTCCATGTTTGTGTGATGGACAGGCAGGTGCATGAGCCATTATTATCACTGAGAGTAATCGGAGTTGTGTGATAATAATGGCGCATGCACCTGCCTGTCCATCACACACAGATTATCAGCTGGAAGAATTAAAGAATTAAAGCAAGCAGAGATCTAGAAAACAGTGAGGAACTGATACAGAAAGGATATTGGAAAATTGTATAACTTTTCCTTACACAAACTGTAGAAATTATTTAGTGAAAGTGGACAAACCCTTTAACTAAACATATCCCATATGTCCTATATATTCATTCACCCTTTCATGACTGTTAATGGGGGGAGGGAATGTTTCCGGGTAGTTTATTCACAGACATCAAGAACTTTTGTAGATTGAAAAATTGTTTGGTTACAAGAACATCTAAGAGGCTTTTGGGGTTTACTCACATTTCCACATTTCATCATATTGCATACTGAGATATTTTCACCAAATGAGATTCAGTTCATGAGAGGTTCAGTTCATGAGACCTCTTGGGAGTCCTGGTGACCCTCTCACAGACAGAGGCCAGAGGTGCTGTGCTCAGTCAGAGAGAGGGTGTACATCTTGTTTTTATGTTTTACACCCTGGGCCTATATTATAAAACCCTGATCCTGGGCCAACCCCTTCAATCCATTTTTGCTCACAAAGAGCATTTATCATGTTGGTATTAAGAACACAGCGCACAGTTATTCACCTTTCTTCTGACATATCCACTGACATTGCATGTCAATGTTTTCAGGGCATTGAAGACTATTTTGGCGACATGGATTTTAAGATGGCTGGCACTAGCAAAGGTATAACTGCTTTGCAAGTAAGTTATCATTTCCTGAGTTTTCTTTATTTAAAGGAAATCTACCATCAAAATCCATCATGATAAACCAGGGACACTTATTCATAAATCCTGGAACCGTCACTGTAGTAATCTTCTTATATTTAAAATCAACTTTTAAAATTAGGCTAATGAGCCAGAAGAGCTCTACTAGAGCCCCTCCATGCTCTGTCATCACAGACTGTTACACTGTCTAACCCTCCTGCTCCCTTGGAACATGTGTGCTTCTTCACGGAGATTACAGTAGGCAGAGAGGGGGGCAGTGCTCAGAGAGGGATGCAGTGTAACAGTCTGTGAAGCTACAGCATGGAGGGGCTTTGGTAACGCCATTCTGGTTCATTAGCATAATTTTAGAAGTTAGGAAACAATTTAGAAGATTATAGCAGTCACAGTGCCTGGATCTTATCTTATGTATATTTTGATGGTAGATTTACTTTCTACTTTTACCTGATATTACTTTACATTGTTTGCTTAATAATCTTTCTTTTTTGTGTATAGGCTGATATTAAGATCCCAGGTTTACCGCTAAAAGTTGTCATGGAAGCCATCCAACAGGCCAGTGGTGAGCGCTTCATTTCCTCTTTACCTTGCACCCATATTTAAAGCCATTCATGTTGTTGTATTGCAGCTAACACTTCCCTATTCCCACCAGTTTTTAATATTTTAATTAAATATTGCAATTAAAAATGGTGAACCTCCCCAAACTTGTTTTGTAGGTGCAGTTTATAACCTCATTATCCCAGAAGTCCTCCTGCCTTTACATAAATTTTTCCCATTCTTTCCCATATAGTCTATATACAACGTATCGGCTGGGGCCCAGTGTGACCACTCAACTCAATTATCACTTGGCGTGCTGAGCGTATAGTCTCAGGCAATTGTCGGCACTCGCTTAGTCTGTTTCAAAAATGCATTGAAACAGCTGAAGAGAGATTTGCCTACTTAAAGAGCTGTAAACATTAGCGTTTACAGTGCCAGACAGTGTAAAATGTAGAGGCCCTACCATACATACCATTGATTTGTAAAACGTTGGGTAATTAGATGGCAATATATAAATGAAGATGTATAAATTGAATGAGGGAGGGCACCCACTCCTCCATCTTGGGGACAACAGGAAATATCTGGCAGCTGCCAGGAAATGCCAAATGTGTCCTTTTTTATGCCAGAGATCGGACCGGCATTTATGGAGGGCAGAGCTATTCGAGGAAGTGGTCTTTATGTCACTGGTCAGTGTCCCTCTAAATCTGACTCCCAGTCACTTTGGCATCTGAGAGGATCAGTTGGAGCAGACGTCCGAATAGTATTTTTCAGGAGTCTAATGCTCTACCACAAGTAAAAATGGCTACCCAGGAATATCTCTGTGAGAACGCTTTGGCCTCTGTAGTTTTCTGTAGCCTATCCAGTCCACGGCTTGGACACCAGTATTGACAAACATGTAAGTATGCAGGATCTATAGATCCTACTGCAACAACTGTGGTCAATGCCCCGCAGGATACCGACAGAACCTTTATATCTCCATGTCCAACTCTTCTTAAATCCAGGCTAGATGTGCTCCACAGGATCCTAGAGCTCATTTCAATTGTTCAATTTTGCCCCAAAACATTCCCTCTTACTGCAATATTGTAATATTTTGTGTACATCATCATTACTTTCTTACAGTTTCATTGATCCTTTTCTGATATATCTTTCATTTCCAGTTGCAAAAAAAGAAATCTTGCAAATCATGAATAAAAAAATTGCAAAGCCAAGAGAAAACCGGAAGGAAAACAGCCCTGTAATAGGTAATATACATCCAACCTTCAACCTTTACCTGATAGATTGGATCTTTTTATTATTTAGTGATATTATCATAGTACAGTACAGATATTATATGATGTGTTATCTTTCTAGAAACTGTTCAAGTGCCGTTATCCAAGAGAACCAGATTTGTCGGACCTGGAGGATATAATTTAAAGAAACTTCAAGCTGAAACAGGTTGGCTCCACGGTTTGACTTTTCTTCCAGGGTTTGTTGGTGAGAAGCGGAGGGGGATGTACTGGGCTCTGATGCAGCTTTGTCAATGCTGTCCATTTTAGACGCCACCTTCTCCTGCAGTGGGTTCTGGTTTCCATGATGTGCATTGTAGACTTGGTGCAGGAACTAATAAGATATGGGGTGAGTCAAAAATCCCATGATATCCTGGGATCTTTATAACCCAGTAAGTAATGGGTGGCGTCGTCCATTTTCTGTCAGGAACATGGCCTCCATCTTTAACCTCTTAAGGACCAGGCCCTTTTTCGTTTTGCATCTTTATTTTTCACTCCCCACCTTCAAAAATCTATAACTTTTTTTTTAATATTTCTATGTAAAGAGCTGTGTATAGGCTTGTTTTCTACGTAACAAATTGCACTTCATAGTGGTGGTATTTAATATTCTATGCCCTATACAGGGAAGCAGGGAAAAAAATTCTGAATGCAGTGAGAATTATGAAAAACCTTATTTGCGCCATTTCTTGTGGCCTGGCATTTTGCGGCTTTCACTTTGCGCCCCAAATGACAAGTCTTCTTCATTCATTGGATCAGTATGATCATGGGGATACCAAATTTGTATAGGTGGTATAATGTTTTTATACATTTACAAAAATTAAAACCTCCTGCACAAAAAAAAATTCAAAGAGCTGAAAACTCTGGATCCAACCCGAACGAGAATCTATTGGGAACCACAAGAGATAATGTAAATGTGATTGTGGCAATCAGTTTCAGAGATCAATCTGGTTATTTCATGGTACATGAACACCTTCCCATTGGAAAAACTTCCCCATGATCCAACTAAAACTAAATCAACTAGTAGGAGATGCAGATTAGGACCAGGTTGACTTATATTACACCAGCTAACATCTGACACTATGACAAATCTGGTGCAGCCCAAGGTTGGGTTGACATAATGTTTTATGTATACGCTAAGCATTTTCGTCAGTGGCATATAGTGGCTGACAGTGGCATAGTTTTTGGCCCCTGTCTGGCCACTAGGAATGGGATCCACCGGAAAAGGCAGGATGGAAAGACATTGCGAGCTATTTTTTTCCATCCTGCTGCCTTCTGATGAGCAATGTATGTGCTCAGTGACGAGATAAAAGCCTATGGCAGCGTAGTGCATCCCTCCTCAAGGCTAGCTGAGCGGATGCGTCACTAAGCCGGAGTGGGGAGATGTCCATAATAGGACAGTGACTGGGGAAAAACCCCGTACATCGTCAGCAGCCGACGTCACTCCTCCCCCCACATTCACTCCCCGGGCGACATATCCCACTGTATAAGCATATAGTGAGATATGTCTGTGGCATACGTGTCCTTACAATGATGTGACCGTAGCCGAGGACCACTGTGTAAAGTTGCATGTACACACAGTCATAGGGGGAGATTTATCATGGCTTGTTCAGCGATTTTCTAGTGTACAAGCCGATAAATAATTGCACTTCATGGTTCACTGCCAGGAAATGCAATTACTTTCCCATTTTGCCAAGCTTGGCGTGGAAGGGTGCGCCCAGCGGCGGAGTGGGCTGGATTGAGGTGTTCCTGTGCAATAAAAGGGGTTTTCCCATGAAAGAAAGTTCTCAAATTGTAATCCCTTAGTGATGTTTACACACTAAAGAAAATTTTTAACCCCTTACTTTACCATTTTACAGTTTTATTGCGGTCCCCGTAAAATTCCAGAATGTGGGTGGAGACTCTCTAAGACTCTACATGATTCCTCTGTGATATGAGATGTTGTGTGATGACAGTGTTCTTAAATTATCAGGGTACAGGGTTTATCTACACTTTCATTTGGCTTCTGAAAATTCTACTAGTACCTGACACACAGAAAAAGAGAAATGAGACAGATCAGAGATGACAGATAAGATCCATGAGTTGTATAATATAACACACAATGACAGTCTTACCTCTGCTATATCTCACCTATAACACACGGAGTCAGCTACATCCCTCCCTCCCCTGCTTTAAAGATCTTATCTGTAGATTGTAGTGTAAGTCTCTGCACACTGCTGCTTGCTGTGTCTGAGCTGGTGTTGTAATGTAGGAGGGAGGGGCTGCATGCAGAGAGCACTGGAGTGTGCAGACAGGAGAAGCTATTCAACAGAAGAATATGCCCTGCCTCACCATAGTCAGAAGATTTACATTCATATCCCGGGTTTCCGAAATTGCATACACCAGACAGATGAAGACAAGTGGAATTATATCTGTGAAATGCTGTATTTTTGTTAATGAAATTAAATTAGGGAATGTTATTTTGTTATAAAATAACAAAATACTGAGTATATTTAAGAATCTTAGTCTTCAAGGGAATACCCCTTTAAGTAGGTGTAGGTTCACATCATCAGCTGGTCACAATACGCCAGGGTATGATAAATTCCCACCATAGTCTACTTAACAAAGCTCTTAGCAGATGTCTCTGTGTCACTATATATATATTGGATAAGTAGATGATTGTGTGTGTCTTTTCCCCTCCAGGAGTGACCGTCAGTCAGTTGGATGAAGAGATATTTTCTGTTTTCGCCCCAACACCCAGTGCCATGCAGGAGGCCAGAGAGTTCATCAGTGACCTCTGTAAAGATGATGTGAGTGTAACCCCTCTGTGTGCAGGCAGTAATCACTCTGCACCTTGTACTTTCTCTTTGCTAAACACACTTTTATTTTGCAGCAAGATTTTCAGTTAGAATTTGGAGCCATCTACACGGCCACCATCACAGAAATTAGGTAAGACAGAGCCAAAGTCATATTGGTTTTACCTTGAAGTTTGACAATGGACCTCGGACTATGTGACCAGGTTTTCTAAGCCTTAAAGAGAACCCGTCATGCAAAATAACCCCCCTAAACTAAATATATTTTCATAAACTGCCATTAGAGAGCATTGCCTCTATCCCTTCATTGTCCCTCTACATGCCTGTAAACCTAAGCAATGAGGTCCTAAAGCTGTATGCAAATGACCTGTGAAATGTCCAATGAAGCATTAGCATATTCAAGCTGTCCACTCTATTCATGAGTGGGAGGCACAGCCACACCCCCAGTGCATGACTGACAGCCTGTATAATGGAGTGAGGCTGTATAATGATGTGCTCCCTGGTGCTGGTGGCCACGCCCCCTGCAGCCTGTGTGTGCATGTGTGTGTGTGTATAGGAGAGATACAGCAGCTCCAGGCAGCCATGTTACAGCAGAACATGTCAGATTCATGTGTAGCTGATGTCTGTGTCTCTCACCTGTATATTAGGAGGATGCAGCATGTCAGCAGATGCAGCACACACACTAGCAATGCTTTACTATACATTACACACAGACATGAGCAGGGGGAGGAGAGGGGAGGGGTAACCGGTGTGACATCACTGCCTCTGACCATGTGACCAGCCTCATTTACATGATAAAAAATAGATGATTTTACAATGATTAATGTATGAAATAACTAGATAAAGGCTGGGATGGGATCCTTGTGAGCTGCTCCAACAGGTAGAGGTGACAGGACTAGTGGCAGAGACCTGATGACAGGTGTCCTTTAAAAACCTTTCTTTATTCTAAATTATCCTGCCTTATTATCCTACAGGGACACTGTAGGGAAACTGAACTTTTTTTTTCCCCAGGCTTTAATTTGCCGAGCGCTGCGTTCACCGATCTCCGTCCGCTCCAAAGAGATTAATGGAGCAGAATG
The DNA here is from genome assembly GCF_040894005.1 of Engystomops pustulosus. Classification (NCBI taxonomy): domain Eukaryota; kingdom Metazoa; phylum Chordata; class Amphibia; order Anura; family Leptodactylidae; genus Engystomops; species Engystomops pustulosus. Next base: position 42,883,023 of record NC_092413.1, read on the forward strand.
GTCATGCGCGGTCGTCTGCTCCATTAGTCTTCCAGAGCGACGAGGGGTCCAACGGAGGTATGTGGGACCCCATCGGATCCCTCGTTTTTGTGATCTGTGGGGGTCTCTTCACTGAGACTCCCAATGATCAGCAAGTTAAGCCCTATCCCGTGGATAGATCCTAACTTTTGTTTGTGGGAAAACCTCTTTAACGCAGTATACCTGCTGTACTACATACATACATACATACATACATACATACATACATACATACATACAATCGTGGCTGTGTCTGGTACCAATCTTTTTAATGGGATGAGCTACAGCACTGGGCACAGCTATGGGAGCCATGGCTGTAGTTACAGCTTCTGGCCACTAGTACAATGCCCTGTGTTTATGACAGGTCAAACAGATGATCAGTGCAGGGGCAAGGTCTCAGCCCCCCATGATCAGGGAGTGATGACAATTCTAATTCCTGATGGATTTTTATTAATTTCTAAGAAAATAATATTTCTAAGATTTATAAGCCAGTCACAGTTCTCATCTTACCTTTTTATCGCTACATATGCAGTAGTCATCATATGGTTTTCTGTATTTTCAGAGATATTGGGGTGATGGTAAAGCTTTACCCAAATATGACTCCAGTTTTGCTTCACAATTCACAGCTCGATCATCGAAAAGTAAGTTTGTGCTTAATATTTTGTGCTGTTGTAGAATGAGTGTGATTATTTGTGCTTTTTGTACTAATAAGACTACATTTAGATCTCATTTTATTACATGTTTGGTATATAAGACAAGAGGGATCCAGGCATATACACTAAACGTGTCCATAGACTTATACTGGTAGGTGGAGGCATCCACATTTTGTCCAGCAGCAAACACTGGATGCAACCTCCTGCTGGAGAGCACTGTCTACGCTCAGCGGAGGCCATAGCAGCCAATGCGGTTGAAATACAGGTGAAACTGTATTGCATCTATCCCCGGCCTCCGTTGAGTGTACGCTCTGGAAGGTCACTGTCCATATACATCACTCGGGAGACATCCACAACATTGGCAGCAGTGAATCATTGCCTTCTGCCGATGTTCACTCCACCTCCTGCTTTCACCTCCTGCTTTCAGTGGGAGCTAATTTTTTGGTAATTTGTACTTTTTATGAGCCGGTTGTATTTTTTTTTTTTTTCCCCAGAGTACATATAATTCACTAATAAAATTATCATTTTTGTGGGTTTTGCCAAAGCTTTGGGTCTGTGGGTAAATGAGGGCTGGTGATTACATTTTTGTATTCATTAATTAAATCAAATACCTTTTGAATGTTTTTTCAGATACAGCATCCAAGTGCATTGGGCTTCGAAATTGATCAACAGATTCAGGTATTTCTACTGAGGATTTTTTTTTAATGTATTTTAGTGGAGAGGAGGGGTTATTTTTTTTGCACCGTACTTACATCTAGTGCTGCATATTCTGCAATTTGTCAATCTAAGAGGGAAATTTTTTATTCTACACAAAATTTATAAAAGTCCCTCAGACTGCTGTGTCTGCAGCCTTTTCCATATGTAAACAGACTTGAGTAATAGGTGCTGATGCTGCTGTAATCACAGGACTTGGAGGCTTCCTCCTGTGTCACTACCTTGGAACTTGGAGAGTCTCCTCACACCCATGCAATGTGTGTCATTAAGATTCTGAGGTTTTTCGCTACTTAATATAAGTAAGCTTTATTAAATTGTCCCTTCTCCTGATAAAAAAAAGTATAACTAATATCCCTACTTCCACCAAACCTTAAGTAGGTGGCCAAGAAGCAGTTCCACAACCTGCAATGTATCAAATTAAAGGGCAAAGTGCAGGTAACATCATCCCCTGCCTTACTACAGAACACCAGTGATTCTCTAACATTATGTCTCTCTCTCTCTACTTGAAACTTAAGCTTTATAAAACTAACATTTCCAATATCTAATAACCAACCATATCTAATCCTGACCGCTCAATCTCTGTTATTACCCATCTCTCTGTGGCATCACAGTAACTCTGAGGCACCAGGCCCCGCTGTCTTGGGGTAGTGCTCGACTCGGACCTCTCCTTTTCACTGTGTATTCAATCACTTTCCCGCTTTTGTCGCATGCACCTCAAAAAGCGTCTGATGACTGGTTCAGAAAGCAGCATTATTTATTTCATCTATTTATTCTTATACCCTATAAAAATGGCTGCTCTGCTGTACAAGCACATATGTCCCGGCTCACCCCTTCCTCCTCATAGACTGTAAGCTCTTGCGATCAGGGCCCTCACTCCTATTCTTTTATATGACCATGTGACTTCTTATTTGCTAAAAATAATTTTTCTGGGGAAGGGAGATTAGATAAGCATTACTTGTGTATCTCCACTAGCTCCAGCCCCATTGCTCTGCTTAGTGGTCTTCCTTTACTTGACTGCAGCAGTGACATAAACATGACATGGCCACTACAGCCATACATTGCCTTCAATGGTTTATAGCACACGACCTCTGAAGCCAATGACTGCCTGCAGTGCACACTGGATATACGTGTACATCACCGCTGTAGCCTAGTGAACAGAGACCCGCTAGGAAAACCAGACTGGATCGGAGGGGGATAAACTAGTAAGTTTTGCTGCTTTTATCTGCCCTTTTCTTTCCTTACAGGTAAAATACTTTGGCCGTGACCCAACCGATGGTAGGATGAGGCTGTCTAGAAAAGTCCTGCAGTCCCCCGCTAGCACTGTGACCAGAACCCTGAGTGACAAGAACAGTATCACCATGAGCGGCGTGAACTCCTCTACACCTTCATAGATACATCCGGAAGACTTGTGAAGGACCTGTCTGTATATTCTGTACATAACCTGTTTTAAATACCTGATAACAATGTATTTGATACGGTCTCAATAAATGGATTGTATATAATTTCTTACATCCGTCCTGCTGTGTTGTGTATCTATAAGATAAGTCTGTAACAAAGCTTTACATACCGGCTCTGGATACCAAACCAACAGAACAATGCATCTAATAGATATGATTGAAGGGGTTTTCAAGGCTCAAGATATTGATAACACATTCATCAACAGGTCATCAATATCAAATCAGTGACCTGGCACCTCTGGAACATAGCTGAAAAGTCAGATACCCCACCAAATTCATCCAAGCTTGGGAAAAAGAGCTAAGCACTAATTTCTCTAAAAATCTAACATTTGGTTGACACTTTGATTGCTCAGGACCCTCCAGATGTATAACCCTGCAGGAGACTTGCCACAAGTGGGTTAGTAGTTGGTATGGAACGCCCCAGTACTACACTATTATGACCACAACATCCCTGAGCAATATTGGAGAAGCCCATTGCGTAAAGAAGATTTCATAGCTATTTAGAAGAGATCAGTGCCCTCTGCAATAGAATTATAGAAAATATGGTCCGCGGCCTGATACTCGGAGATCTTCCCAGGAACTGTAGCTAAGCTTTTATTAATTTGAATTTGATATCACTATGGATGTTTGGAAAAAGAAGGGGGGAAAACAGAGAGAAATAGCGCTTCCTAGTGCGGGGTTACCCTTGGTTGGAGGTGCTCATATAGGTGAGCCATGTACTCTCCTTTCTTGGTTGTGCTGAATACAGGCACAACACTGGTGTGGGCATGAGTGGCGAGTGACCGCTGCCGCGTCCACCCTTACCCAAGGGTTGGGTATCGAGGGTGTGTACAAGTAGACAGGAGGGTGGATTACTGGTTGTAACTCCCCATGTGGGGAAGAGAGACGTCTGGAGGGCGCTGGTACTCAAGAGTAAGGGTTTTTTTATTCAGAAAGAATATTGACAACGCGTTTCTCACTATGCAAAGTGCTTCATCAGGTCGTACTTAGATTCCTCTTTCAGTACGCTCTCAGGATCTGAAGTGGCTGTTCAATCTCTTGTAATGATAAACGATTTGCTCACCTCTGATGTGAGTCCAACTATATAAATGTGAGACCTGTCAATCAGGAACAGAGAGCCAGGGCAGTGCAGTGATATATCTGCATATGCAGGACCCCATTAACATAATATAATTCTCTCTGAATAAAGAGTACCAGCGCACTCCAGACGTCTCTTTTTCCCACATGGGTAGTTACAACCAGTAACCCACCCATCAGTCTACTTGAATATATCAGTTACAGGTTCCGGGTCTTCAACACAGACCCAATTCTGAGTTTATACTTTTGATGCAGAACTTTTAATGAAACATTTTGCAAATCTGTCAAAAAAATCTATCACTGACTACATTTGAGGTTCTTAGCGCAGTTATATGAATTGTGCGAGCCCATCTGCCACGTCACGGCGACCTCATTCAGATGGGTCCCTACACTAAGACTTGACTTGTATAATAAATGCTGACCCCCTACAGACCCCAGAGATCAAGATCTTCAAGATGTTAATGTTACAACAAGAATATAAGTGTGTTCTGTCCTGTCCTGTATGTAAAGTTTTAGTGTAGGGACCCATCATAATAAGGAGACAAAGTGGTTGATGGGCTCACAAATGTCATGTAAAGTTTCTGGATCCCAGAGTTAGGCTGCATTCACACGAACGTATGCTGGACGGACAGACGTTTGCTGCAATGAAGAGGTTACCCCTCCCCTCTCCATAGTGATGCATGGCGCTAGGCGTCATAACATGTGGAAAGATAGGACATGTCCTTTTCTTTTTTTCGTGTCTGGAGCGGTACGTGCGGCACTTTATCACTCAGTGCGGCCATTGCTGTCTATGGGGGACTCATGTACAGCTAAAGCTTGCGGCCGTATAAACGTCCCTCCGACTGTCATGTTATTGCGGCCTGATGATGACACAAGGATCAGAGCAGAATTATGATAGTAAATATATTACATTTATTAGACACTATGGGGCAGATTTACTTACCCGGTCCATTCGCGATCCAGCGGCGCGTTCTCTGCGCTGGATTCGGGTCCGGCCGGGATTTAATAAGGTAGTTCCTCCGCCGTCCACCAGGTGGCGCTGCTGCGCTGAAAAGCATCTGAACGCGCCGGAATTCACCGAGGCCAGCTGAGTGAAGGTAAGCGCGTCCAGAGCGACACATTTTCCGTTTTTAAATGCGGCGGTTTTTCCGAATACGTCGGGTTTTCGTTCGGCCACGCCCCCCGATTTCTGTCGCGTGCATGCCGGCGCCGATGCGCCACAATCCGATTGCGTGCGCCAAAATCCCGGGGCAATTCAGGTACAATCGGCGCAAATCGTAAATATTCGGGTAACACGTCGGGAAACCGCGAATCGGGCCCTTAGTAAATGACCCCCTATATCAGTGATGGCGAACCTTTTAGAGACCGAGTGCCCAAACTACAACAAAGACCCGCTTATTTATCGCAAAGTGCCAACACAGAAATTTAATTTGTGATTTATACTTCCTTCTCTGTCACAGTTTTCATTGATACCAGCCCCTGAGGACACCAATAAAGCAGAAAATAGTCCCAGGTACAGCTGTCACTTTAATATAGCTCTGTGCACAGCAAGTCCTGGGCTGTCTGGGACTGCAGGAAGATACCTGGAGTCATCTCTGGTGATGGCCTGAGTGCCCACAGAAAGAGCTCTGAGTGCCACCTCTGGCACCAGTGCCATAGGTTAGCCATCACTGCCCTATATCAATGTTACATAAGCAAGCTACCATAACACGTGAACACTATAACTTATCTGTTTGCACATTGGGGGACAGTGCACTGTGGATTTAGACTTGGTGATAAGGAGACTGACACCTGTTAAAGAAAGAAAAAGTGCTCTATGGGGGTTTTCACTCTCCTCCGGCCACTCAGCTTTCAATGGAGAGAAGTGAGGAGCACTCACTCCCCTTCCCTTCTCCACCTGGCCATATGCTATGCCTGGAATTCGGTCCGAGCCAAGCACATGGCCATATGACTAAAGCTTTAGTCTTTGAAGGCAACAGACACGACCTGTAATTAGGCTTGCTGCTATTCTCTAAGCGTCAGGATTAGGTTCCTGCCTAGAAGAGTGCTTTAACGTGGTCCACCACACTGGCTGTATCTCCTTACAGCAGAAGGATCTTTAGTGTTTGTGTATACACTAGCTCTATATCTATGTGCAAGGTCACTGAAATAATAACCCCACCTGCATCTGAAGACCCCAGATAAGGTGGTGCCTCATGGCTGTAAGGCTACTATTTCCTCCCCCTGTGGACCTTCTCTGGTCCTTCCTGGGGACAATTGGCTAAGGGCATTTACCATGGTTATGGTCTAGTCCTCTCCCTGCTGCCACCATTTTTTAAACTATTCTACTTGGATTTGAATGGTAAACCCTCTAGTGTGCCTCGTGCCAGTGGAAGAGCTTTTGATCTTCTGCTCAGCAAAGTCCTCTAAATCTTTGGACAGAGCTTAAGGTGCTTCCTCTGTGGAGCAGTGTGAAAATATCTCATCCACTATGCAGGAACTAATCCAGGTGGTCAGGGATGCCCTCCACACCAAAGAAGACTCTACCTCCCCTCAGCAGGAGTCTTCTCCTCTTTGCCTTCCTAGGACCCCTACTCATCCCTAAACAAAGTAGGGAAGAAGAAATTCTGCAACAAAATAGCAGATCCAGCTGGATCAATCTGCTATTTTGTTGCACTGCTTACTCCGGACCGAGATGGGATCTACACTACACACCGCAATAGAAACTGCCCCCGGAAGACTGGTGAGCTGGACTTTTTTGCAATATATTTGTGTAGAAGAAATTCTAACAACCTCTCTGACTAGCATCTACTAACCTCCAAGGGAGGTGATTTTTTGTGTCCCTTTGTTTAAGAAAACATCAAGAAATTGTCTAGACCCCCACTGGCATATTTTTCTGAGGCTACCACCATTACTTTGGCGGATGCTCTAAGTGACAAAAAAGTGCAGACTTTGGGCAGCCTCCTGACTTCTTTGAAAACATAGTGCATGTGGCAATTCTTTTTCAGTAGATCGCAGGTCCATGAAAGAAAACTGTTGTGTGAATAGACAATAAAGTCTGTATGCTATCCATAGATATCAGATAGTAGATGTGAAAAACGGCCTTCTGACTGAACCCTCACTCCCATGAAACTTGGCACCCAGGTAGTTGTGTTCTGTCCTCCAGAGCTTTCGGTGGGATTTCAATGAGGGCAAATCCTCTTTGATTGATCCATCCCAAGGAATATAGAATTTGGCAATGTTCCTGGACACCTATGGGTCTTTTCCATATGACCAGTTCCACTTGCGTTCCATTCATCTGTCAATAGACTCTTGAGGGAAGAAGTCCCACCTTTTGGCTGATGAGTTATCTTCGTTTAAAGAGTTAGTGCCTTAACAAATCCTCAGGATATGTTATAAATGCCTGATCATACAAGGACTTGATAATGGAGGTCTCCTGACCTCTGTCTCTTTGTCAGCTTATACGGAGAAATTGTGGGAACTGACTGCGTGCTCACTATTCTGGATTGCTATTTTAAAGAATTTCGACCAAGTTTGCATGTTACAAGCAACACTTAGCAATTTCGGACACTCCTAAACTATTGAAAGGAGTGTCAGGACACGTCTGATGACGTTCCATCAATTAGTGGGAACAGGATCCCGTTCTCATGATTGGAGGGGACCCAGCAGTCTGACCACCACAAGTATCATGTGGATTGGGAGTGACATGCAAACTTGGTACAACCGCTTTGAGTTTCTAGTATACTGGAAAAATCCATCTGCCCAGCGCCCCTGATATCAATGTTAGGCGTACAGTGCTACCGGCTTTACACAGAGCGGCTTTGTGGCTCTTGTGGGATTGTCTTCTACTAAATCTATAAGACACCACAAGACAAGTAATAGTGTAGCCCAGTAATATTCCATAACTTGTAACAGCACAAAAAAAACTTGTATTTCACACATTGCGTGTTTGTATGTGTGTATATATATATATATATATATATATATATATAATATTTACACACCTATACATATATTACATACATAGACATGTACATTTATTTACAAAAGATATACACAGATATATATATATATATATATATATATCACTTACATGTACATAAGTCAGTGATAACTTTAACTCTTTGTTATTGCTGTAGGAGGTGATGTCTGATTCCAGCTCCAACCCCATTTCTCTTACTGTACCGTTATCATCTAGTCTTCTGGCTCTCCTGCTCCTCATCTCTGATTCCAGGAGTCTCCAAGGTTATTCTACATCTCCAAATAGGCTATTATTTAATAGGGCTTGTACCCCAGTTTTCTGACAAACAAACCATGAAATAACTGCAATTTCTGGAGCAATGCTAGAAAGTTTGATTATTACCCCTCTATGCCACCTCCGTGCAAATGGGTTGTGGAAGGAAGCCAATTGGAGTTATGTTGGCGTTCCTGTCCCACACCTGTGCACTAGCTAAACCCGCTGGACGGACTAACATGTGTGAGGCATAAAAGCACCAATTTGCAAGGATTTACCTTCAAACTTTGAAGAGCCACCTTTAGTGGTGAGAACAGGGCAACTTTCATTCTCTGGTGTTCTAGCCCCACATATCTTGTTTATTTTTGATAATCTGGGTTGGACCAGAGCCTTGGCCTCTCTTTACCAGTCATGTTCCACCACTTCATGTATGCAGAAGGCATCACGCAGGAATATTTTTTTCTGGATAACTCCTTGTACTGAGTTTGCATGTTACATGATGCTTCAGCATCCTCATAGACAGCAAATTGGAGTGCTGGATACAGCCAACCACAGTGCTTGGCAATTCCTGACACTCACATACTATTGAAAGGAGCATAAGGACAAATGCTTGACCTGCCGCTCCATCATTTAGTGGGAACCGACCCCCGTACTTGTGGTTGCTGGGGGTCTGTTCTCTTGATTGGTGTGCTTCCCTGCAGTTGGAGCCTTACATATGTGATTACTATTCCCTATCCTATGGATAAGGTATAACATGCTAACTTGTTTTAACTAGCACAAACCCAGCTGCCCCGTGCCCCTGATATCAGAGCTAGGCGTAGCGTGCTGCTGGCTTCATACAGAAAGGCTTTGGGGCACGGCTTGTGCAGTTCTCCTATACAAACTCCATATTTACAAGCAACCTTCCCCACACCATAACCAATGTTGTAGTGTATCCTAGTAATATTCTAAAACTTGTAATAATTGGAACTATATATTATACATTATATTTATACAAATAGATGTGTACAGAAACGAGAAAATCAGCATTAATGGCAAAATGTTACAGTATGTCAGGTGTAAGGCCAAGGATGTAGATTTAAGAGCGAAAAAAAGGACAGCACTCCAAAAGAAAAAAGTGCCCTCATTTGGTAATGAAAGTAGTTTATTTTAACATTCAAACTTTTGGAGAGCTGGTGTAATTTTTTTTTGTTTTTTTTTTGCATAAACGCACACAGAAAAATACACAGGCACGCACACACATACATATACACTCACCGGCCACTTTATTAGGTACACCATGCTAGTAACGGGTTGGACCCCCTTTTGCCTTCAGAACTGCCTCAATTCTTCATGGCATAGATTCAACAAGGTGCTGGAAGTATTCCTCAGAGATTTTGGTCCATATTGACATGATGGCATCACACAGTTGCCGCAGATTTGTCGGCTGCACATCCATGATGCGAATCTCCCGTTCCACCACATCCCAAAGATGCTCTATTGGATTGAGATCTGGTGACTGTGGAGGCCATTTGAGTACAGTGAACTCATTGTCATGTTCAAGAAACCAGTCTGAGATGATTCCAGCTTTATGACATGGCGCATTATCCTGCTGAAAGTAGCCATCAGATGTTGGGTACATTGTGGTCATAAAGGGATGGACATGGTCAGCAACAATACTCAGGTAGGCTGTGGCGTTGCAACGATGCTCAATTGGTACCAATTGGCCCAAAGAGTGCCAAGAAAATATTCCCCACACCATGACACCACCACCACCAGCCTGAACCGTTGATACAAGGCAGGATGGATCCATGCTTTCATGTTTTTGACGCCACATTTTGACCCTACCATCCGAATGTCGCAACAGAAATCGAGACTCATCAGACCAGGCAATGTTTTTCCAATCTTCTACTGTCCAATTTCGATGAGCTTGTGCAAATTGTAGCCTCAGTTTCCTGTTCTTAGCTGAAAGGAATGGCACCGGTGTGGTCTTCTGCTGCTGTAGCCCATCTGCCTCAAAGTTCGACGTATTGTGCGTTCAGAGATGCTCTTCTGCCTACCTTGGTTGTAACGGGTAGCGATTTGAGTCACAGTTGCCTTTCTATCAGCTCGAACCAGTCTGCCCATTCTCCTCTGACCTCTGGCATCAACAAGGCATTTCCGCCCACAGAACTGCCGCTCACTGGATGTTTTGCGTGAAAATCCCAGTAGATCAGCAGTTTCTGAAATACTCAGACCAGCCCTTCTGGCACCAACAACCATGCCATGTTCAAAGGCACTCAAATCACCTTTCTTCCCCATACTGATGCTCGGTTTGAACTGCAGGAGATTGTCTTGACCATGTCTACATGCCTAAATGCACTGAGTTGCCTCCATGTGATTGGCTGATTAGAAATTAAGTGTTAACGAACAGTTGGACAGGTGTACCTAATAAAGTGGCCGGTGAGTGTATACACACATATATGTAACATACATATACATAAGTAGACTTGTCAGTGATAACTTTACCTCCTTGTTATTGCTTTAGGAGGGCAGTTCTGGTTCATTACCCCCATCATATTGTCTTCTGGCTCACCTCAGCTCTGGTTCCAGGGGCTGTATGCTATCTGTATGCTATCCATGGAAATCACAAATAGCATACAAACATTAAAAACAGCCTTCAGACTGAGCCTTCACTCTCATGTCACTTCTTGCCACCCAGTTAGTTGCTTTGATTCCTTACCCGGTAAAGGCCTTTGACTAGTTAACAACCTTATCCTCTGGATAATTCTGTCCTCCAGAGCTTTGGGTGGGATATCAGAGAGGGAATGTCCTCTTTGATCAATCCATCCCAGGGAATCTAACATTTGGAAATGTTCCTGTATACCCAATCGAGCAAGATGTTCCCTCCGGAAGGCCAAGGTTCTCTCACTTTGGTCCGGTGTCTCTTTTCTTACATATTTATAACAAATCCAAAGTAGATGTTATAAATGTCTTATCAGTATTTGCACCCAGGATTGCACCCATCTTGATATTGGATGTCTCCCGACCTCTGTCTCATGGTGGGATGTGACTGCGTTTTCACCTTTCAACTCCATGGGAGCAATAAAAATAGCTGAGCAAGCGTTTTCTGCTATCCGTGTTACTTGTACTTTTAGATGCAGTTATGCAGACCATGTGAAAGGTGCAAATGCCCCAATCTGTTAGCAGTCAGGACAAGGCAACTTTCATCCTGTGTTCTGGGCCCACAAATCTTGTTTTTTTTAAAATCTGGCTTGGACCAAGGTCCTGTTCTCTCGTACTAGTCATGAACCACCACTTCATGCCTGCAGGTGGCATAACACAAGAACAATATTTTCTGGATTGCTCCTTTTTAAATGAGTTGTCCCAAGTTTTCAGGTTACAAATAGAGAATGGCTATGTCCGGTACACTCATAGACAGCTCTTAGTGGGAACAGTACGATTAGTGGGAATGGATTCCCCATTCTCTGGATTGCTGAGAATGCTCTGTTCTCGTGATCAATTGGCTTCCAGTCATCTCCACTATGGAGGAGCTAAACCAGGACGTCAGGGATACCCTCCACGTCAAGGTAGACTCTAGCTCTCCTCAGCAGGAGTCTTCTTTCCTTCTCTTCCTAGGTCCTCTGCTCATCTTCCCTAAACATAATAGTGTAGACGAAATGCTGACTGCCTCCCTGACCAGCAACTTTTAACCTCTAAAAGGGCTGATTTCTTGTGCCCTTTTGTGTAAGAAAACATAAAAGAATGGTCTGGACCCCCTATGGCTGTGGTGGTGAACCTATGGCACAGGTGCCAGAGGTGGCACTCAGAGCCCTTTCTGTGGGCACCCAAGCCCTCACACCAACACAGAGTTTCCCAGATATGACTCGAGGCTTTCTCCTGTGGTCCAATACATCCCAGGACGTGCCATGCTCAGCGCCATTTTAAAGTTACATATTTGGCTGCCAGGAGCAGGAAGGTGTGGATAGAGATGGATTGTCATTTGAGCTCCTTCTCTGGGTCCCCGGATCCTTCTTCTTCAAGGGGACCCTGGAGGGAAGCTACAATCCAAATTTCTCCATCTTTCTATTGTTTTGGTGAACTCAGGACACCAATATGATTAAATTGCCATGTTGACACTTGTGTGACATATAAGTGGGTTTTGGTTGTAGCTTGGGCACTCTGTCTCCAAAAGGTTCGCCATCACTGCCCTATGGTATATGTTTCTGAGGCTGCCACCATTACTTTGGTGGGTGCTCTGAGTGACCTTTGCCTTGACAAAAAGGAGGAGACTTTGGCCAGATCCTCATTTATCGTTGTTAGTTCAGTCATTGCATGGACTTCACGCTTCTTTAGGAGGATTTTTCATCTTATGTACAGAATATGTTATAAATGTCTATTTGGTACCCAGGATGGTAATGGATTTCTCCTGTCCTCTTGCCCTCAGCTTCAAAGCAAAAATGAAGAACTGACTGCACATTCACATTTCACTAAAAGCAACAAAAATAGCTGAGCAAGCGTTCCCTGCTGTCTGTGTCGCTGTACTTTCAGAGCCAGTTATACATGTGTTAGGCACAACAGCCGCAATCTGCAAGCATATACCACTTAGACGGCCTAATTCTAATTCTCACATATCTTGCATTTTGATAATTTGAGTTGGGGCAAGGCCCTGGACTCAGTGACCACTCATGCACCACCACTTTAGGCCTGCAGGAGGCATAACAAAGGAACAATATTTTCTAGACGGGTGGTACGTGGATAAATGGGACGTGAGGATAGCCCTTTTTTGGGCTAATCCTCAAGTCCCGGCTATCTTTTATAAAACCTTAATCCTGGGATATGTAAATTTTCTTAAGCGACTACTGGGGCGTGGAGTAGCCGGACATGAGGCTACACGGCGCGTCTACTCCACGCCTCAGTCGACTCTTTTCTCCGCCTACCATTTAATCTTCGGCGCGCAGTTTATCGTAGCTGCGCGCCCTCGTCCTAGTCACCGGCATCTGCGACGTTCTGCGCATGCGCAGTAGCTCCGGCCCCGCATGCGCAGAACGCCGGGGACTCGGACGAGGACGCGCAGCTAGGAGGAGCTGCGCACCGAAGATTAAATGGTAGGCGGAGTAAAGAGGCTACTGAGGCGTGGAGTAGCCGCGCCATGTAGCCTCATGTCCGGCTACTCCACGCCCCAGTAGCCGCTTAAGAAAATTTACATATCCCAGGATTAAAGTTTTCTAAAAGATAGCTGGGACGTGAGGATTAGCCCAGGATTCATCCACCTACCACCCGATCTACCTTTATAGGTAGAATCGTGGTGGTAGGTTCCCTTTAAAGGAGTGGTACTAAAGCATGCATGTTAGGCCCCCTCCACACTTGCGTTTTTCACGCGTGTGTTCTGCGCATTGCACTCTGACCCATTGTATTCAATGGCCTTTTTCACACTTGTATTTTTTTCTCACGCACACGCGCGCATTTTTTTTTAACGCCCGTTTAAATCTCAACATGCTCTACTTTTGCAAATCACAAGAGTGACCATACAAGTCTATGGAGACCCATCAAAAAGCATTGCACTCTGAGACACTTGCAAGTGCAATGCGTTTTTCACGCAGCAATTGCCATAGAAAAGATAGAGCTCAGTCCTGAGTCCATTTCATGCGCATTATCTGCGTGTGAAAAACGCATTGAAATTGCATTGAAAACGCACGTGAAAAACTGAGACACTGAACAAACTCTGATCGCTCCCTGAACAGACTGTGATGTGATCTGCAACGCAAGTGTGGAAGGGGCCTTATAAACAGCACTTGGATAGTTCCAACACACTTATAGACAGTGAATGGGAGAGCAGGAGATAACAGATTGCTGTGCTCGGCAATTCCAGACACTCCCCTACTATTGAAAGGAGCGGCAGGACACATGTTTGAGCCCCTGTCCTCTGAATTGCTGGATTCTGCTGTCATGATTGGGGAAGGTCCCATCAGTCTGTCCCTCACCGATCAGATCCTGTGGGTACAACGTAAAATGCAAACCTGGTACAACCCATTCATTTCTTAATCTAGTCAAATCCAGCTGCCCAGTACCCCTGAGATCAGAACTAACCATACAGTGTTGCTGGCTTTACACACAATGCATAGCTCCCAACCGTCCCGATTTTGCCGGGACAGTCCCGTTTTTCTTACCTCTGCCCTGCGTCAAGGGCAGCTGTCAGATTGTCACGGATTCCACATAGTAAATACTTTCAAAGCCTGAACTCATATTACTGAATGGCTTCTACAGACATTGAGCAGGGAATCCTTTTGACAGAAGTGTTGGGTTAGCGGAGAACAGGGACCACGTCATCAGGTTCAGATCTCTATCCATATATGGTAACATCTCTTAGGGTTCCCCAGAGCAGACATCGGGCAGGGAATCCTTTTGAGAGATGTGTCGGGTAAGCAGAGGAGACATCATCTGTCCATATATGGTCTCTTAGGGCTTCCCCAGACACAAGCTCTTTATTTAATTAAATAAATTTTTGCCCAGTCTGGGATTCAAACCCTCTGCATTAGGGATAGGAGCCTCTACCAACTGAGCTATGAAGCAAGTGATTATGTAGATATGTGGATTTTTGGTAACTAAGAACTGTTACTGCTACTGTTACACAGTGACAAAGACTTAATGCCCTAATGTATAGAGAGGGATCTTCTCAGAGATTATTATTGTAATTATTGAGACAATTATTATTATTATTATAAATTTTAGTATTTGTATTATTAATAATAGTAAAAATAATAATAATCATCTCCATAATAATAATAATAATAATTGTCTCAATAATTACAATAATAATCTCTGAGAAAATCCCTCTCTATATACTAAGGCATTAAATCTGTGTCACAGTGTAACAGTAGCAGTAACAGTTCTTAGTTACCAAAATTCCTCACCTAGATAGGGCTATGCTACTACTATACATTAGAGGAACCTGCAACCAGATCTACCTTAAGGGCGCTGTCCCACATTGTGTTTTGGCTGCGTTTGCAAATGCAGACCAAACCGCGCACACCGGGGCGGGCCATGGCCCGATCGCATCGGCGGTTCTATCGAAACGCCTGTGATCTGGAACGAGCCGCCATGGAAACGCCAAAGTGATCGGTCCGCTCCGGTGGGTGCGGTTTGACAGATCCCCCTAGACCCTAGTATCTGTCTGTTAAATCTCTATCCTAAAGGAATGCATAAGCAAACGTCAAGGCTACTCCTCCACCTTCTTACTGGAGCCAGATGTTTAATTTCTGCAAAATGGAAACAACCCACACCACCTTCCCGAGTGGAGCTTGGCGCAATAATACAGGAGATCCGCACCTCAGAACACATCACAGCACTCCTGCACAACACAGTAGAAAAATGTGACCGCATACGGTCCTCCTGGGATGATTATTGGACTGGCCGGAGTGTCTGCGAAAATGTTATCTTCCACGCTAGGCAGCACCCATCACCCACATAGATACCACCCCCCACCCTTTTCCCTTATGTCTCAACTCCGTTGTCTGATCCCCCTTTTCAATACTCTTTTCTGTTTGTTGGTTGTACTTTTTGGGGAAGTTACCCCAATTACCCTGGAGGGATTCCCCCTCCCCCTACAAATCAGTCTGTGCCAGTTGACATGACCCTGTTATATTACCCTATTGGAACAATGATCTGTTGCTCCTTATGCTTATGTCACATTATTATTGTTAATGCCAGAAAGAGGAAAAAAATCCATAAAAACAGTTATAAAAAAAAAAAAAAGAAGAAGTTTTACCCACACCGTAAAACACGTGTATTTCACAAAATAATCCATAACATGTAATTGTCAGAAACTGGTATACACACATACAAATACATATATACAGTATATACATATCCACACAAATATATTTACATAAACATGCACAGTTCTGGTACCGTGGTCCACAAGGTACCACCAAGGAAGCATTATACTCTGTGGGGGACCTAATGGGGGTATTATCCATAAGAGATCGCTCAGTACACATACATAACACCAGAGTCTATGATGTGTTATGGCAGTTACCAGTGGACATACACATCATCTGTATAGATGGCGGCTGAACACTCATTGCCTCCGTGAGTACGTTTAACTCCTTAATTACCATGTCTGAACCTTTCAGGGCAATGTGGCACACTAGACCACTAGTCTTATTTATGAACCAGATATGATGAGTGTTTTTGCACATAATCTTACATTTTGCATATAATGCCCTGCCAAATAAATATCTGATACCAAAAGAAGTTATTAGCATGAGTTCTGTGTATTTTGGTTCCTCGGATGTATAGGATGGGGTCACTATACTGTTTTACGATTGATGTGAGCTACCTTATGTTAAAACAGATATTATTGATATCAGGAGGCCATTCACTCATAGGGTGCATTCAGACGCCCATCTATGGGGACGTATATGCAACCGCATATAAGTCCCAATAGACGGCAATGGCGATCCGGGTTCCGCGTCATACACGGGGAAAAGATATAGCCACTTCTCTCTATGGAGGGGTCACCTCCTCCTCCTCTCCAGTGCACAGTAGTATGCCCGGCCGGTGGTGTATATGTACCCTGAGGGCGCATTCATATACAAACACCTTTTGTATCTTTGTGCAATCCATCCAGCAGAGGTGGTCGTGTCCAAGGAAACAGTCTTGTTTCTAAGGGACCATATGACTACATTTATGAGAAATTATCTTCACACAGGTAAAAAATTTTTAATAACATCTAATTGAAGAAATGTATTTATATGTCAGATTCATGAAACTGAATGTGAATGCCCAGAAGAGAATACCCCTTTCAGTTGAGAATTGCAGCCTGGGGCAAAAGTTCAGTAAATTACCCGCATCCAGAGATCAGAGTGGACAGAGAGGTAGGACTGTAATAGTCGTTATAATAATAGGGGGACACTTTACATGATGATAAGGGACATTATATAAAACAGGACACTATATAGTATTACTGGAGGTCACTGTATAGAAGGGAGGACATTGTATATA
The DNA here is from genome assembly GCF_040894005.1 of Engystomops pustulosus. NCBI lineage: Eukaryota > Metazoa > Chordata > Amphibia > Anura > Leptodactylidae > Engystomops > Engystomops pustulosus. The sequence goes on from NC_092413.1 coordinate 42,900,119, forward strand.
TTATGAGGGAGTGTGATACTATGTAGGACTTTATACAGGGCAGATTTCGCATTCCCAGGACCCCCAAATCTGCTCCATGTATTACTAAAGCATTCTGGGACAATAAGGACAGAGATAATATGTATATAAGTGAAGGTGCGGTATATAATGGTTTAGACCTGGACTTATGGACGTCATTCACACTGGGGCAGTAATATGCAGCTTGGGTTGTGACTGGAGCAATGTCCTGCCAGTGACACTACTATGGGGGTGTATAAGTCGCTTCCTCCTCTAGGTACATGTACACACAGGGCAGCGCTGCGGACGTGATCCCGGCTGTGTACAGAGACAGCTGACAGGGGGCGGGGCCTGCAATGGCATCGCTCGCCTGTGATTGGCTGAGGACAGTGTTTGTTTTCCTGCAGTTTCCTGGGGTCGTAAAGATAAACCCTGTCCATTTATTTATTCGCTCGCCAAAGTCATACGGATTGGAAAACTGTAGGTGGCGGTAGAGAGCAGAGCCGTGAAGCGCCGGGCGCCATCTTTGTTTCTGGCCATTCTCTCATAGGCAGCGCCTCCTAACCTTGAAGCTGGTTCTAGCAGTATCTATAATGGAAATTTGTGTCGCCCACATAAAATATCTCCGCAGTAATACTCTGCTCTCTGCCCACCGCCTCCATTTCCCGGAAGTGTTGGTATAGCTTTCTGACCCTAGAAGGACACGGTAGCCACTATTTGACACGCGCCCTCTGCTGGCCAGCTTTGTTTCGCGGAAGGGTTTTGTGAGGTTTTTGTCCCTGGAAAGGCCCCGTAGCCCCTGCCGAACACGCCAGGACAACCTGTTTCATTTATCGTTGGAGGAAGAGAAAGGAGAGAATCGGGTTACAAGATGGCGGCTGTGTGATCTACCAGTAAAACCGAGGAGCAGCAAGAGGAGGCGGGGGATCGCCGCTGGCGGAAGGAAGACGGTAACGAGCATCGGAGCGGGGAGAAGACACCGGCGGCCCGGGACTCTTCCTACGGAGGCGGCGGCCAGCGGCTCCGAGTTCACTCCCTGAGGAAACCGGCAAAGGATGAGCCGCGGCGGGGGCAGTGCGTGACGAGAGCCTCACCGAGCGGCGCCATCATGTCCGACACCAGGCGGAGGGTCAAGGTCTACACCCTGAACGAGGAGCGCCAGTGGGACGACCGGGGCACCGGCCATGTGTCCTCCACCTATGTGGACCGGCTCAAGGGGATGTCCCTGCTGGTCCGGGCCGAGGCTGACGGTGAGAGGGGACTACAACTCTTAGCATGACCAGTAGTAGTAGTAGGCCGCTGCCTAAATCTTTGTAACCCTGTAGTTAATATGTAGCCATTGTGGGGAGGGAGGGGGGGTCACCGGTTAGAGTTTAATTCCATGTGTAGCGTATTATGACGCCGCTACAGCCTCATACGGATGTAATTGGCGCAGTATGGGCATTAGTATAAGGGCATATTCACACACGGTAACCGTGCCAATCTGTGATTATACAGTGACACCTATTGGTTAGATGCAGAGAAAAACTGCTCAAAACCGGGTGTTTTTTTACTGTTTGCGCTTCCATGTAGATAGCGGTATAGAAAATGTGGCCAAATTCACATACGATCATGCTCAAAAGTTTACTCACCCTTGTAGAATTTTGCCTTCTTGGCCTTTTTTTCAGAGAATACTTCGGGGTTTTTTTTTTCTCCTCATGGTTAGTAGTTGGGTGTCTGTGTTTTCTCACAATGGCACCTAAAAACTTGCAAATGCCTCCGAAAAAAGGGCATGAAAGCCAAAATTGTGCAGAGGGTACCCCTGGAGCACCTCAGCATCTTTCCCCGTCCGTAGTGTACGTTTGCCCTGCGCCCATAGGCCTCATGTTATTGCCTGGATTGTATATTCAGCCTGTAGAAGACACATGGCTTCCCAGTAATGGACGCCACATGCAATGGGAAACCTCATGTCCTCTCTGATCCCAATGTGGCGGAAGCAAATAACACGAGCTTTCACTCCACATGACATTATTTTCTGTGTAATGTTCTGTGCGCAGACGCATGAGGTTATGTCACGTGACCATCTGCAGGGCAAAACATTTGGCCAATCTCCGTCATGTGACTGTGCTAATACCTATAGGGTAGTTGATGGGTTTTCCCATGTAGACTGATATTCGAGGTATATGCTTTCAATAGATCTGTCTCGCACAGGTGGGACCTGCATCCATCATCTATCTGGAACAGGGGTCGCTGACAGCTGGGCGGGGTGGAGGGTTCTGCAAACATGCCGCCACTCTCTATTCAACTCTGTTGGAGCCACTAAAATGGTCACTGCTAGAGATGAGCGGACCTGAACCTTAGGTTCTGCAACTGCACGTGTACATTTGGCCAATCACAGCCGTGCCTAGTTGCTGGGGGCATAAAGCTGCCTGATAACATGTCTGCTGGAACTAAAGATCAGGTCCTTTTATCTCTAGCCATGACTATATGCTGGGTGCACGTATACATCACAATCCACGTTCAGCCCAGCTGTGGGAAGGGATTCAGATCACTTCAGCAGAGGTAGGACCCACATCTATCATATGTGGTCCATAGAGGGGAAAACCCCTTCAAAGAGGACCCAAGATCAATTTCAGACCCTAAACCAATTACAGGTCCTTATGGACCTCTGGTTAAGGGTCCCAGTGTGACCTGTAAGAAGGCGCTGGGCGGGCAAAAATGTAAAGAAAATAAAACTTTTTTTACTCACCTAGAGTCTGATGAGGCACATTGGACAAACATCCAGTTCCTCCTCCTCACGATGCGGCAAGTGAACCATATACGGAGGATAGTGCATGTTACATGCTTCAAATGTCAGGGCGAGACTATTTTATGCTCACAGGATGATTTGGGACCCTTAACAACTGGCCCATAAGAACCTGTGTGTGGTTTAGTGTCCCATATCACCCTGACAGGTTCTCTTTATGTGTAACTATGACGCCACTTTACAGCATTCTGAAAAAATGAAACTGGAGATTAACCCTTTCCCAAACGCCCGTCGGTCCCGGTGCATGAGAGTGCTCACGGGCTGAGCCCTCTCCATAGCCGTTAAGTCTTGTTTTCCCATCCGTCACTGCCGGTAGCTTCAAAAAGATGGTGGCACAAAGATCGTCACTCCCTGTCTCGTTTTAACCAAATATGGCTCTTATGTACCTGGGGTTTAGGGTCCAAAATCGACCTTTAAGTCTTTGTGCTTTAATAACCTTTATACTCGCCTTAGTGTGAGCCCGATGCGGTAGATCCGGCACCTCCTCTCGCGGCAAGTGCCCTGCTTCATTGCGCATGTGCTGTAGCTTGCACTGAGAAGCTGGTTGTACTATGCCAGATTCACTTACTACATCACGCACCCGCCGAAGGGATGACTTGATTTTTTTTTTTATTGTGATTGCTTAAAAATGCCTAATAGCGATTTGGCACACTAACCCACCGATTTGTAGGGTTCACCTTAAAAACTATCAAAAACACAGAGTGGTTAAAGAATCAAAGAAGTTAACTTGTAAAAGCTTGTCAGTCATTGCGTGTGGTTGTAGAAAGCAGCACTGTTTCTCTCCCAGCTGCCCGACCCAGAACACCCCTTCCTCCCCGACTCGCTGTGTGTACCTCAGTTGTACTTGGGTCAATAAGAGTCAGAAACGCAGACTGGCTTGTTAGAACAATTGTTCCCAATCCATACGCACCTGTATGTGACAGAGCTTCTCCCCCCTCTATCAGATGTGACAGCAGACATCACAGACAGGCTGGCCTGTGGATGACCACATGGACGCATCAAGGGTCACTGGAGGATCTGCTCGTATCTACATTACATATTCATTTGGCTGTGATGGGAAGCATAGTGATGCATGCAGTTCTCCATTTCCCATCAGTATGACGGAAAACTGCTGTGTCGCCAATATCAGTCGCTGGGTTTGTTTGCAGCCCTTGTCCTTCCCGCAGCACATTCATTGCCAGTCTAAAGGGGGGCTTCTACCTGCAGCATCTTGAAGGAGTTGGGTCCCTTCCACACCAGCCGGAGTAATGCATCCAACTCGTGCTGGCTGGAACATCCGGCCCAAACGCTGACAATCAGAACTTTTCAGTTCCGGTCAACGGCGTTTGGGTCGGACATTCCAGCCAGCATACACGGCAATTTGGACACGCCACCCTTGCTAATGTGTAAGGGGCCATAATGGTGGTAGGTTGATGTATCTACAATATTGGGGATATTTAATAGATGCCATTTTTTTTGGTATCTGTGTGCAGCATCCCCCCCCCCTTCTTTGACTTCTGTGATGATAAATGCATGTGTTCTTCTGTACTTATACATTGCCCTGCTCCATGTTTTTCAGTATGTCGCAGTTTTAGAAGCCTCTACATGGCGTTTACGTACTTTTCCCTTGGGTCGGGCCTTAGTCCTCTAGTCCTTGTGTAGCTGTGCGTGTGACAGTGGGGTTTCATGGCTGTTAGCGGTGTATATACTTCTTGTGTTCAGACTTGCATGTATAGGGCTTCTCAGGATCTTTCTGTTTTCGTCTCCATAGTGGTGAAGCGTTTGGATTACATAAAAGGATCCTTTGTAAAATAACCTCTTCCCGTCTTGTTAGTCAAGTATTACCAGTCTTCACTGCCTCTGTAGCTGTAACACAGCGCAATGATGTCTTCAAATGGGAACAAAACTCAGAAGTTAGCGCACGGGTAGTCCTGTACCTCCAGATCAGAGGCCAAACTGAGCCGCCCGGGAGCCGAGGATATTTTCCACCTACCGACGTGTCTTAGTATCCACTTCTGTAGATGCAGATTTCGACAATCTATTTACTTTTTGGTGTAGCGTTGGCATAAATCAAGAAAAGCTAGAAATTTCCGTGGTCCCACGTATAGTTTTGCTTGTGGATTTTGTATAATGATCTACACCCAACTTTCTTGTCCTGATTATTAAAACTGGTGTCCTAACATAACCCCTTCTTTTAGATTGTATTGGGGCATATGGACTTTATGGGAAGGGCTTTGTATGGGACTTCTGCCACAATTGTTGAGGTGAATGATATTCTGTCTACTCCATCAAGAAGAGATGTCTGATCAGGCGGCATTAGCTCCGGGCATCCCAGCCCCATGCACACAATACTTCGCTAGTCCTAGCGCTACCTTGTCAGATTTCATTCCTTGAAAGTAAAGTGATAAATTCTTGGTGAAAACCAGCCTGGATGTGATGTGCTGTTGGGAATACGCCAACCACCCTGTGTCCACACTTCCCGCCACTCGTCTGGATACGGACATCCCTGTGGAAATAAGATGTCCATAGGGCCAACACAGGGAGCAGACAAATGTACATTGCAGTTAGCGGTTTCATGCTTTTCTCTGACTGCAGAGATCTCTCCGTTTCATGAGGAGGGTTGTCACCCCTGGGGATGACTGGGGCTCCTATATGTCCTGTATAGGAGAACTGCGCTCAGCATAATAATCCTATGTGTATGACAAATGCCCTCTGCTTTTAGTGTTACACCCCTTTTTGGGCAAGCAAAGCTGAAGGGAATTTTGTATCTGATTCAGTAGAGACAGGAAGTCGGGTGTAGGAGAGTCGTTTCCGTGCTGGCCTGTTGTGTGGAGGGGGCGCTATACAGGGGCAGTGTTGTCTCATAGCGGCTGCTCTGCAGGAACTTGTTTTATGAAGTGTTTTGTGGCGATTTCTCTGGTCTCTCGGAGTACGTGCACAGGGTTCACTAGTGCGTGTTATCTTTTACTAGCCAATAAATGGTAATCATTGCCCGCAGTTCAATAGTCTATCCTGCTACTTCTGTTGTGGGCAGATATCTCTGATTTCTTGGTAGTGTGAGAAACCCTTCAATGCTATAAATCTGTGGACGTGCGACACGGTATTGTAGACCCCCCAGCAGGGAGGATGGGTTAATAACATCGCCCGCTCATTCCTCCCCCGTATGATGTAGTATTGCAGGTTTATATGACTCCTGTATTACATGGACTGCTCTGCCATCCATCCGACGTTAGGGTGCGACCTGGACATATTGCCGGATGGGCGTTCAAACAGCTGTGCCGACTAGCCATGGCTTGCTCATCGGGGCATCAATTTGCCGGATTGGCTATTTGGCCAGCAGTATGAATGTCGGGTCTGCTCCTTTCTAGTCTTGGGCTCGTTTGTTGAAGGAAACCAGTCAGTATTGAGCTAACAACTGGTCTTTATGCAGCACAGGTTTAGGGTGCCAGACTTTTTGGCCTTCCCTGTGTCTGGAGAGTCACCCAGTCTCTTCGGTCTTTCGGAAACCTGAGTATAATGAATCTGTGGTCATCGGACCCATGCGCAGTGATGTTTGTATCCGCCTTGACTGGTATTTGTGATGAGGGTCCCAGCGGACTCAATCACCACAATGGCGCCACAGTGGTACGGTTTGTCGGGAGCTTTCCCTGCTTTACATGTCATAACGAACAGAAGGGCAGCATTGGCCATACCGTCTCATTATAAATTAAAGAATTTCATGTGTGTTGACAGCACCTATGCTCTTATGTGTCTCCATGGTTACCGGCTCCTAGTAACCCTCACGTAGCGATGTATTGCTGACACGGTCCATTCCATCTGTCCCTTTTTACTTCTTGCTAAAATTACATTTGGGAGTTGGACAAGAAGTGGAGACGTTTTCTATGCAGGATCATGGTGATGTATAGGTGATGTATTGGGCTGTAGACACAAGATTACATATATCGAAGGATTTGCACTTGATAATGTCAGATTAGTTATATAATTGTACAATAAAACAGGCGTTCAGTAGTAAAAATAAAAAGAATCTCTGCGACTGATCTGCTGAGTTAGTCATTTGCTCCCACATGGAAATACTGCAGGATCCTGCCCCAGACATACATGGTGTGACCTAGACCTGCTATGTGACTACCATACATGCACTTAGAGCAGTGGAGGATGCGGCTTGTCATGGGAATGGATGTGCTGCACAGATGACCCCCTCCCTGTAACACACAGATACTGGGCTATTGTAATGGAGCAAAACCACCAACAACCGTGCCCCACACACTTCTAATTCATGTTTTCTGTCTTCTCAGGTTCATTGCTATTAGAGTCTAAGATAAATCCGAATACTGCGTATCAGAAGCAGCAGGTATGTATTGGGGGATCTCATTAGCACAAAACCTTCCTACCTTGCCCAATCTGCATGTGCGTAAACTCACCATTGAGGTTGTGGCTAAGTCGTGTGCTTGTCTCTGCTTAGGATACGCTGATCGTTTGGTCCGAAGCAGAAAACTATGACCTGGCTCTCAGCTTTCAAGAAAAGGCCGGCTGTGATGAAATATGGGAAAAGATTTGTCAGGTAATGCGGCTCTGGTCCTATCTCAGTCCGATCAGTCTTTTAGGAATGGATCGCCACAATTCATGTTACTTTGGGCTGTATCCAGAACCAGGCAACCAAAATTTAAGTCTTAAGCTGGCGGCACATGTCTGAGGTTGGTCAGTGAGTCGGGGACTGAATTTCACGGACAAATCACAGCGCAGAGGACGGGACTTGGTGCATTATAGTGATGAATGATACAAGGAGACCCTCCTACCCCACCGAACAGTGGAAGAAGGGAATTATATGTATATGTGATGCATGTAGTCACGTCCTCTGCACCGTCGGTTTTGCAGGGTCATCTGCTGTCAACCTTATAGCAAAAGTTTGGTAGTTGCACCCTGACTGCAATAATCCAACCACGTTAGGTGCATCTTGCAAAGTGTGGATGTGTTATACTGCCTTGCTTTACATGCTGGCCATTGCAATGTAATACAAGGCCATCATGGCTCCATATAACTTGAGCTCCTCTCAGTTCTGGCTCACGGAGCGGGAGCTTGTGAAGTGCATGTGCTCAAATAGATGAAGACAAACCCTGTAGATATAATCTATCTGCATGTTTAGGTTCTGTGCCATCTTTTACAGAAAACCCCTTTACTGTAAAATTTGTCATAAACTATTGCACAGCACCTGTCCATAACGTCTCCCATTGACGTGTAAGTGTATAATCCACTTTTAGTTTGATGTCTGGCACCTTTTGTCCCCCTTGTCTTCAAGTGATCAGAATGCGCACATATTGAATTTGCATGTCAATGTTGTTTTTCTCCAAGTCCGTGCAGTAAGACTCCTTCCTTTTCTTAGTTTGTTTTGTATACCAAGGCAGTTTTAGACACACGGTAAACTTTTAATAGACATGTTTTGTCAGCTTTACTAAAACCCTTTTAAGTAGATCATTGTCTGATGGCTGAGGGTCCTACTTCTGGGACCCCAGGTAATCGATAGCTGGGCTGTCGGGGCTTGAAGACTATCGGATCTCCCTTTTAAGTGAAATGTTACTTACAGGTACAGAACCCATGGCCACAGAACAAGCCTGGTCTTGAACACGTCAAGGTGCTGCTTCACAGATCTGCTGCAGGATAGGATCTGGAGGATAGTTCTAGGTGTGTTAAAGGGGTTGGCCCCCTTTTTTGTAATGTGTGGAGGGCAGGATATTAGGTAATTTAGCAATATACAACTTAAAAGTTCTGCTCCGCTTTCTTGATAAGTATAGTGAAGCCTCCTGTCTTTTACCTCACCAGCTAGACATTCCTGTCCATAACATGGCGGCAGATGGAGGGTCATGTGATCTCTATCTGGCGATTGTTCATGTTCAGTTACAGATCACATGACCCTTTAATGAGCCTTGTTATGGATAGGAATGTCCGGCTCATGAGTTGAGACAGGAGGCTTCACTTTACATATCAAGAAAGTAGTGAAGAACTATTAATTGATGTATATTGGTAAAATCCCTAATATTCTGACACCCCTCCCCCACGCTTAAAGTGGCCAACCCCTTTAAAGTGTGCATGTGGTGAGAACATAAGCTCCGAGTTTCACATGTGGCCAAAATCTGTGCACCACTTCTTGGACCCGGGCTTGGGAATGTGTGGAGGTGACCATACAGTCTTACCCTGTATGTTCTGATATTTCCACCCAAAGACTAATAACATGCATAATTTTGGCAATCGTTTTACATTAATTTAATAAATTTACAGTTTTCTATACACAGGTTTTGTGTCATTACTTTGTCTATATTCATTTCTAGGTTCAAGGAAAAGACCCCTCCGTGGAAGTCACCCAAGATCCCATCGATGAATCTGAAGAGGAACGCTTTGAGGAGATGCCTGACACAAGCAACTTGATTGATCTTCCTTCTTGTGAGCTCAGTAAACTTGAAGAGATTGCTGACCTTGTTACCTCAGTCCTGTCATCGCCTATCCGTAGAGAGAAGCTATCGCTGGCCCTGGAGAACGAGGGCTATATAAAGAAACTGCTGCAGCTCTTCCAAACCTGCGAGAATTTGGAGAACGCCGAAGGTTTGCATCATTTATACGAGATTATCCGGGGGATTTTATTTCTCAATAAAGCGACTCTGTTTGAGGTGATGTTTTCGGATGAGTGCATTATGGATGTTGTGGGGTGCTTAGAGTATGACCCAGCCTTGGCCCAGCCAAAGAGACACCGGGAATTCTTGACCAAAACTGCAAAGTTCAAGGAAGTGATCCCCATAACAGACTCCGAACTTAGACAAAAGATTCACCAAACGTACAGGGTACAATACATCCAAGATGTCATCTTGCCTACGCCGTCAGTCTTTGAAGACAACTTTCTCTCTACCCTCACATCTTTCATTTTCTTCAACAAGGTGGAGATAGTCAGCATGCTGCAAGTAAGTACAGAAGGCTGCTTTTATTGTTATTGTGACTAAATTCTCCAGTGATTTGTGGTTCCTCTTTGGGTCATCATCTGATTCAGTAATGGGTGATCCTGCATTCATTGTTTTGTCGCTGCCATTCTGAGTCTTCCCAGGTTCCCCACTCACCGACTAGATCAAAGCTGTGTATCATCATTAGCGCTCTATATATGCTCCACAATAGTGACTGATGAGCTAAGCCTCCAATATTTGATGGGTTTGGAATGGGTTATTACAGTTATGTACACCACTAGATGGCAGGTAGATACCAGCCGAGCAATGCGCACCCTTCACAACTGGTCAATTGATAAGCTGAGATTTTATGGGTTGACCAGTATTGAGTCTGTTAGTCCCGTGTAATATCTTTATCGCTGTTAGCTTCCTTATATAAATTAACCAGATGAAGTAATTATAGGGATCCAAATAAGGAATTGGTGGTTTGTAGCTGCTTTTAAGGGGTTGTACCAAGTTACCCAGAGGATGGGTGATAACAAGAACAATCGGTGAGGTTCTAAAAGACCGGACCCCCTGCCATTTGATTGAATCTTGCCTTTCCATAGTATCAAAGTATGGAAAATTGCAGAGCACAGTGCTCTGTTATCTCTGGCATTCCCCAGAGATAGCCGAGCACTGTTTTCAATAATTTCCAAGATTTCTTTGCAATTTAGTGGAGCAGCAGGATTATTTGTGCCACCTGCTGCTCCACCCATTAGTTTTACTGGGACCCCCATTCTCTGGATTTCTGCTAATCCAATCCTCATGGTTGGCTTGTTGCCTCCCCTATCGTGTTATTCTGTGAATTTATGACTCCATAATGCTATACAACGCAAGGTCCTTCTAGTGGCCTCTTATATTTGTAAGGGTAAGTACCACTACATGACCATTCATGTAATAAGCAGATGGTTTGATTCCTCCACTTGTATGAGGTGACTCAAAAGGGTGTCCTGTGCAGTGGGTCACCCTATTTGACCTCCATGGGTAAATGGACAGAAGTTGTCATTGTGAGACAACGCTATTGGCAATGTTTTTCTGGTTTCCCTTGAGTTGTCCAGGGTTTCAAAAACATGGCTGCTTTCTATCAAAAACTGCACCACAACCGGTTATGGGTAGTGCCTGTTATTGCACCTAAGCTCCATTCATTTCTGTACGGCTGAGTAGCAATCCAGCACAAGCCATGATGTGGCCTGGAGCAGCTGTGGCGAGAAAGGAGCCTTGTTTTTCAACCCCTTTAAGGCTGACTTCACATGATCCTCATCTTCTGTGCATTGGTGTTGTCTGTATGTAGTGAATGTTGTGCGGTAGATCAGCTGATCCTCGTACACGGCCGGGTCCTGTTTACATACCTCCGCATTACTGTGCCATGAAGTCATGATATGTTTGGAATCGTCAAGGACGGGATGTGTTGTGTACAAATATAAGACAGGTTTTCTAAGGTGAGAACAACCGGGAGCCTACGGCGAGATGGATTATGTAACCCGTGTGTTGCAATTACTGGTCAGACGACCCATCAGATAATGAATACAATGCACAGGTAAAAGGAAGCCGTGGCGCACTCCTTCCTGCTACCTCCCCCACTCATTGTGCACACACAAGCCGCTCCCTCCTGTATAAGCAGGTCCTCTTTGTCAAACTCTTAAAGGGGTTGTCGCTTTCATTAAAGTTTATGCAGTTGACTCCAACAAATAAAACGGCAATACTAGCATTCATCGGTGCCTTCAGTCCGGTGCAGCGGCCCCCGTCACTGCTTCTCTCCTGTATACAGAGGCTGCTATTAATAAACCTGGAGTATACATTAGATGGCCGTCACCTGCATGATGTTCTGACATCTCTCGAAACTCCCTCATACACCTGCATCCTCTGCTTGATAGAAAGTGTCATAAACTTATTGCTAGGAAACAACGTGTGCTGTGTTTCCCCATTCTTTTAACTGGTCCATTTGTTCCCCAAATGAATAGAGCAGCAGGTTTTTGGCATGTGCACCGCCACTACATTAAAGGTTTATGCCACTGACTGAGGTGGCAGAGTACAGCGCTCGGGTATCTGTTGGTGACATAGAGATGAATAGAGTAGCAGATACGACAACAGACAACATGTGCAACAGACCTCATTCTTGTCCAGTCAGCAAGTTCTTCCTTATTTCCTTATCCTGTAAATTGGGGGGGGGCGCTTTGTGTGACACCAATGAGCTGCTTTCCCATGTTACACTAAAATGTGCAGAGGTGGCAGTCCTTGCACTGTATGGCTTCCTAGACAGTCATGGATGATGGAATCTTGCTGTAGTCTTCCCCCAGCACTTATGCACCTCTCAACTGCACTGTTACCCCCCCCCCCTGCTGGTACCTCTTCTAGTGCTGGTTCCCGGGCGAGTCGCCCCTAAAGGTAATGATTAGACAATGGAAATTCTGCATTTGTAAACAGCGGAGAGAAATAATTTATTTTTTCCTTTCTGCTTTCTGAATTTGATGTCTTGTCTTATAAGTTGTATATTTTTGACATTGTTCACTACAGGAGGATGAAAAATTTTTGTCAGAAGTTTTTGCGCAGTTGACGGATGAATCGACAGATGATGATAAAAGACGGGAGTTGGTAAGAGGCGTGTTTTACTTTTTTGCAAAAAAGAAAAAATTGAACTATAAAAAGATGAAATACTGATCCGGTACTGGGATAAACCATTGTGCTGCCTGGTGTATTGGGCTCCGTTTCCTTTACCCTCTCCTAAAATGGACGCAGGTGTAGGCTGTGGACAGAATGTGGACGGCAGGTCTCTCTGCCGTTTCCCATTTATAAACTTCCATTGTAATAGCAGAAAAAAGGAAGTATTTTTTCTGTTTTAATAACAAAAGTGGGAATAGAACCTGCTGAATGAAGGTGTAAAAAATATTAATTTCCACCAAATAAGTGGAGGGCTGGCGGACGCCATCACTGTCACTCTCCTACCAACCAGGTCTTATCCTGCTGATCCAGTTAGTGTACTTGGCCCATTAATCTTGTGATCGGTGGGGGTCCTACCTCACTCTAGGTTGCTGGAGTAGGTAGTGATTGGCGGATACTTGTATACCCGGACCTTTTGGGTCAGTCTCACTATCCTGAAATGATTGACAATAGGGGACAGTAGACTGCATGCAACTGTACAGTAAATGAAATACTTTAAAACCTTTTTTTTTTTTTTTTTTTCTACAGGTAAATTTTTTTAAGGAATTCTGTGCGTTTTCGCAGACATTACAGCCGCAAAATAGAGACGCTTTTTTCAAAACTTTGGCAAACCTAGGAATTCTTCCTGCCCTGGAAATTGTGATGGTGCGTAATCCTCTTTGTAGGTTTACTGTACAACTTGGGCTTACTGGGCCGTAACCTGGGCATAGCACATGGCCTGGTGGGGGGAGGGAGAGGGGCGAGTGCTCCTCACTTCTCCTCTATCCATAGAAAGCCAGCGGCCAGGGTGAGGATTCATGATATGGTGAGATGCTCTGTGCTTACCGCCAGGTTACAATCGTGTGTATTAGGCCTTATTGTCTGTCCTTCCAAGAACATTAATATCTGTCTCCCATATACATACACATAATACAATATACATGATGCCTCACATTAACTATTCTGTGTGTGAACTAGACCGTAGACAAAAGGATGTTCAAGAGGATTTCCACACACACACACACACACACACACACACACACACACACACACACACACACACACACACACACACACACACACACACACACACACACACACACACACTCTCTGCATACAATTCCCAACACGCACACTGTAAGCATTGATATACTTGTCCTCCTACCCACTTAGTAATCGTATCCTGTAGATGCCACAGAGGCAGGAACCGGGACACTTAGCTCCTATTATGTGCATAGGTGACAAGTATTTGTTGTGTTCATTGCAGGGTATGGACGACTTGCAAGTTCGAGCAGCTGCTACCGATATATTTTCATATCTAGTAGAATTTAGTCCGTCTATGGTCCGGGAATTTGTGATGCAGGAAGCTCAGCAGAGTGATGATGTAAGTACGCCACGCACAGGCTGCCCATATACTGCAGTGTTTTACCAAAATGTTCATCGCACTGACAGCCCTTTAAGGTGGACAGTCTTGCACTATGCTTGGATATGGACTATTATATTGGACTATAGTAGGGCACGCAGCCATTTACTTCATGATCACCACAGGTCCCACATGTGGAAAATGGTGTCTGGTACGTTCTCTAAAGAACCGAATCCTAATCCCTAAAATCCTCCATATTGTTGACCTGGGTCGTGTCTCCCATACTGACCAGTGTATAGCGCTGCTCACACTGGAGATGACCGCCATCTGTGCATTATGCCTGTGCCTGGCCGTTTCAGTAGGCTCCTAGTTACGCCTCATTTCCCCATCTGTCCTGACCCCTTTAAACCTCTTTCTAGCTGTTATCTACATTTTATGGCTGTAGATTGTCATTTGTAGTCAAGTCCCTGACACCTGCCAGCGATCCTCATGTAGACTGGCACTCCTGTCATTGCTAATGCAGCCCCAAATCTTTACTGAATCAACATGGCTGAAAGGAAATTTTACATAGGACAAAACCGGATGCACTGAGCCAAGACATTTAGCCTGCTGCATCTTTTTGCATTGTATGCATAACCATCTTATAATGTTTTTTCCCCCAAGTGGTGGTCAAAAAAAAAAAATCAAGATGGAATGAAAAAAGGACAAAGGATATGCAAAGGATTAGATGTTATATGCCTAAAAATTTGAAGAAAAGCTACCATTACATAACCCAGGCACACTTGCTCATAGATCCAGGCACCATGAATGTGGTCATCTTCTTATATGTTGTATCCATGGCCTCCTTCCTTCTAGAAACAACTTTTAGAAGGTATATGACTGATCTAGCTTTATAGGCTGTTACACGGTCTTGCCCTCCTGCTCTCTCAGCATTTCTGCAGTGAGCACTTCCTGCAGAGTGGTGGGTGAGACAGTATAACAGCCTGTAAAGCCAGATAACAGGGTGGGTGGGTATCCCTCCGACTCATTTGTATAATTATAAAAGTTTATTTAAGAAGGAAGGAGGCCATCACAAATATAAGATTATCACAGTACCGGTACCTGGTCTATGACTAAGTGTCCCTTGTTTATCATGATTAATATTGTCAAAACCGAAGTTCTGACCTCTATATTGTATAGTCCTGGGCCTGACAGAAACAAGGCTGCACTTGTCTTACTACTGAGCTTTATTTGAGCTCTACAAAAGGCTTGAGTGACAAATCAGGCTCTGTTCACATCTGCATTGATGGGTCAGAGGACTTTGATAAAATTCCAGATCCCTGAGTGGTATTTACATATAAGTGTTATAACCCGTGAGATCTTTGAAAACGTCGTATGATTAAAATGACTAGAACGGCCAATTTTTTTGTCCTGTACTTGTGTGAAAGTAGTCTATAATAGAATATAATAGTAATGTGGATCCTCTCCAGGTTACAGGAGGGCAGGGTAGACCTAGATATCTGCATTCAGCCTGATAAGCCGTTTGCTCCTCTCCCCCCCGCAGGACATTCTGTTGATAAATGTTGTGATTGAGCAAATGATCTGCGACACGGACCCTGAGCTTGGAGGAGCGGTACAACTGATGGGACTCCTGCGGACCCTCATAGACCCAGAGAACATGTTAGCGACAGCTAATGTAAGAACCTGCACATGGGTAAAAGCATCACTTTTTATTTTTCTTTCTCTTTACTCCTGTTCTTTAATCTGCTTTACACATTGATAAAGACTTGCAATGAGCAGTTTCCTAGGAGTCTGCAGTCCCTGCGGCACTGTCTTAGTAGATTTTTTTAATTTGCTTAATTTCCATTCATATGTAGTATATAAAAAAAATATTTTAATCTACGTATTTGTCTTTTTTTTGGGATAGAAAACTGAAAAAAGCGAGTTCCTGAATTTCTTCTATAACCATTGTATGCAAGTCCTCACTGCACCTCTCCTGGCAAACACCTCAGAAGATAAACCGGAAAAAGGTATGAAAGCCGCAGCGTGACGTATATGACCTCCTATAATGTATAGATATATAGAATAACAAGCATAAAGGTATAGAACTCCATCTGTTGTATTCAGCGGCCGGTAGCCAGTGACCGGCACTACCTGGCCCCTCAGTCTGACCCTTGTCCTCCTCAGTGTGTGATGTTGGAGGATAATCACTTTCCCTATGAACAGTTATAGCTTTAAGTTGTGGCATTAAACTCTTTCTAAAGGCTGTTCTGCACATTTCAATCGTTGTTACAATATTTTCTCATAGATTGTGCCATATCCATTGCGGAATTGCTCAGCAAAATTGCTTTTACGTTTTCCATTTTCATTATCTATTTGTTCTTGACCAAAAATCTTTTTTGTCATCTGAATGGACTATAAAAGGAATCCAAGTACATGGGCCAAGAAGAGTTGCACAGTGTACGCTATATGTGCCCATTCACATGAATGTATAATGCCCTAGCTCATGTTTGGACCCTCTTTGACTCCTTAAAAAAATTGTCCATTGGCAGGCACTGCCATTTTAGTAATCTTCTTTGGTATGCAGCGCCTCCTTCCTTCTATAAATCAACTTCTATATTTATGCTAATGAGACTGAAGGGCTACTGGGGCATTACCCCTTCCTGCTGTAGCTGCACAGGCTGTTACACTGTGCATGAGGAATCAACTTTTTTTTTGTGGCAAACAAAGTGTGGATGTGCATACGGCTATTGCAGCAGGCTATTTTTTTTTTTTTGGCAAAAAAAAAAAGCAAAGGTATTGTAACTCTTACATTGTGCAGCCTTGTCCATAGACCATGCATAGGCTCTAGCTCACTGTTGGATACTTTTTGTGTGTCGGCGCCTTCTGCTTGGCGTGTATGCAGCCTCTTGTAAGATTGTGATCTGGATTTTAATAAAATTAAAAAATACACTTTCTCTTTTCCGTAGATTCTAGTATTGGATCCACGACGGGCAGCACGATCTGTCCAGGTAAGTGCCTGTTATAGATATGGAGAATGGAAATCGCTGGAGCTTCTGTCGCACAATATTTGTACATTATTGAGGGTGGTCTGTATGAATGTTAGAAGTGCTTTTACATCTATTCCGATGCCCACCACAGCTTTCTGTTTTACTGCAATGCTCCACCTATCAACACCCACTTTGGAACAAATTTCTATGAAATCAATTTTGTTGGTATAATACTTGGAGATGGAAGAAAATTCTAACAACATGGGCCACTTGTAGAAAGCTACATGGAGATTTGGATGTTACTTTAGCCCTGGATACTTTATAGGGCAGTGATGGGGGAGACAAATTGCACAAACTTCAACCAAAACCCAATTATTTCTATTAAAGTGGCAACAATTTAAGAAGTAACTCCCTGCTCTAAGATTTCAATAGTCTGTGGCGTCTTGAGGATACCAGTAATTTGGCTTCCCTCCAGGGTCCCTTAGACAGAGTAGGAGCTCTGTTTCTAACCCAGCCCTGTCTGCACCTCCTCGCTCCTCCTGTAGTCCCAAGCAGCCAAGGATGTCGCATTAATGTAGCGCTGAGCTCGGCGTGTCCTGGACTTCCTCTGACTCCAGCTGGGGTGACAGAATGGGTGCCACCTGTGCCATAGGCCCGCCACCCGTGCCATAGTCCCGCCACCAGTGGTATAGGCTGTGCCTTCACTTTTATCTGTAAATGTGTTGTGCTACACTGCAGATGCCCCTAGGGGGAGCCACAGGTGGTTAAGTTATAAGAAATGAATTAGGATTTTTCGGGGTTATGCTTGAAGGCAGTTTCCCGTGTGTTGTAGATCTTGTGACGGCCGACATCAAGAACTTTTTCCTATATTTTAGATAACTATCAGACGGCTCAACTTCTTGCATTAATACTGGAGCTGCTGACCTTCTGTGTAGAACATCACACGTACCACATCAAGAACTACATCATGAACAAGGACTTGCTGCGGAGGGTCTTGATACTGATGAACTCCAAACATACTTTCCTGGCACTTTGTAAGTCCTTCTCTCTGCTATAGATGGGGTCACTAAACATGATGGAGATACTCTACTATAGGAGTAATGGTTTAATGGGGTCACAAAAAGGTGTTCTTTTGTTTGTTTACTCTGTCTGCTAAGTCCCATAATGGGCTAAAATTTCCTGTTCTGTAGAGATCACTTTTGAACCTTCATCTAATTAGTCAGTCTGGAATACAATGTACTGTGACTCCGATATGTCGGACATGTATGCTTCAGCTTTTCCACAATTAATTATCTGCAGCGGCAAGAAACATGCCAAGTCCTGCCGTGTTTATGGCATCTAATAGCCAGCACTTTCCTAAAGATTTCACTCTGTATTGCAAAGCATAAAAATCTGAAATCAACCATCAGGATAAACCAGGGACACTTACTCATAGGTCCATGCACCGTGACTTTGGTTATCTTATATTTGTTATCCATGGCCTCCTTCCTCCTAAAATAAACTCTGAATATAATTCTAATGAGGCTTGGGGCTCTGGTGTTTGTTTCCAGAGCCCCTTGGTTCTGTTACTTCCCAGGCTGTTACAATGAGCTTCCCTGGTCCCATGTTCTGCTCATTGTAACAACCAGTGAAAAGACAGCACTGAGGGGCTCTGATAGCAGCCCCCAGGATCGTTAGCATGATTTTTGTTGAAGTTGATTTTAGAAGGAAGCCATGGATAACAAATATAAGAGGATTGCTACAATCACAGTGCCTGGATCTATGAGTATTGTGTTGTTCACTGCATCTTTGAGTGGAAAAATCTGCTCCTAAAAGTCCTGTGTGAACTTGCCCGTAGTGTTGGGGGACCTTCCATGCTGCTTCGGTTACTGTGTATGTAATTGTCATGCTCTGTATTGATGTAGTACATTTTATTTTTAGGTGCTTTACGTTTCATGAGGCGAATAATTGGTTTGAAAGACGAATTTTACAACCGGTATATTATAAGGGGAAACCTCTTTGAGCCGGTTATTAATGCGCTTCTGGATAATGGAACCAGATACAACCTGCTGAACTCAGCAATAATAGAGCTGTTTGAATTCATCAGAGTGGTAAGTACCTGTGGTGCCCATACACAGAGGGACTGGCATTTCTGGCAATGTGGGCATCTCCAGTTGGCAAACTCCTTGAGTAGGGGGTAGGACTGGGAGACAAACCTCTGCTGTAGGTGTCTGGCATAGACTTGTTTTCTTCTGCTTGTGGAGAGCACATGCAGGTTCTTCTATGTATATGGGAGGGGGTTAGAGCATTTGTAGGTGCCCGTACTTAAAGGGGTTGCCCACTTTCAGAAAATAATTAATATTGTTTGTGTCATGGAGAGTTATACATTTTTCAATCTACTTTCTGTATCAATTTTCTAGATCTCTGCTTGCTTTGTAAAGCGCTTCGGAATGTGATGGTGCTATGAGTAAAGATTATTATTATTATTATTATTTATTATTATTATTATTATTTTGGGGAGGGGGTGGAGATAAATAATATACCCTACCTACCTTTAGGGGTGTCTTCCAGAGTTGTAGCCTTATGCACTGGGGTGAGTGTCCTCACACTGCAGTGCTGACTTCTCTGCAATGGTTTGCTCCACAGTCCTTCTCCTGTGCTTGGAGTGAAAGGCTTCTTGTTGATTACTAAACAGGACTTTGGTAACAGCAGTTTGAGGACACTACTCAATCTTCTTCAAAGTCCAGCTACAATCCTGGAATCAAAACTTATTCACTGTCCTAGTGGAATAGATTTTTAGTAAGGTCATGCATTGTCCTTTTTTGAGAAGATCAAAAAAAAAAAAATTCTGTTCTATAAGTGTGATGTCCCTTTATTGTACAGGTCTTGTGTAGGGGCCACTCAATATAATGTGTAGAGTTGGGTTTAAGCCGTATCATTTTATATTGCAGGAAGACATTAAGTCTCTGACTGGGCACATAGTGGACAACTTCTATAAGTCTCTGGAGTCTATTGAGTATGTGCAAACCTTCAAGGGGCTGAAGACCAAGTATGAGCAAGAGAAGGACAGACAGAGTCAGAAATTAAACAGGTGAGGCCCCACTGTATGAAGTCCAGTGTGTTTTTGTATAGTATAGTATGGGATGTGGCAATGTGTGACAATGTGCACAGGCCCCAATACTGGAGGGAGAAAAAGCTTGTGCTAGAGCCCTTGCATATAAACATGAGCTATGCCCAGTGCCCGTCACCATAGGGGGCTGTGCATACAGTGTGTGTGCTCACCGTGCACTCCTATGGTGGGCGTATGTTATATGCTAGCATATGGTGGTTGCACTAACAGCGCTCAGTTATCTCCAGCACTCTCATAGACATGGAAGGCTGATCACTGTGCTCTGCAGTTCCCAGAGAATAAATTTAGCAGCAGGAAGCATTCCATTGATGAGACTGGGACCCCTGTTCTTGTAATCAATGGGGGTCCCAGGAGTTGGAAAACTGTCGTTCAGATGGATATAAGCCATAAGAAATAAACTTTGTATAACCCCTTATATGGTAATGGCCTCCATTCCTAGCAGAGCAAATTAACCACTTGTCAGTCCAGCTACCGGCTGAGCTTCTCTTGCCCATCATGTTGGGACGGCTGCAGGACTTGGATACATATTGAAAAAGAGAATAAATGTTGTTTCTTTGCCAAATTAGTGAATTGCATTTACCGTATGTACTCTAGTATAAACAGAGTAAGCACATATTTTTTGTGCTGAAAAACTCGGCTTATACTAGAGTCTATGGGGAAAAAACCCTCTGTACTCTCCTTTTTCCGGCTTCTGGTCCCTGCTGGGTCGCACACACCATGCCGCCTGCCGACATTGGCATACACTATGATGTCAGCAAGAGGCTGGCGTCGTGGTATGTGTGTCGGGAACGCGCGTGGACCTGGAGACCGACCTGCAGGGGGCGTCGGAAAGGTGATTACACAGGGTTTTTTGTAGGCTGCGCATAGGGGGCAGGGGCTGGCTATATAATGGGTGTAGGCTGTAACCAAATGCGTTTCCCACCCTCGGCTTATATTCAAGTCAATAGGTTTTTCTGTGCTAGAATTGGGTACCTTCACTTATGCTCGAGTATATACGGTATATGGTTCACTTTACTATTCCTGAACGGTTTTCCATGTAATTGTAAGAATATCCCATTAATCGTGTCTGGTGTGCTCCTCCGCAGCGTACCGTCTATACTGCGCAGCAACCGCTTCCGAAGAGATGCCCGAGCCCTGGAGGAAGATGAAGAGCTATGGTTCAATGAAGACGAGGAGGAGGAGGGTGAAGCCGTGGTACCTCCGATTGAGAAGACGAAGGCAGAGGATGACTTTCCTGACAGTTATGAGAAATTTATGGAAACTAAGAAAGGTATCGGGGGATCTTCTGACAATAGATCTACTCATTGTATTCGGTGGCCAAAAATTACAGTATTCTTTTTACTTTATTTCTTTTAAGCTAAAGAAAGTGAAGACAAGGAGAATCTTCCAAAGAGAACTTCAGTGGGAGGATTCAAGTTCACTTTTTCTCACTCTGCCAGCTCAGCCAATGGTGCAAATAGTGCAAACAGCAAATCCGTGGCAGCTCAGACCCCACCAGCAGGATCCAACGGGTCATCCTCAAAGAACACAAGTTTATCAAGCACCGTAACATCTACTAAGGTGAGCCAAGATGGAAGCCGCTGGCTATGGGGGAGTCTTGTCAGTCTAGACCCCGCCCCCCCCCCCCCCCCCCATGTGCTACTCTTTAATTCAACAAATGGTGCACAGAACAATTGCATTTCTGTGGGCTCATACACTTGGTTCCAGAATGTATTACATTGATCCCCTGCCTCCATTGAGGGTTGTATCACTGGGGAAACACCCTGAATAGTTGCATTCAGAGCTGAGGTGGTGTAACAGGACAATGTATCCCGTTTATGGACATTCTAGCTCCTGGCGTGAGGATATGTTGGGATTCCACCCAATGTTTACTTACAAGCTATGAAAGTAGTGTAAGGCGCCTCTAGGTTCCCCTCAGTTCTGCTACAGATCTTTTTTTACAGACATTTTTGTGTGGTTTGGGAGTTTGGGGGTTTTTGTGACCTTTGAAAACTTACTCCAAATTGGCAAGTCATAGTAGCCATTACCATAAGTGCATGATGATGTGTACATGGCAACCCTAAAGCAATTGTTATTCTGTATCAATTCCTCATGGTGTTCTAGATCTCTGCTTGCTGATTTTCTTACATAAACCATATCCCTTATTTGCTGATTTACCGCTGCTCTTGTGCTTCTGCAGCAGGGAAGTCTGATCGGACTGGTGGATTACCCCGATGATGAGGAAGAGGAGGAGGAGGAAGACACATCTCCAAGGAAAAGACCTAGACTGGGATCCTAAATTGACCGTTATTAGTTTTTGGGTTATCGAAGCAACTGATGTCTGAGCTTAGAGTGAGTCGGGAAGCTTTCTCCCTTGAATAATCTGGAAGTAGCCAAACTCCGCTAGAAGGGGGTAAATGCCAAGATTTCCCGGGAGCCCTTCAAGCGTTTTACCAATCCTTGGAGGGTTTCAGAATGACGGATCCGCAATGACAAGACGATTGCTTCAGCTTTATCTTGTGTTTTTGGGGGAAGGGGGACAGAATGGATCACTTGGGAAGACACACACTTTAACGTTGCAGGGTTGCCCCACCCCCAAAGATGTCAGTCAACTTAGCCGAAATAATAAAACGACCAGCTGAGGGCTTTCAGTTGCACAGCGGTAATCTTCATTTTAATGGTGCTGGCCATAGTGTTTTATTAATCGCCTCTTTTATAAAAGAAGAAATCGAAGGGAATGAATTCTGATCTAAACTTTTTTTGGGACCATTCTTTGTAAATTTGATTCCCATCTTCGGTAGTCGGATCGGGGGGGGGGGGGGAATGGGGGAGACACATTGTAGTGCATGTTAAGTTTTAAAGAAAAAAAAAAAGAATCTTTTCAGTGTGTATTTTATTAAAAATCTGAAGCCAGAAAGGACGGATGTAATAAGTCGCCCGTCCTGCACTTCCAGAAATCCTGACGCCAAGGATCAGTAGCTTCCGAAACGAGTCTGGAAACTGCCCCTTCACCTCCTAACCAGTGCCTCAATCTCTTGCAGTGTTACTACTATTTTCCGTGTCTAATGATAGAAGACCATGTGTTTTACCCGGTTTTTATTTTTTTTCAAAAATCTTCTTTAGTGTTCGGATTCCACACTGTTCCTAGTCTATAAAAAAAAAAAAATCCAGTTTTTCTTTTGTTGTTGAGTGAATCCATCATGGCTGTACAAGAAACCAATATACCAAAGGGGTTAACACAGCAAGCAGTGAGTTAACGTCGACCATCAGACCTTTTTCTTGATTTCGGCAAAGGTGTAAAGCGAGAGCTGACCGTATTTTATATACACAGCACTTCGGAGCACATTCCATGGATGGGAATGAATTGCAGGGGTTACACCGCGAAGGTCGACTTGCAGAATACAATTTAATTTGATAGTTTTTAACATCCCCCCCCCCCCTCCCCGAATTGTAAATATTTTAGACTTGCCCATATATGATCTGAGATCATGCAGAAGAAAAGTGTTCCCCCCCCCCCCCCCCCCCCGGTCCCCCTCCTCTCACTTGAATTTCCAGTTCGGAGACGCCACAGTCCTCTCCACGTGACCGGTTTCTAGATCCATTCTCTCCTGAGTAATAGTTGAAGTAGTTTTCCCAGTTTTGGAGTTTTTTTATTTTGTAGTTTTAATTCTAATTTTAGCTATTTGTTTGGAAAGATGGGCCGTCTGTGTAGATATGAAGTATAGTTCTTTTTTTTTTTCCATAAAAAAAAAAATACAGAAGTTTATTTTGTATTAAATACCACTGTACTTGTTTTACACCATTTGTATACACGTGGTGAGATTAATGCTGAACTGTAACATTCAGGAATTAAAATGTGACCCTGTAATTCCACATGTTTGGCTTTCGCTTGATTATTGAGCACTTTTTTTTTCCCCTTCCAATTACATTCCATATTTTTGGCCCTCTCAGCCTATTGTCCACACTTATAACTGGACACGTGGCTGGTTTCTGCTGTGGCATTTGCATGAGTGGAAGGGGGATAGTTTAACGTTTTGCATTGCAATCAATGGTTAAGTATGTCCCTCAACTGCAGAATTTATCAGGGCTTGTGTTGGAGAATTCATGGCATACAAGCCCGGAGATGGGTCAGGAATTGGGCATATTTCACCACCTCCACACCAAATGGGCGCAGCTGACAGGGCAGTGGGCTGGTGCACGAAAATTGTGTCTTGTGCACTTTAGCTTGGGCCCATTCGGGTCAGAACTGGCATAAAGTGCTACACCAGCACTGTGTATTTGTATCTAGGGTTAAGGAAACTGGAGATATTAACTGTTAAAGTGCCATATATAAAAATTGCCCCTGAAATTCTCACTTTAAATGTGAATATCTCTGGTTCCTAGAAACAATTTTAGATTAATTTGAAATAAGATTTATTTCTTTACCTTTACTGTGCTCCCTGCAATTAGTATAATACAGATCCCTGCCCTGCACTGAAAGGGAACCCGTCACCAGCTTCACATATCTGTAAATGAACTACAGAGACTACTGGTGCATAATAGCCTGGCTGGGAGCTAAGGCTACTCCACGCCCCAGGAGCCTCTTTCAGATATTTGCATATTCGGTGATAAAAGATTTATAAAGTTACAGGCCACTCAAGGACTAGCCCTAAAAGACTCCCATGTCATCCATTAGTTGAACCTGCCACCAGATCTATCTTCTAATAGGTAGATCCGAGATGGTAGGTCTCCTTTAAGGTGCAGTGCCTCATTGGCAGCTAACTTTGGGTAATATGGGGAGGGCTTTTTACACTTTTTATAAGCAGGTTTTGTTGGTTAGGGGGGGTAAAATTCTGGTGGCAGGTCTTTTTGACCCCCAGGGCGTCCTGGCAGTCCACACCGCCGCACCCTGTGGAAACTGAAAAATTCTCAGGAAACAAAGAAAGCCAAGACTGTGTCTACAATAAGTACACATTATATGCTGTAGGTTTATTGCTTGTGTGCATATACAATCTGATGGCATCAAAAATAAAAATATGTAAAAATACATTTCTATTTGTTAAAACCTGCAACAATTCATGTGACAACTACCTCCATGTAATGAGGAAAGACATTTAGACTGGGGGGATTCATGGACAAAGGTTAATTTTGATACTGCTGACCTATACTCAGACTCTGTCATCCCTAGTGGGGGGAGGCTTCTGGGGTTGCTGATCGGTGCTGGGTCTGACTTTTGGACCCACACATGTCCCATACTAATATATCCAGAGGATTGCTCATCAGCATCCAACCTGGACCACAAACCTTTAAAACATGCAGACGGAGACCATTAAATACAGGTTTTTTTTTTTTTTACACAGAATGAGGCAGCAGGACATAAGGTCAACCACAGTGACCTACTCAGTACATGGGAGCTTGAGATCCCTGTAGTAGTGATCAGTGCGGACCCCCAGTCGTCACACAGAATTTGTCTATACTTTAAACTTTAATGAAAAATTGATAGTTGTTGAACAGATTTACCTTATGGTGACATTTATGTAAATATTAATATCTTATAAATACAAATTTCCTTAAATCGGAGCCTGTAGGCGGGGGCTACACAGATTTTGGCCACTTCTCCTCTTGCCACAACTGAAGTACTGAATGGGAAAATGGATGTGGACCTTAAATTTACTACAGTCTATTGCTGCTTATTGGCATGAGGCTGCTGTAAAGGAGATGACTTGTGTCTGTGGAAAGAAGGCGGCAGCCCCCTATCACCCACTGAAGAGGAAAAATAAATCAATCAATCTAGTAGTTAAAAAAATATTTAAAACAAAAAGTTCTGGCTTAAAATAGATTTCAGCTGCAGGAAGACCTAGTTTAACAGAACCACCAAAAGGACTTCTGCCCCTCCATTTTTAGGACCCGTGACCATCCGAATCCTACTGAAATCAAACAATATAAGGCTGCTGCTGCAACAAGTCTGCTCCGAGCACTGGCCCCAATTCACAGAGCAGGGGATGAGACTCCTTGCATCATAGGATGATGGAAGGAGTCCCTGTTTGCTTGTGTGATTGCAGCGCAGGCCAAACACATGGCTATCCCTTCAATTAAAACTAACCAATGGCTAACATCAGAGCTGACCCCAAAGTCTGGATTGTGTCTTGGTGCTGGGTTTTCCTGGAGTCTATCACTATGTATGATCTCACAATACACTGCAGGGGGAAGACTAGTCACAGAGAGACTGGACCTGCTAAAGATTTAGATACTAAATAATTATTAGTAGTCTCCTGTAAAAGGTTTTGTTTTGGCAACCATAGTCACATGACTAAATGCAAAGGGTTCTACCAGAAAGCCATAAATATCTGACCTGTCATAAACCTGTGATACAAGGATTATATAGAAAATGACCACACACAGAGGCTGCTGCTGCTTCTATAACCTGGACCCCATCACTACCCATCAGACATGAATTTCGCATATATGCTGCGAATGCCTAGAGGAAGCCTTGGTAGGTAGGACTTTTGGTGGCCACGACCCGCTGTCACACTATCTCCTTTGAGATGAATGTAGGGAAAGGTTGTGGCTTAGCATTTATTTAAGGCTTGCAGAACGTGTATGTAAATGGCTTTGGCAATTAGTTCTATGGAAGATTGCGGAGCGGAGCAATGGCGGAGCGGTTACTTGTTGATCACTTCTTCTTTAAGCTTTTCTGCCAGTTGCTTTCTTTTCTGTAAGTTCTTCAATTCTTCTTCAGTCATCGCCTTCTGCTGCTGCAAAATGTAAAAATAATATGACACTAGAGAACTCCGGGGCCCAAGAGGCATTAATAGGGGACTATACGAGGCTTTGACTAGTAAAAGAATGATCCCATCCTCCTGGGCATATGCCAGTACATTAACCAAGAAATTCACTTTTTATGCAATCCTATTTCCTCAGGTATGGAACCTGGAGCCCCTTAGGCTCATTAGCATACCGTCATTCAGCCTGGTGGTAGATGCCCTTTAATACCTAAAAGAATGGTGTTATATCTGATCAATAGGAGACTATGTGCTCCACGGTGGCTCATATTGGTCCCCTTATCGCTGTATATTGTGTATAGGGTTTTTTTTTAATGGTGTTCGGTGATAAACACTTGTGAAAAACATGCTTATTATAAGATTAGGTGGAACTATTGTAGGTTTTTGTATTGATTGAGTGGTCACATTTTTCATTTGCTTATTTCTTGTAAATAACGGGGGATACGTTTTTCTTTGGTTTGTAAGTTAATAACTTCACAAAGAGTTATCAGCAGGTTTGAGGGGTCAATACTGCAGATACAAACCCTTTAAAGATACTAAACCAACATAGGGAGAGATTATTTTTTTTTTTACAATGATCTATTGCCACTAGGCTCCATTTACTAAACAAACTGGAGGTGCTTAGTTACATTGTGGTACTGCATGGCGTCTGTCGCTTCTGTGGTGGGGACCCATGGCCATGGGTGCTATGCCTGCCAGTATGGGTGCTAGGGGGCGACTGGGTCTTGGTCCCTGCTGGCGCTGTGTTGCAGCAGCAGTGGATGCCACGTGATGCAGCACCTAATAGCATAAGGACCCACTACAACGAGGTCACCGTGAAGTGGTTACTGGGCCTATACAATTCAATCAAAATGTAACCAAGAACCTCGAGTTTGTTTTGTAATGTAGTTAGTGGATGTGGATGAGTGGTGCAGTTCTGTTTTCTCTCCCAAATGTTTTTTTTAAACATACTGTTGAAATTTAGGCCCCAAAACCAGTTCTGATCCAAGGGCAATACATCCAAAACAGGCAACAAGACAAGGCACGAGAACTAAAGAATAATTTGTGACTTCATGTTGGGTTCAAAACCTGCCTCAAAAGGAAACACATTCAGATTCTGCAGTCATGGAATATCTGTTTATTTTTTTGCAGGGGCTATTCTAAGAGGTGGGTGCAGAAAAGGGAGAATATAAGGGGCAACTGTAAAGAGGGGGGTACAGGATAGAAGGCATTATAAGGGGGTTTCTATATGAAAGATAGCATTATGGGGGCAGTTGTGTGAAAAGGGGCGTTATAAAGAGGGAGGTTTCAGGAGAGGGGGTAGGCTGGATTAGGTCTAGGGTAAAGTCAGGGCACTCAAATTTTGGAGAGCAAAAAAAAATAAAAAATTGTCTTGCAGTCAGCTCCTAGTAACAAAAAAGTTGGGGACCGACATAAGGACTAGTATTATCTACACAACTGCATCATCTAGTTCAAAGAGGACAAATCACGTATACAACATTTATCTCATAGTCCTGCTCACTGGTTAACCCAGACAGTGCTGGCAAGTAAAACAAACTCTCAGTAAGTTAATGCTGGGCACTGTGGGGTCAGCTAAAGCAAGGCAGGTGACGCTCAGTGTCTTACATTAACACACCCCGGGCTTATTTATCAGGGCTTCTGACCCAAGGGGCATAGGAGAGCATGAAGTGGAGCACGGCTGGTGACGCCACCCCCCGGATACATCAAGAGGCCAAAGCCTTGTATGATGAGAGCGCCGGCATTTGATAAATAAGCCCCACTGAGTGAGTTCACAGAACTATATGGAATAAGAGCGTTATATATACCATTATGCCTAACTATATGATGCAGTTATAAGACATTAATACACGGAGGGGTACACGGAGGTCACTGACAATTTGTTACTTTTATACACTTGTGTCATTTTAGTTGTGGATACTGAGCCCCTAGTGAACATTTAGGGAGTTAAAACCAGTGGATTCCTTTTACACTTACATGTGTATCTGTGTTTAAACAAAGGTTACATTTAAATTAATTCCTATCCCCCTATCCCAGGGACAAGCCAATTAATATGTCATACATCTGTATCATTGCAGTGATTTTCTGTAAGAGTAAAAAATAACAAAAGAAATAGTTTGTTGACAAGTTACCTGTTTTGGGAAAGGCACCATCTCCTTTGGCTCTTCAGTATTTTGGGTTTCCTTCTTAGATTCCCCTTTGCGCGCTAAAAGCTCTGCTCTCCTTTGTTTCAGATACTCTGCTCGTGCCTGGAGCTGTTCTTTCTCTGTCTGCGTCAAACTCTGCTGAAAACATTGTAGAAAGCTTCATATCTATGTAAAGCATTGTGCACAAACAAATCTCAGCAATTCCTCCATTAATCTAATTTTTTTTATCCCTTATTACAATTTAAAATGAGAAATGTATGAAGAAGTCTACTGTATGCTCTGCCACCTCTTCCCCCTCGCGCTCCTGTAGAGTCTTCTCTATTCTTCTATCCATTATTCCTGTCTGGATGTTCTTTGGAATCTCCATTCTACACGTCCAGAGTGACAATGTTGAGGACATACCTGTAGCCCCTGTATTCCCCGTTATGTCATGTACTCACACTTACAGTGCCCTGTATTCCGGCTTCTTTCCTGGCTTGGTCCATCCAGGCCTCCGCTGCTTCGCTGCTACTAAGCTCTTTGAGTCTGACGGATGGTTGCTTGTATGGAAGTTCTTGGTCTTTTGATGGCTGCTTGATGCTATGAAGAGGTTTGGCTTGTTCTGTAGATTAGAAGCGCAATGAACACATAATACAAGCGACAAAAAGGACTCTATAGGTGAGCAGCTGAGCAGTACAGTGCAAGCATGAAAAGGGGTAGATGTCAGATAATCCACCAGCCATTGATGGAAGCAGCAACTGGTGTATTATGCCTTTAGTTTTTTTACATAGCTTTTTACAAAAGTGGAGTTGGAAGAACTTTTTGGGGGTCTGAAAATAACTTTAAATAATCCCAGCCTCACCTCTCTCTGGAGTTGTCACTTTGTCAGGTCTGGACGTCTTGGGGACATTCCTATTTATGGCGACATCACTTTTTTCCTGAGCGGGTGGGGGAGGGGATGAAAAAGAATAGAACATTACAAGCTCTTCATAAAACATAGTGATATGAATAAAGAAGTGATCTTTCCCAACCTTTCTACGCAACTGTTCCTGTTCATATTCCTCTCTTGATATCCTAGAAAAACAACACACAAATAAATTGAAAGGAGAATGATCCGCACTGAACATGGAGGAAGCCTTATATACTACTGATGAATACTGAACTTCTTTACATTATGATAGAGAGAATAAAGAGTATTAAATGCCTCAGAGCTTCCTTTCCATCTCTCCAGGTGGAATTCCAAAGATTTGGTTCTCATAGTAACTTTAAGGTCAACCTGACTTCACTCACAATTTTCTCTTTACTTTTTCTCCACCTGAGCCACAGCCCTGCTCCCTCTTCCTTCCCCAGGTTAGGCCGACAAAGGATCCAACATCATACTGGGTCATATTGTAGATGGTGCACCCGTTCCATCCCAGGAAATGGCACAGGCCTCTTATCCAGATATCCAATTGTTTAGGTTAGGATACAGTCAGATGACCATTCTGACTTCGGTCTTCCGCGACTGACCTGTAGCCCCTTTTTAGGATGCCATCCCCCTTGGAAGATGCTAACACAGGGAATCCGAAATATCTACCGAGATTACTGATGCGAAAAAGCCTTCCTCTCTTCTCATAAGATGCTACTAACTTTCAGTTATGAGGAAAGATTAAAACTAGATTTATTTTGTCTGGAAAAGAGACGTCTACGAGGAGGGACATACCGTATATACTCGAGTATAAGCCGAGACCCATAATTTTACCACAGAAAAAACATATTGACTCGAGTATAAGCCGAGGGTGTAGTATACAGCCAGCCCAACGTAGCAAACAGCCTGCCCCCATGCAGCATACAGCCTGCCCCCATGCAGCATACAGCCTGCCCCCATGCAGCATACAGCCTGCCCCCTTGCAGCATACAGCCTGCCCCCATGCAGCATACAGCCTGCCCCCTTGCAGCATACAGCCTGCCCCCATGCAGCATACAGCCTGCCCCCATGCAGCATACAGCCTGCCCCCATGCAGCATACAGCCTGCCCCCATGCAGCATACAGCCTGCCCCCATGCAGCATACAGCCTGCCCCCATGCAGCATACAGCCTGCCCCCATGCAGCATACAGCCTGCCCCCATGCAGCATACAGCCTGCCCCCATGCAGCATACAGCCTGCCCCCATGCAGCATACAGCCTGCCCCCTTGCAGCATACAGCTAAAAAAATTAAATTTAATACTCACCCTCTGGTGTCCCCGATGTTCGCCGCGGCTCCCGGCAGCTTCTTTACTCTTCTATCTTCTCTGGCCGGGAGATCGCGCCGCCCGTTGCACACTGTGATGCGACACTGTCGCCTCTAATGACGTCATCAGCGGTGACAGCGCTGCATCACACTGTGCGGCGGCCAGCAGATCGCATGGACGCGACTCTGCCAGCTAGAGAAGACAGAAGAGGAGACACGGGGAGCCGCGACAGGGATCGGGAGCCGCAACGAACATCGGGGACACCGGAGGGTGAGTATTAATTTTTTTTTATCATTGACTCGTGTATAAGCCGAGGCAAGGTTTTTCAGCACATTTTTTGTGCTGAAAAACTCGGCTTATACACGAGTATATACGGTAATTAATTTACATAAATATATGAATGATCTATACAAAAAAATATGGTGGAAAGTTGTTCCAGAATAAATCAAATCAAAAGACGAGGGGGCACTGTCTGCATTTGGAGAATACAAGGTTTAATCTTCAGAGGCGACAGGGCTTTTTACTATGAGAACTGTCAATCTTTGGAATAGCCTGCCTCAGGTGCTGGTCACAGCAGGGACAGCAGAGAGCTTCAAGAAGGGTCTAGATGCCTTTTTACACCTAAATAACATTGATGGTTATATTATATAGAATTGTTTCCCCTAAATCCATTCCTTATCCAATCCCTTCTTGGTTGAACTTGATGGACAAGTGTCTTTTTTCAACCATATAAACTATGAAACTGAACTTGTAGTGTCCAGGAGAATTATAAGGTACCATCTCCAAGGTATCCATGTCCTCTGACATGGATACCTAGGATATTCAAGAGGTGCCCAATATATGTTTAAGGTGCAGTGTGGAGGTGAGTTCTACTCTTCATATCTGGTGGAGTTGCTCTTTGCACCAGCTTTTCTGGAATAAGGCATTTGACATATCACTGGTAAACGGATCTCTGCCAAACCCCTGGTATCCCAGTTATCGATTTTGCCAGGCTCCGTCTCCTCTCTGCCCCCCTTGGTGGTTGAATGAATTTAGGAACTCCAGTTATTCAAAAGATGGAGCAGAAAGCTTTCAAGGGAAACCTTTCAAGGATCCCAGGAGTTTCAGGATGTGTTTCTCTGTACCAATAGAATATTGTCACATTCTGGAGCTCCCCTCAGGGACAGCTCCCCTCTCAGGTCCCCCCCCCCCCTCCTCCTCCTCCCAGTGCCTAGTGAAAGGGGACACATATATATATATATATATATATATATATATATATATATATATATATATATATATATGTTTCCCACCTCTTTGTGTAGACCGCCAACAGGTGGAGTGCCATGTCAATAAAACATGCAGCTAATTTGAAGGCCATGGCATATTCCCGACTGTGTTGCCTGGGTCTTTTCTGCTGTCATAAGTGAGTGCACCTTTACCACCGGGGTCACAAACAACAGATCACAAAGCCTTTGTTTGCAACCCATGATATGTACACATTCATGTGCATGAGGCCTAAAATCTGTACCACACGGTGTGATGATGCTTGGTGGCTGTTACAGTGCTGAGCACTATGTGGGGTGCTGGGCTGGGGCTCAAAACCACTGGTAAGGTCTTTTATTTGCACATAATACATACAAGGCGGCGTTGCCATTCTTCAGATGCTACTTTGCATTCTACTCACTCTCAGGGGTTGGAAAACTGACTTAAACATCAAATGTTAAGTGCTGGGATATACTAAGCAGCATCTCTAGTTTGTCCAGGATTTAGAAAAAGTTTTTTTTTTTTTAATATGGCTCCAATCTTTTACCACAGGGTATGGACCAAGTACCTTAAAGCTTCTGAGATCATTCTTATCTCCTGTTGTTCGAGGTCCGATATGAAATCGGCACCGTTTTTCAGGCATTCTGGAAGCTCACCTAAAAAAAAAAATAAAATAGAATAAATGGTTATACCTGTATGTAAGAAACAAGGGGACTCCCCAATCTTATATATAACATATAAAGTGATGGCGGTAAATGTCCATGTACTACCATTCTTCTGCTGGATGATCTGGATGGCTTGTAGCTGAAGCTCTATGTTCTTCTGCAGCATCATTTCTTTAAAGACGGCAAAATCTTCTACAGCTACGACACCCTGCAGTATATTCTGTAACAAGGACAAAACAAGTCAGTGTCATCCCATTGTCAGAAAAAACTGAAGGTTGTGTCTGGTCTCCCATAATTCCTGGTCCCATCAATGAAAGCTTAGTGCATGGCGGTGCACACGCCGATTGCTGTGTAGATTAAGTTACCTAAGGTCAATAGGAGGATTACAAGTGTATTATCCCTTAATCTATGTTATCCTTCAAAAGGCTATCCGGAAAGATTTATGGCGGGAGAAAACATGACATATGTCGCCTCAACATGACTGGAAACTATAGATATTATGAAGCTATTCCGTAACAATGATGGTCGTCTAATAGACATGTGACTATCAAGGGGTTGACAAATTTAAAAATAACCTATTAGTGCAAGAGGGAACCTGTCAGCAGGTTTAAGCACCCGTTCTAATCCTGTTGAGATTTGGGCTCCCAAATCGGAGATTGGGAACCCAAAGTTCATAGTCTGGGAACTGAAGTTTTAGATGTTGCCATGGGGCAATGGCTGCCAGTGACTTTCAGGTGACAAGGATCTACGTAACATTAATTGTTCTCTGTGGTATAGATCTAATACAAAGCCTGTGCCTTAATGATGGTGCCCATGGGAAGTGGGCGAGTCTTTAGGTTGCATCTCATTGTAGCTGTAGCCTTATAACCTCTAATTCTGGGTTTGATGATGTGGAGGGTTTGCAGTACCTGAGAGCTGTAGACGTGTCCCATGATGTGGCTTGTAGTAGACATCACCATAGAGGTAAAGCCTCATAAAAAACGCTTTTTCCCAAAGTACCGGCCATTGTGTCCCCTACCAGTGAGTGCCATGTGTCTATAATTTAACATCAGTGAAAGTCTATGATGTGTGAAGGTTATGAACATGCACATAGATGCGTATAAAGACACTGCATCATTCACATCATCAGTCACACGGAGATCTGATTAATGGAGCCGAGGATGATACTTTAGTAAGAGGATTATCCGCATTGCTATTTGTTTGATGCAAACATGGGAATAGATCAATCTTCTGTGTCCCTTTAAATCTAGCTAGGCCGTGTGACCACACACAAAAAGGCTCCAGAAACCTCACTGAATTCTGACTCAGGGGTCGCTTTCATCATATTTGGGGGGGTAACAAGTATTGCCTTCTGTTGTAGGTATTTAGATGTACAGTATATACTCGAGTATAAGCAGAGATCCCTACTTCTACCCCCAAAAAACGCAAAACTTATTGACTCAAGTATAAGCCTAGGGTGGAAAATGCAGCCAATGCAATTTAATAAAATTTCCAGCAGAAACCCCCATTAGTGTTTGTACTACTTATTAAAAAAAAAAGTGGAAAAATGAAAAAAAAAAAAAACTTATTTTTTGACATTTGTAGTCATTTTATAAAGAAAAAAAATATATATATATATATATATTATATCAATAAAACAACCCTATCAAGTTAAAGTCTCACATGTCATGAAAAAAAGTAAAAATTGATGATATGATAAGTAAAGCTTTTCCAGAGATATCAGGTCATTTACATAAACACAAAGCAGAGATGCAAAAACTGACCTGGACATTCAGGAATCAATGACCCTCAGTCATGAAAGGGTTAAAGTAGGCTTCTGGGCAATGTGTCACAGATCTACAGACGGTATCACTGTGACATTCCCTATACAGGCAGTCCCCGAATTACAGACGACTCTTAGTTACAAACAGACCCCTCTGCCTCATGTAACCTCTCTGGATGCCAGTAATTTACTGAACTCCAGTCCCAGACTGCAATGATCAGCTGTACGGTGTCTGCAATGAGGCTTTATTGATAATCCTTTGTCCAATTACAGCCCAAAATTATGAAAATCCTATTGTCACAAGGACTAAAAAAAAAAAAAAAACTTTTCTGAAGTTACAAATATAAAATATACCAGTTCTAACTTACATACAAATTCAACTTAAGAACAAACCAATTACATGTACAGGCCGCCCCCTGGGTTATGTTATTCACCTTAACATCTGGAGAATGGGCGATGGGAGAAGAACACGCTTGTTGGAACTGCTCCTCAGTAATCCCCATCTCCGTCAGATGTTCATCTATCAGCTTTTCCACCTACAAAAGAACGAGGGGTTTCAGAACTAAGTTCGTATACAAATGGTTAATAAACATTATGGGGCACATTTACTAAGGGTCCGCAGACTGCATTTCCGTCGGGTTTCCCGACGCATTTAACAGGGGTTTTTGGCGCACGCGATCAGATTTTGGTGCAATTGCACCGACTTTTATGCGACACAAACCGGGGGGGCGTGGCCATCGGACAACCAGACTGATTCGGACTAAGCGCGGGATTTAACATTCAAAATTGTGCGTGCACCAGGAAGAAGAAGGTGAACTCCGGCGGACCTGAGCGGGGAGCGACACATGCAGGAAATTGGACGCACGATCTTAATGAATCGCGTCAGCTCTGAATCTTAGTCGGACAACGCACCTAAGGGATCGCGACAGGACGGATACGTTAATGTGCCCTTATATCTTATAGATTTATCCCTTTTTTTCTAGGCAGATTTTCATCCCCAATTGTCCAGGTTGATTTCCGTGACTGCTTTCTTCAAAAAGGGTGCGGTCACACGTGGCACTTGCGCTGCATTTAAAGGACACCTGTCATCAGGTCTGTGTCACTTGTCCTGTCACTACTACCTGTTGGAGCAGCTCACAAGGATCCCATCCCAGCCTTTATCTAGTTATTTCATACATTATTCATTGTAAAATCATCTATTCTTTATCATGTAAATGAGGCTGGTCACATGGTCAGAGGCAGTGATGTCACCCCTGTTACCCCTCCCCTCTCCTCCCCCTGCTCATGTCTGTGTGTAATGTATAGTAAAGCATGGCTAGTGTGTGTGCTGCATCTGCTGACATGCTGCATCCTCCTAATATACAGGTGAGACACAGACATCAGCTACACATGAATCTGACATGTTCTGCTGTAACATGGCTGCCTGGAGCTGCTGTATCTCTCCTATATACACACACATGCACACAGGCTGCAGGGGGCGTGGCCACCAGCACCAGGAAGCACATCATTATACAGCCTCACATCATTATACAGGCTGTCAGTCATGCACTGGGGGTGTGGCTGCGCCTCCCACTCATGAATAGAGTGGACAGCTTGAATATGCTAATGCTTCATTGGACATTTCACAGGTCATTTGCATACAGCTTTAGGACCTCATTGCTTAGGTTTACAGGCATGTAAAGGGACAATGAAGGGATAGAGGCAATGCTCTCTAATGGCAGTTTATGAAAATATATTTAGTTTAGGGGGGTTATTTTGCATGACGGGTTCTCTTTAAAAACACAACACAAGCATCAACCCGATTGTATCTGGAAAGGCATGTGTTCTGTGACCAGCACCTACTGTCTTGCATTTAAACAAAACACATGCGATCCGGCCAAGGCCAGCCCCCAGGAGCCTGCATCACATTTATAGACATGTAACTGCAGCCTGAAGGCACAAGTTAAAGGCTCGTTATGTCACACAGCTCTGATTACTCTCTGTGATACTAACGAGCTGTGCACCTGTGCCATATCACATGACCTCCACCAGGTTATATCCACAGGAAATCAAATATAAAAGCAGAGATCTAGAAAACAGCGAGGAACAGATACATAAAATATATTGGAAAATTGCACAACTTTTCATTTTACAAACAATATCAATTATTTGCCAAAAGTGGACCACACTTAAAGGGAACCTGTCAGCACATTTGCAGCCAGTGACAGGTTCCTATAGAGCTCTAATAACTGACTGACCTTCTTTTAGCTAAAAATGTTTTTTCTTACATCCACAGAAATCACCTTTTATCTTATATTACCAGGCATAAGAGGGGGAGGTGTCCTGCTCAGCAAGCCCCTCCCATCTACTCCGCCCCATGCCTTATGCCCCCTTACTGGTCACAGTTCAGGTCATGTGACCAGAGTGACATCATCTCAGGTACTTTAGCCTCTTAATAATAGAAAGCTGTACCCCATGGACTTCTACTCTACACCATCCTCCATGGAGGCTGCTGTGATTTCATGTAATCACATACATGGTGTACAGTTTGCTATTCTTAGAAGGCTAAAGGACCTGTGATGTCGTCACTCTGGTCACACATCATGAATATAACACAAGGCACCATGTAAAAAAAAAATTTACACAATATTTCACAACTGTACGTAGAGCTTTATATGTCTGTAGTTGAATATTAGAAGACAGTCCCTAAGTACATGGAGGCAGAGCAGTGATTAGAAGAAATACAGAGCTGTCAGTCAGAATAATGGGGCGTGGCTCACTGCCAGCCTGAGAAAGAGAAGAGTCACAAACACCAGACATGAGTCACAAAAGCTAATTTGCATATCAGAAAAATGGCTATAATTAAGGTACAGTGCCCCCACTGGCAGCTAATTTTAGGTGATACAGGGAGGACTTGGTCAAAATCTGGTGACAGGTCCTCTTTAAGTAATGAGACTAGGAAGTGCACTTTGTTACTTAAAAAACAAGCCCTTATATGTCTCTGTACACAGAAAAATAAAAATATAAAGGATTTTTCAAGGAAGAGAGCAAAAAACTGAAACACAAAAAAGTATAATGGGCATCTGCAGGAAGGGGTGCAGCTCCCAATAATTACTCTTACCAGAGAGCTTTACACATTTGTCAGGGTTCCTTTAAATCTCTGGTCAGTAGGTTGTGCTATATACCTACACATAGATAAAAACTGTATAATGCCCCATATAGGGGAGAAAGGATCTACATCTGTTATGCACATGTCCACTGATAGAACCAAGAATCAGATCTAAGTCCCCATCCAGAGGTAGAGGAAGAGATTTACCAGGTCCTTGTATTCATTGTGAATCTCTGTATACGACAACTTGTTCTCCTCTTCATCATCAAACACTGGAATCAGAAATATCAGGGTGTCAGTATATATCACATGTAATGTGCAGAGGGGCATACATACAGGTGCATTCACCATCCCAAACACTGGAATCAGAAATATCAGGGTGTCAGTATATATCACATGTAATGTGCAGAGGGGCATACATACAGGTACATTCACCATCCCAAACACTGGAATCAGAAATATCAGGGTGTCAGTATATATCACATGTAATGTGTAGAGGGGCATACATACAGGTACATTCACCATCCCAAACACTGGAATCAGAAATATCAGGGTGTCAGTATATATCACATGTAATGTGTAGAGGGGCATACATACAGGTGCATTCACCATCCCAAACACTGGCACTAGAGACATTTATACAAATAGCACAACAATTATGTAGCCCCTGGACACAGAGTATAATGTAAGGGATGGGGGAAGCTCTGCAGGCCGGACACCTATGAGTTGTAGGTTTCCAGAGCTCACCCATGGCTGTATACAGCTGACGACATGCACTCCTTTAATATTGGGGAACAAGGGGTCCTGCGGTTTTCAGGATTGTGGGGGATCCAGCTATTGGTTCATCCTTCATCATGTGGATAGAGGATAAATTGTCTTCATGAGAAAACCACATAAAGGAAATCTACCAAGAGGAATCTATCATCACAAGTAGATCTGACCTGATCTGTAATGTAATAATCCTGGAAGCTAACTTGTTAAAAAACCTTATTTTAGTAATATGTAAATTACCTGCAGAGGCTCCTGGGGCGTGTACTAGGCGGGCACTTGGTGCTAAGGCTACCCCACACCCCAGTAGCCTCTGCAGGTAATTTACATATTACTAAAATAAGGTTTTTTAACAAGTTAGCTTCCAGGATTATTACATTACAGATTAGGGCAGAGGCCGGAGGAATCTACCATCACATCTACTTCTGATAGGAGATTCCTCATGGTAAACATACAAATGAACAATGTCCCAACGCACTCCAGTATTTTAATTTTAAATACCCCAAAAATGCTGCCTCTTAAAGGGAACCTGTTAGGGTGATTTGGGACACTAAACCAACTACAAGTCCTGTGATTTAGTGTCCAGAATCGCCCTGTAACATCTCTGTCTTACACTCACCAATTGCAGACCACAAAAGAGATTATGGAGCGATTTGGGACACTAAGCCGCCGGAACATAGGGACAAAATGGTTTGCAGGTTCCCTTCAAAATCCTTGTATGTCAATAAATCATCTTACGAGTCATTCAATGTCAGAAGGGGTCAATCAGCCTGCACACAATTCTGGTGCCTTCCTCTGTGTGGGTCATTGTGCACACAGGACCTCAGAAGGTCCTATACAGCCATACAGGAGAGGGGTCAGTGCCTACTTGTAGACATTCATTCGTCTGTAGGAAGCTCATACTTTGTCTTGTGCTGTCAGTGAAGCTCTGGGAGGGCAGTAATTACAGGAGCGTACAAGTCTCTACAGGAGCCCATCCCTACTCCAGGAGAGCCCCCAGGCCAAACGGCCCACAGGACCAGCAGTCAGTCTGGTTACACAGGGATACCTGTCACCATAGACACCATCTAATCATCCCAAGACTATTCCTTCCAGTCATCTGTGATATCCTTGGAAAACGCAGAATCCCTATAGAAAGTTTTATATCCACAGAAGAACCGGGACCATATAATATTATAATAGATGTACTAACAGAACAGACAGATTGCAGGTCCTGTCTGTACAAAACGGACATAAAGGGAGAGGGGTAAAGCCATAGATGGCTGTATTGTGTCTAGAAATATCGGCAGGGTTCATCCTCCTCACATCTCCATTGAAACGTATGCGATTGGTAATGAGCACCCAGTGTTTTGCATTGTTTACATGTCTGCCAATAGGCCGAGCCCCGGACACGAACATTTGAATTGCGTTTCTAAGCACAACTGCAGCCGAAATCTGAAGAAGACGGATACAAGAAAATATCCTGAATCGCAGCACAGTCATTGCCCTAAACAGGGATATAAGCAGATGGAGAAGAGCGGCCGGAGCAACCAAGAACGTCATCATGGACGGTCCAGCAACTGTGTATCAGCTCAGATTTCGGGTCTGAAAACCTAATCTCAGATGCAAAATGTAACTAAACTCGTAGAGACATGAAAATGGAGAGACGGATGGAAAGTTGCAAATCTCTACTGCTAAAAGCCCAAGGCCTCATACACGTGAAGGTAATGGGGAGCACAATCCCCCCCCCCAAACAATTGGCGCCTGGATCATGGTCTCCATAGTCGTCTATGGCACACGCCTCAATGCACCGTGACCCAAAAAATATAGGACAGGTCCTATAGATTGCCGCATTACGGCGCCGCATGCTAGACATTCTATGGAAAGGGGACGGGTGAGGAGCGCTCACCCCTCCTCTCTCCTGAACCCAGCTGGATGTCGCCCAGGGTGAGGATCTGTTCGGGTGAATGAGGCACAGTGTAACAGCCTGTGAAGCTACAGCATGGATGGTTTCTAGTAACACGATGGATGACAAATATAAGAAGATACCACAGTCATGGTGCCTGGAGTAAGTGTCCATGCTTTATCAAGATGGATTTTGATTTCCTTTAAAACATGACAGAACCTAGAGATCGGAGCGGTCCAAGTGGCAGGAATATGAGAGAAGCCGGTGATCAGTACAACAACCTCAGAGAGGGGCACAGGTCGCTTCTGGGGGATCCCAGAGATCATCAGTCATCGCCCTGGGGAATTTTTGTCAGTTTTCGCAGCAGTTTCCTCGCTTTGTGGAGCATCTAACATGGAGCTGTCACCACAGAGTTATATTCATTATGTAAAAATCTGCAGCAGAATCTCAGTACGTGTTCACACACACGGTACAGGTCAGTAACATTGGGCAGCGCTAAGTATTAGGGTGTACACAGACTGACCCCCATAAACCTGAGGGAAGAGGGGGGGCACATACTTTTCCTTCTCCTCCATTTACCTCAGATCCAATCACAGCCCCCCTCCCCCCCATACATGGCGGTGCCCCCTCACATCTGTATCCAGCCAGGCACTACCCGGCATGCCCCGGGGCTGCGCTACCTGAGCACTTGTGTTCTATGAAGCCGCTGACGGGCACAGTCCAGGCCGGGCAGGACAGGAAGGCCAGGACGCTCTCCAGCACCCACTCTGCGTCCTCGGCCATTGGGAGCCGCTCCGTGTCTTCTTCTGTATGTGACACGGGAGCCCGGATGAGATCCGTGCGCGCGCCTGCAGGGGGCGTCTCCAGGACACGGACTAAACATTGGCGGGAGCGCGCACCCCCTCCGCGATGTGTGAGGCAGCGGAGCCGAGCGCGTCACCCGGACACTACGTCAGCTCTGCTACACTGTGCTACACTGCCCACTGCTCATACAGAACAGAGAACACTAAATAATCGGCATAAATATGTAACCTGGGGGGAAAAAAAGTTGCACTTGATGGTCACATCCCAGGAGAGGAGACTGGGAATCTAACGTGGCCATCACAAGTAGGCGGGGCCATTGCGAGTAGGCGGGGTCACCCTAAATAAATCTTATCAAATGGTAGAATAAGGTTACATAAGAATAATTTAATAATAATAAGGCAGATAAGAAAGGGATTAGTTTGCAGCTGAGGTGTGTATTGTGATATTCTGCAGCAGCACAGATGTGTATTGTGATATTCTGCAGAAGCACAGATATGTCTTATGAGGTTCCGCAGCAGCACAGATGTGTCTTATGAGGTTCTGCAGCAGCACAGATGTGTCTTATGAGGTTCTGCAGCAGCACAGATGTGTCTTATGAGGTTCTGCAGCAGCACAGATGTGTCTAATGGGGTTCAGCAGCAGCTCAGGTGTGTCTAATGAGGTTCTGCATCAGCTCAGGTGTGTCTAATGGGGTTCAGCAGCAGCTCAGGTGTGTCTAATGAGGTTCTGCAGCAGCTCAGGTGTGTCTAATGAGGGTCAGCAGCAGCTCAGGTGTGTCTAATGATGTTTTGCAGCAGCTCAGGTGTGTCTAATGATGTTCTGCAGCAGCTCATGTGTGTCTTATGAGGTTCTGCAGCAGCTCAGGTGTGTTTTATGAGGTTCCGCAGCAGCTCAGGTGTGTCTAACGAGGTTCTGCAGCAGATCAGGTGTGTTTTATGAGTTTCTGCATCAAACAGTCTTGTCTTAGTGAGCTGTAGTGATGGGAAGTCCGGCTCTTCTTAGTGAGCTGGATCATTAGGCTTCATTCACTAAAAAGAGTCGGCTCTTCTGATTTCTGAAAGGCTCTTAAAGGGAACCTGTCACCACTGTTTGAAAAAATTAAGGGTGGTGACACACGTTTTTGGGCCGTTTTTAGTAGTGCGTTTTCAGATCGGGTTCACATAGAGCTCTTATAGCATAAGGCAGGGGTCCCCAAACTTTTTACTTAGGGGGCCGCTCACTGTCCCCCTCAGACCGTTGGAGGGCCGGACTAAAGTCTAAAAATAAATAGCGGTACATGTGACCGCATCCATAATACACTGGCACCCCCCTCAATTAATTATTTAATATACCGGTACTGCACCCCCTTGTGAACTATTTTATATATTGGCCCAATTAATTAATATACTGGGACCTCCCTCTCTCCATTAATTATTGAATATGCCTCCCCCACCATTAATTACTAAACTGCCCCTCATAATTAATTATTTCCTATACCCGCTCCATTAATTATTTCCTATGCTGCCCCTCATAATTAATTATTCCTATACTGCGCCTCATAATTAATTATTCCTATACTGCGCCTCATAATTAATTATTTCCTATTCTACCCCTCATAATTAATTATTTCCTATTCTACCCCTCATAATTAATTATTTCCTATGCTGCCCCTCATAATTAATTATTTCCTATGCTGCCCCTCATAATTAATTATTTCCTATGCTGCCCCTTATAATTAATTATTTCCTATGCTGCCCCTTATGATTATTTACTAATCTGCCCCTTATAATTAATTATTCCCTATTCTACCCCTCATAATTAATTATTTCCTATTTTACCCCTCATAATTATTTCCTATTCTACCCCTCATAATTAATTATTTCCTAAGCTGTCCCTCATAACTAACTATACTAGCCCCCAGTCGCCACAATCTTTTTACTGCCCTTTAATAAAAAAAATAAAAACCCTGTACTCACCTAAGTCTTCTATCTTCTTGCCGCGTCCGGGCAGGAAGGGGTGCGCAAGGGGATGACGACATCGCGCGGCCGCGCAGCCTAGTTCATGGAGCGATGTGCGCCGGGGTTGTATTCCGGCCACATCGCTCCAGTAATAGTGCTCGAGCGGCCGTTTCCGGCCGCACCGGGCACTATACAGTGACGGGCAGGAGCTTCCTGTCCCGACGGACAGAGGCTCCTGCCCGACTGTTGCAGGCCGCGGGGGCCCGGCGCTGGCGCGCAAAGTGTCGGGGTCCGGATCGAAACGGTCCGCGGGCCGCATGTGGCCCGCGGGCCGTAGTTTGGGGAACCCTGGCATAAGGTCAACTATTCTTAATCTAATAAAATTTCTGCTCTGAAAAGGCAAAAATTTACGCTGATTCTCTGCCTGGTAACCAGGCAGAAAGTCTAGCGAGTGGAGGTGGGTGTATACATATGTGCGAATCTGAGTCTTGCTTACACCTACTTTCCCTATTCCTGCGATTATTACAGGAG
The DNA here is from genome assembly GCF_040894005.1 of Engystomops pustulosus. NCBI lineage: Eukaryota > Metazoa > Chordata > Amphibia > Anura > Leptodactylidae > Engystomops > Engystomops pustulosus. The sequence goes on from NC_092413.1 coordinate 42,943,683, forward strand.
CGTCTTACCCAGACAGCCATAGTATGAACACTGTCCTAACATGTTTCTACCGTCTGCATAGAGACGTTGGCAGTGTGAAGGAGGCAGCTAGAAGGCACAGTATGAAGGGGGAACTGCTCAGGGGCATAGTATAAGAGGGTGCTGCTAGAGGGGGGCATAATATAAAGAGGGTGCTGCTGGAGGGGGGCATAGTATGAAGGGGAGCGGCTGGAGGGGGCACAGTATGAAGGGGGAGCTGCTGGAAGGGGAACAGTATGAATGGGAGGTGCGGGGGGGTGCAGTGTGAAGGGGATCTACTGTGGGCACAGTAAGAAAAAAAGAGGTGTGGGGGGCACAATAAGAAGGGGAGCTGGTGCGGAGCAGGGTATGAAGGGCAGCTGCTGGGATGGGCACAGTTTGAAGGGGTGCTGCTTGGGGGATCACAGCAAGAAGGGGAGCACCTAGGGGTTACATTATGAAAGGTAGCTGCTGGGGAGACCCAATATGCAGGGGGACTGCTGCTAAGGTACACAATATCAGAAGGCCATAGAGAAATTTGCCACAATTTGGGGACTGGGGGGAACCAATGTGAGGGGGAGATAGGGAGCACTAAAAGGGGAACCATACTGTGTGGTGGTTGTGGAAAAAGGAGCTGGGAGGTAGGAGGTGTATGACTGGTGTATGACTGGCACATGATTGGTATATGACTGGTGTATGACTGGCACATGATTGGTATATGACTGGTGTATAACTGGTGTATGACTGGCACATGATTGGTATATGACTGGTGTATGACTGGCACATGATTGGTATATGACTGGTGTATAACTGGTGTATGACTGGCACATGACTGGTGTATGACTGGCACATGATTGGTATATGACTGGTGTATAACTGGTGTATGACTGGCACATGACTGGTGTATGACTGGCACATGACTGGTATATGACTGGCACATGACTGGTGTATGACTGGTATATGACTGGTAAATGACTGGTATATGACTGGTGGTGGCAGTTGGCAGAAGACGTCCAGTAAATATATAACTAGAGGAGATCAGGACGTGTCCATATACAGGGAGAAATACAGTAGGCCCCATCTTTAGGACCTGTCATCCTCCATATATACAGACAGCAGAACCTCAGGTCCTGTCATCCTCCATATATACAGACAGCAGAACCTCAGGTCCTGTCATCCTCCATATATACAGACAGCAGAACCTCAGGTCCTGTCATCCTCCATATATACAGACAGCAGAACCTCAGAACCTGTCACAGTGAAGTCACAGCTCAGCTGCTCCATGACTCCGGCTGTGACAATGACTCCATGGAGACCAGGAGTAGGGGATGGCGGCCATGTTTACACCAGAAGACGCTGCTGCCCCTCCATCCAGACCTCCAGTAAGAAAGACTCCTCCTGCTCCTGAATTAGGAGGCCGGAGACATCTGAAGAGAAGGAGGTCACACAGTTACTGCACAGAAGGACTCATGGGGAGGCTTCATCTATGGCCGGAGGAGCACTATAAGGCAGGTGAGAGTCGGGGTAGAGCGCCCCCTGTCCCCTAACTGGTTACCCAGGACGCAGAGTGATGGCCATTGATGTTAATGGGGTTGAGAATACACCTCCCTGACCCTATAGCAGTGACAGCAGGGGGTCTAGGAATTACCTTATCAGTGGGAGTCATTTGGGAGGAGCTTCAAAAATAGACAATTTTTCTAAGGATCATTGCCCTATTACACGTATCACACAGGAGGAGACATTTATTACTTTAGGGAGATGTGTCTGAAGTGTATATGGGGAATGTGAATATCAATGTATATAATTTCCTATACATAACTGTCTATAATGTCCTATAGATCAGTGATTTTCAACCTTTTTTGAGCCGCGGCACACTTTTTATACTTAGAAAATCCTGGGGCACACCACCAACCATAATAGCGCAAAATCACACTAAAACAGTCATATTATACATATAGTTAATAATATAGATTCTACATTTATTTTACTCACTCAGTGTGAAACCTGGGCCTGTTTCGATAAACACAAAAGGGATATCCTGGCAGGAATGGTGGAAAGACACACACGAAGCTCTTCCTCAACACTTCTCAGTTTCTCCCTGGTTTTAGTATATGGTGCTGATTATTATATGGCTCATATACTGCAAAATAAAGGAGTACAATGAGAAGTACTATGGCCATGAGTACTCAGCATATGAGCTGGTACTTGTAGTACTCCAGCCTCATGACTATAGTATTTCTCATTTTACATTTCTCTGGGAAACAAAACACAGGGGGCACCATAGTTTGGGGAACTTTCCCCGCGGCACACCCGACCATGTGTCGCGGCACACTAGTTGAAAATCACTGCTATAGATCACTGTATATATGGACGTATATATAACTGTATATGAGATAAATCTATGTGATGGGGGGGGGGGTCACTGCATATTAGAGATCCAGGATGTCATTGTATATGCAGATTGCAGCCGCTATATGAAAGGATGTATAATATAATCAGGGGCGTCGCTAGGTCAAAAGATCCGGGGCCTGTGCCCCGAATGTCCTGGTGTCCGGGCTACGTCCTTAGGACGTAGATAGCGATGAGCACTGAAGAGCGGATGAACGGAGCCGGCGGCACTGATTAGCACTGTAGTGGTGAAGGACGTGATCAAACAGCGTCTCCTGCTTCAAGCAGCTCACTACAGCGCCGGGAGCAGGAGACGCCGGGTGATGACATCACCGGGCCTCCCCCTTGCATAATTAAAAAAAATAAACACTGCTACTCACCTCTGTCTCCCATGGCTGCTCTCCGTTCACTGCAGCATTGAGGACTTTATGGTGTCTATGGTGAACATTACATTACATTACTAGGAGCTGTGAAGACTTTAGGGGTGCGGGGGCTGTTAGGGACATTACTGAGAGCTGTGGGGGCTGTGGGGAACATAACAAGGGGCTGTGAAGACATTGGGAGGGCTGTAGGCAACATTACAGAGGGCTTTGGGAACATTATTGAGGGGATATTGGAGAGATTACTGGGGGCTGTGGGGGGCTTCATAGTGGGGCTGTGGGGGACATTGGGGCTGTCAGGGCATTAGGGGGCTGTGTTGAGAACATTATAGAGGACTTTAGGAACATTACTGGGGGGCTGTGAAGACATTGGGGGACTGTGGAGGACATTAGAGGGCTTTGGGAACATTACTGGGGGGCTGTTGGAGACATTACTGGGTGCTGTGGGGGACTTCTTAGTGGAGCTGTGGGAGTCATTACAGGGGACTGTGACGACATTGGGGGGCTTTGGGAACATTACTAGGGGGCTGTGATGACATTGAGGGGGGCATAGGGGACATTATTGGGGGCTGTGGGGGGCATCGGGGGCTGTGACGGCATTGGGCCGAGGGGAAGTTCTTAGTGAGGGCTGTGGGGAACATTACAGGGGGCTCTGGGGAACTTTTTATTGGGGGCTGTGTGGACATTACTTAGTGTAGGTTTAAGGTGAGGGGATTCTTTGTGTGGGCATGATTAGGCAGGGCATTATTTAGTTTAGGGCCACGTTCAGAGCTAATTAGTGGGGGCCACAGTTATTAAGTGTAAATTGCATTCTTACTTGTTAGTTCAAGATTAGGGAACATTATTAAGTAGGTGGCACACTGAGGGGGTGTAATGCAAATTATGGGGCCTTATACTGTGCTGGAGCAGTAATTGTCAGCTTTATTGTGTGTAAACCAGAATATATGTGTATAATATATACAGGGTGACGTACAAAATAGGTTCTGTAGGTTTGTTCTTAAGTTGAACTTGTATGTAAATCGGAACTGTATATTTTATCATTGTAACCCCAGACAGAATTTTTCTGGCCTCTGTGACAATTGGATTTTGAAAATATTGGCTTCTCATAAGAACCAGGATTAACAATAAAGCTTTATTGTAGACGCCTGTGATAACTGTTATAGCTGTTCATTGTAGCCTAAAGTACATTAAATTACCAACGTCAAGGTCTGTAACTAGGGGTCGTCTGTAAGACGGGTGTTCTTGAGTAGGGGACCACCTGTATATAGGTTTTATGGCTTTATGGCCTCCTGGCACTGAAGGTAGCAGGTAGGGATTTCTCCTGTGTTTTATGTAGCTGTATGTGTTGTGTACAGGAGGGGGCATTACTGAAAGTGTTATGTATACACGTTGGGGCCAGTGCCCCGGATGTTTTACCACCCTAGCAACGCCCCTGCATATAATATACAGTATTTGGATTTACAGGTGGTTCCTGCTCCAAGGACATCTACCACCAGCATGAAGGACTGTATCCAAATGAGCCTGAGGGGCTCCAGGCTCCATTTACACCTCTGGAGCCTGGAGCCCCTCAGGCTTATTTGCATACAGTCCTTCATGCTGTTGGTGGATGTCCTTAAAAGGGAACCTGTCAACAGAAGGATATTTCTCACTGGTGACAGGTTCCTATAGACACTAAACAGTAGATAGTGATGACATTTCTATCAAATGTGTGGCTTACTTTGTTAGTTAAATATACAATATCAAACAAGCAATCGGATGTTAGAATTTGAAATGCGCACCTCCCCCCCCCCCCCCGGGACATCACTGCGGGTGGTGGAGGGAACCAGGTAAAGTTTGATATTGCAAATTTACTAACAAAGTAAGTCACACACTTGATAAAAACCACATCATCACTATCTACTGTGTAGTGTCTATAGGAACCTGTCACCAGTGAAAATTACCCCTCTGGTGACAGGTTCCTTTTAAGGACACCCGACTTACAGGCGACCCCTAGTTACAGACGGACCTCTCTGCCCACTGTAACCTCTGGTGAAGCTCTCTGGGTGCTTTGTTCAGCTGTAAGGTGTTTGTAATGAAGTTTTATTGATAATCCTTGTTCCCATGACAGCACAACATTTTGAAAATCCAATGGTCAAAGGGACAAAAATTAAACTTTGGAACTAAATTTATAAAATCTACCAAATCCAACTTGCAAATTCAACTTAAGAACAAACCTAACAAACCCCTCCTGTACGTAGCCCGGGGGCCGCCTGTATAGGAGACTGGTTACACCTATAACTAGTTTTACTACTCACATGATTTGCTGCAAAATATCCCAAAATTGTAGAGGTTTATTGTCTTTTAATCTTTTTCCTTGTTTAGAAAGAATTTCTTATTTGAGTGATGCCATTGGTCGCTCTCCTGTGTGCTGAGTGGGTAAGTAACAGGAGGTAAGTGACTGTATATGATGGATTTATATTCTGTGTATTAGATATGTACATTCATGCCTGGACTTGGCTACATGCACCCCCTGCAGTTATACAGGGCACTGGCCTACAGGGGGCGCATACACAGAACCCTGCACCTCCAGGCTCCGCCCTCTCTGTGATGTATCTAGTAATGTATACTATGATGTCATTCTCCAGGACAGGGGAGTAACATAAAATAACATTCAGTAACACTGAAACATGTTTTACCCCTGAGTGGTCTAGGGAGGGATATAGGGTCCCCCCATCATAACCATACTAGGCCCCTCCCTCTGCAATTTAAATTGAAACTCATCATCGGGGTTAAAGGGGCAGAAATGTTGGGCTGTTCTTCAACTTTGGAATAACTTTATGTTTACTCATTGTGTGACTTGTAATCTACATTTTCTAGCAGCTTCCTCCCTCTGCGGTCTGTGTCTCTAAATTTTCTGTCCCCTCTGTGCCGGTGGGTGGAGGCGTTTCTCCTCCTTCTCACTGCCCCCCCTCTCCATAGACTTCTATATAATCCGACTCCTCTGTGAGATTGTGCCTGGAAAAGATGACATAAATCAGAGACTTCAGAGGGAAAAGCCGATTAGGAGGGAAGGAGGGAGGATGATGGAGATATAGTAAGATGATGAGGAGGCACTTTCATAATAATAATAATTCCTTTATTTATATAGTGCACACAGATTATGCAGCGCTTGTCAAATAGCTTTTTATATATTACACAGCTTCTGTAAAAAATTACTGAGCATTATTGGGGTAGCACGGGCTTCTGGGCAGGGTAAAAGTTATGGGGGGTCTGGGTGGTAGTTGTGGGTCAAGGTAAAAGCTGTTGGGATGTATGGCAGTGGTGGAGGATCAGGGTATAAGTTGTGGGGAACAGGGTAAATATTGTGGGCATTGGTGGAGGGTAGCAGGGTAAATATTTTGGGTGAGTGTGGTGACGGTGGTGGGGCAGGGTAAAAGATGTATGGATCGGGGTTGGGTAGGGAGGAGGGTAAGTGTTGTGGGCATTGAGCTAGTGGGGATTAGGGTAAAAGTTTTGGGATGGTAGAGTTGTGGTAGGTAGGCTAAAAGTTGTGGGGATTGGGTTGGTGGGGGGGGGGGTCAGGGTAAAAGTTGTAGGGGAGTGGGGTGTTGGTGGAGGGGGAGGGTAAAAGTTGGGGGGAGACAACACCGAAAATGGTAGAATATTAGTGCATTTTCTGGTGTAAGTAAAGACAATAGGAGGAGCAAAGTTATACTAGACCGTCTCATCCTCCTCCAGATTTATCCTCCAGCCTCAGACCCTGGGATAGACCTGGCGCAGAATATGACTGTCTAGTATAACTGTGCACTGTCTGAGTTTTAGATACTTTTGATAAATCTGTCCCATTGGGGTAACCAGGATAGCCGCTACACTACAGACGTCTGCTTCTTGACACGCCGGGATCACCTAGAAAAGAGACTTCCAAAAATATTTGTCCTTAGACCATGAGTGGTCTAGGGAGGGATATAGGGTCCCCCCACAATAATTGTACCCGACCTCTACCACTCTGCAATATGAAAACAGAAAAATTTAAACTCATCATTGGGTTTGTTAGGAACAGAAATGTTAAAGCTGTTCTTCAATTTTCTACACACTGTACAGATATCAGTGTCCACTAAGGAATAACTCTATGTCTGCTCATTGTGTGACTTGTAACCTTCATTTTCTAGCAGCTTCCTCCCTCTGCTGTAAACATTTTGGAATGGAAGATTGGTGGGGGATTGCAGGGTAAAAGTTGTGGGGATCAGAGTGGTGGGGAACAGGGTAAAAGTTGTGGGGATCAGAGTGGTGGGGAACAGGGTAAGGCTGCATTCACACACATGTATGGGGGATGTATATACAGCCGATATACGTCCCCCATACACTTCTATGGGCTCACGGCAGGGTATAGGAACGGTACGGTGCAGCACACGTGCGGCACCGTACCGCTCCGTAGCCCAGGAAAAGATAGGACATGTCCTATCTTTTCCCGTATTACGGTGCCGTGGCCCATATGTTCCTATGGAGAGGGGTGGGGGTGAGCGGCAGTGTGCATGTAGCCTAAGAGTTGAGGGCATTGGTGGAGGGTGTCAGGGTAAAAGTTTTGGGATTGCTGACTGGTGGTGGGTGGCAGGGTAAAAGTTTTGGGTGAGTGGAGTGCCGGTGGTGGGGTAGAGTAAAAGATGTGTTAATTGGGGCTGGGTAGGGAGCAGGGTAAGTGTTGTGTGCATTGGGCTGGTGGTGGAAGCATAAAAGTTGTGGGGATCAGGTTGGTGGGCAATAGGATAAAAGTTTTGGGACGCTAGATTGGTGGTGGGTTGCAGGATGGTGGGTAACAATGTAAAAGTTGTATAGGAGTGGGGTGGCGATGGGGCAGAGTAAACGTTGTGAAGATCAGGGTGGTGGTGGGTGGTCAGGCTAAAATGTGTGGGGATTGGGTAGATGGTGGGGGGGGGGATCAGGGAAAAATTTGTATGGGAGTTGGGTGTCAGTGGAGGGGGAGGGTAAAAGCTGTGGGGATTGGGTTGGTAGTGGGGTATCAGGGTAAAAGTTGTGGGGATTGGGTTTGTGGGTGGAGGGATCAGGGTAAAGGTTGTATGGGAGTGGGGTGTTGGTGGAGGGGGAGGGTAAAAGTTGTGGGGATTGGGTTGGTGGTGGGGGGATCAGGGTAAAAGTTGTAGGGGAGTGGGGTGTTGTGGGGGGAGGGAAAAAGTTGTGGGGATTGGGTTGGTGGTGGAGGTATCAGGGTAAAGGGTGTATGGGAGTGGGTGGTCGTGGGGGGGGGGAGTTGTGGGGATTGGGTTAATAGTGGGGGGGTCAGGGTAAAGGTCTTTGGGGAGTGGGGTGTTGGTGGAGGGTAAAAGTTGCGGGGATTGGGTTGGTGGTGGGGGGATCAGGGTAAAAGTTGTAGGGGAGTGGGGTGTTGGTGGGGGGCGGGGGGTCGGGTAAAAGTTGGGGGGAGACAACACCGAAAATGGCAGAATTTTAGTGCATTTTCTGGTGTAAAGTAAAGACAACAGGAGGAGCAGAGTTATACTAGACCGTCTCATCCTCCACCAGATTTATCCTCCAGCCTCAGACCCTGGGATAGACCTGGCGCAGAATATGACTGTCTAGTATAACTGTGCACTGTGGTAACCAGGATAGCCGCTACACTACAGACGTCTGCTTCTGGCTCCCTCCTTAGGGTAACACAGCCGAGCAGCGGAGTCACCTACAGATTACCCTATAGATGGGTCAATAATAGTTTGGATCTTAAACCCCTTTAGACCCAGGATAGGTGAGACACTAAGAGGATATAAATATTGTTTCTTTGATGATGAATGGAGAACCAAGAGCGGAATCTGCAGGGAGCACAGTACAGGCAGTCACTTACTTAAAGACACCTGACTTAAAGCCCACTCTTCAATTACTGTGACCTCTGGTGAAGCTCTCTGGATGCTTTACTCTGCAATAAAGTTTTAATGATAATCTTTGGTGCCATTAAAGCTAAATGCAAATTCAACTTAAGAACAAACGCAAAGACCATGAGAGGAGTGGTACATACATCAATCTCACCTTAATTTATGGGGTCCTAAAGGGGCCAAACGTTACCAAGCTCAACAAGTGGGTGGGTGTGGGTTTGTATGATAATTATGTAGGTTTATGATTGTGCTATGATTTATTATCTGGATATAAGATTAGACAAATAAATATTTAATGGAAATTAAAGGAAATCATCCAGTATGACAAAGTAAAAAAAAACCACTGAAAATACTCACCTACTCTTCATCTTGATCCCGGCGCTTGTCTTTGCTAGTCTTGACATCCCGGGATCACCTAGAAAAGAGACTTAGAAAAAGCCGATCATGGGGACGAGATGTCGGGTGCTCTGGGCTCCGGTCAGTATTTTCAGTGTTTTTTTACTTTTTCCTGCTGGTTGATTTCCTTTATACAGACAATCAGTCTCATAGCATAACTATGAGTGTGGGAGCGAGGTGGGACTTTCTGCAGTGAAAAACAACCCAAGTGCAGTAGAGATGAGGCAAATGGAGCCGAGCCGGTACCCAGCCAGGGGTAAGGGGCTTATATCTTGGTCACATACTGGAATGTGGGGTTTCTCTCCATCCATTTCACACCGGATAGACTGGGATTATCCCACCAAGGAGGTTGTCATGGGTTATTGCTGGTGATGATGGAGAAGTATTGTGGTCAGGGACAGAGATGATGTTTGACACCAGAAGATACTGTAAAGTTCTATGGGACAAGATGAGAACATATCAGGAATGAAACCAAGTGTCCCAGCAAATAGGAGAAACCCAGCAGAAAACTCATTAGGAACAAGAGGTGCAGGGGCAGTAGAGCCATCAAGAACAAGAGCATCCACATAAGCAGGGTCATCGGGAACAAGAGTGACATCACTAGCAGGGTCACTAGTGACAGGCAGTAGCAATATAATGGAGAAGATGTAAGTAAAGCAAGTACCTGTAGGTCAAGCTACTATCCCCCTTCAGGTCCCTTCAGGGTCACGCACCAGTTCCTCTAAACCCTTCGGGGTCAGCTGTCACTGAACTGGGACTACTCCTGGGGTAGCGACCTGGTGGTTCCCTGCAGCGAAGACCAGATCCCCGTATGGGGGTTAAAGGGTGAAAACCAGGGAATCACTTAGACAACGCCCTCAGGATTAGCCCTAAGCCAAACCAGTTCAGTGGCACAGTGGGTCCTCACCCGCTGCCTTACATTACCCAAGAGAGGAAGATAGAGATGCTACTCGCAGGATAATTCTTATAAGAAATGGAAATTTATTGAAAACTTCATGAAAGTTAAAGTAGATACTGGACAAATCCACACATTTCTACATAAGACCACCCCATAGAGAAGACCACCTACCTAAAAGACCAAGTTTTTTAGCAATCATTTTTGTTTATACTCTATAAAACCTTCCCCTCTATGAGCGGAGAAAATGGAATTTTATAAACTCAACCCCCTAAAATCAATCACTTTTGGGCTGAGCTCAAAGACCTTCCACCACCCTCCCCCCTCATTTCCCAAGCATCAGTGTCATTAGTATTTTTGCTTTCTTGTCAATTGGGTGGAGCCAGAGCGTTTTCTCCAGCCTAGGGCCAATCACCTGACAGTAGAGAGTCTAATTAGAATAGTTCCTGGGTAGGGTCAGTACACAATATGCTAAATAGGCTTCTTACTGTCAGATGGGCGGCCCTAGACATCAGAAATAAGTTTGCCCAGGAATGATGGGGGCTAAAAGGAAATGTGTCACCAAAATAATCCAGATTTTTTATTAATGAGAATTGTTTTTTTAACCTTTTACTAATTGTTGATGAAATCTTTTTTTATTGCTTTACACATTTGAGAAAAAAAAAATTACTACAATTGTAAGAAAACACTTCCATCTGCGCTGCAATGAGTGGAGTCACATATATTACAGGATGGAGGTGATGGAGGTGGTGAAAGGTCGTATGTAAATTATATGAATTTTGGAAAATGAGATTTCAGGGGGAATGGAATAAGAGGGTCACGCTGATGTGTAACAATGGAAGGGAAGCCACACTGGGGGTAGTAGAGGGTAACAATGGGGGGGGGGTCATCAACCTGGAATATCATTTATATTGTTTGTGTCATGAAGAGTCATGAATTCTCCAATCTACTTTCTGTATCAATTTTCAAGATCTCTGCTTGCTTTCAAGCGCTGCAGAATTTGGTGGTGCTATATAAATAAAGTTTATTATTATAAGAATAGGGACCATGAGAAGAGAGCCTTGTGCTGGAGTAAGATTAGGGAGGGGTCATGTTGGGGGACAGGAATGATAGGGCCTCAGTCTGGTTATGTGTGTGGGGGCTGGGGTGACTTGGGTATTTAGTAATAGTCTGGGCCAGATTCTCTATAATATACTAATGTGATGACAAGCAGAAGTTTTGGGGCCTTTCATCATTATTTATGTGCTTCGGTGCTGTACTTGATTGCTGACCCCATCGAAAACTTTATTTAGCTTTGTGTATTTTATTTCCTTTGAGCAGAACACCACATTTTTTCGGTAAAAAATGTTGTGTTTTGCTCAGAGGCTTCAGTTCTATTGTATCAGCTGTAATATTTACATTGAATAGTGCCCAAGAGAGGCCAAAATATATGGTGCCACAGATAGGTCAAAATGTCTGATGCCCAGGAGAGGCAAAATGTGTGATGCCCAAGAGAGGCAAAAGGTGTGGTGCCCAAGAGAGGCAAAATGTCTGATGCCCTAGAGAGGCAAAAGGTGTGATGCCCAAGAGGCAAAAGGTGTGATGCCCAAGAGGCAAAAGGTGTGATGCCCAAGAGGCAAAAGGTGTGATGCCCAAGAGGTAAAAGGTGTGATGCCCAAGAGGCAAAAGGTGTGATGCCCAAGAGGCAAAGGTGTGATGCCCAAGTGGCCAAAATGTATGATGCCCAAGAGAGGCAAAAGGTGTGATGCCCAAGTGGCCAAAATGTATGATGCCCAAGAGAGGCAAAAGGTGTGATGCCCAAGAGGCAAAGGTGTGATGCCCAAGTGGCCAAAATGTATGATGCCCAAGAGAGGCAAAAGGTGTGATGCCCAAGAGGCCACTTCCTATTGTGCCCAAGAGAGGCAAAATGTGTGATGCTAAGCCCAAGAGGCAAAATGTGTGATGCCATGCCCAAGAGGCAAAATGTGTGATGCCCAAGAGGCAAAATGTATGATGCCCAAGAGAGGCAAAAGGTGTGATGCCCAAGAGGCCACTTTGTATTATGCCCAAAAGAGGCCAAAATGTGTGATGCCATGCCCAAGAGGCAAATGTGTGATGCCATGCCCAAGAGGCAAAATGTGTGATGCCCAAGAGGCAAAATGTATGATGCCCAAGAGAGTCCAAAATGTATGATGCCCAAGAGGCCACTTTGTATTATGCCCAAGAGAGGCCAAAATGTGTGATGCCCAAGAGGCCAAAATGTGTGATGCCCAAGAGGCCAAAATGTATGATGCCCAAGAGAGGCCAAAATGTATGATGCCCAAGAGGCCAAAATGTATGATGCCCAAGAGAGGCCAAAATGTATGATGCCCAAGAGAGGCCAAAATGTATGGTGCCCAAGAGAGGCCAAAATGTATGGTGCCCAAGAGAGGCCAAAATGTATGATGCCCAAGAGAGGCCAAAATGTATGATGCCCAAGAGAGGCCAAAATGTATGGTGCCCAAGAGAGGCCAAAATGTATGGTGCCCAAGAGAGGCCAAAATGTATGGTGCCCAAGAGAGGCCAAAATGTATGATGCCCAAGAGAGGCCAAAATGTATGGTGCCCAAGAGAGGCCAAAATGTATGGTGCCCAAGAGAGAACCAAACTAATGGTGCCCGAGTGCGGACCAAACTAATGGTGCCCGAGTGCGGACCAAACTATTGGTGCTCGAGTGCTGACCAAACTAATGGTGCCCGAGTGTGGACCAAACTAATGGTGCCCGAGTGCGGACCAAACTAATGGTGCCCGAGTGCGGACCAAACTAATGGTGCCCGAGTGCGGACCAAACTAATGGTGCCCGAGTGCGGACCAAACTAATGGTGCCCGAGTGTGGACCAAACTGATGGTGCCCGAGTGTGGACCAAACTGATGGTGCCCGAGTGTGGACCAAACTGATGGTGCCCGAGTGTGGACCAAACTGATGGTGCCCGAGTGTGGACCAAACTGATGGTGCCCGAGTGTGGACCAAACTGATGGTGCCCGAGTGTGGACCAAACTAATGGTGCCCGAGTGTGGACCAAACTAATGGTGCCCGTGTGTGGACCAAATCCTTAGCTGAAATGTCATCTGATTATTGTATATTATTGTGCTGCTGATTCTCCTGCATTTTTTAATTTCTCTTTTGTTTTCTTGCAGAGCTCATGTGTGGTACAAGCAGTATATATCCCATATGTGCTGATTGTGCCACCATACGCCGTGTACCTTCTGTGAGAGGCGCCAGTATCACATGCTGCACTCAATGGCAGTGTATATAGAGGAAATCTCTGTGTGCATTGATATAGTAATCAATTGTACTGGTGTCTTAAAGAGATAGTTGTACATTTGATCGAGGGGTTAATATTGAGACTCCTGGACTCCTGGAGGAAGAGGTGAGTAACTGCACCCGTCAGGACATACACAAATATCTAGGTACCAGAATCAGTACATGGGAGGTGGATGGAAGATGAGCTGCAGGGATCCTGCACAGCCGCTCCTCTCCGGTAAGTAGTGATATTATATTATGTTACTGTTACCATATATAATTACACATGTTTATGACGTGTTTGTATATGTCAGTAGGTCACCCAGGCCATAGAGGGATCACAGGATCTGTATATAGGCTCCAGATCAGCGGCAGCAGAGCTTCCAGGAATATGCTCCGGATACACAGCATCACAGCCTGAGGAAGGGGCGTTCTCCAGTCCACAACGTCTCATCCCTGGTACTTACCTGCACTGACTACATTATATCTATTCTATAATAGTTATATGATCTCCAAGGAGAAGTGTCAGGCCTGGAGATTGGGAATACGGATGTAAAAATATATATTTGCAGGATTTTCAGCTGTATTGCAGTGTATATGTCTGAGCTGTAATATCATATACAAACTGTGTCCAGGATGGTGACTTGTGTTTATGATTGAGGATAATGGAACAATTACTGATGTGTTTCTTGGTGTCTAATATAAGATAGGACATGGGGGGAGGAGGTGCGCAGTGCTGTACCCCACCTGTACAGACCGGGGTGTCACTGGTAAGTGCACAGCACCAGGTCACCCATTTATGGGGGGTCAGCACGGGGGCTCTGTGATCTGCGGCAGGTGATAGAGGGGGTGCTATGTGTCTAATCCCTACCAATAGAGAGCGCCCCACAATTCTCACTGATAGGGGGAACAAGGGAATTGGGGTGACTCTCCTCGATGATGTCCAGCACCTTTAATAAAGGATTATTTTCTCTGCTGTTCCTCATTGCCATTTGTCTCCTTTCTTCCTCCAGGACATCACATCCATCACAGTGTCCTGATCCCTACAAGGAATCCGACCGCTCATCCATATCCTACAGATGGAGAATCCAGAGAAGAGAAAGACACAGATCCCCCAGGATTCCCCCTCAGCCATCGCTTCCTGTCCTGACCTGGAGAAGCTGAGGCTGATGACTACTATACGAGCGCCAGGTTCTCCATCACTGCCTCACGTCTCTGCCTCCTTCTCCCACCCAGAAGATGAGGCACTGACCTGGGATTCCTCCTCAGACTAATGATCACATTGTATAGTAAGACGTCATGGAGGCTCCGCTGTTACTGTATATTGTCCAGACTGTGGGAAATCCCCCATCATGGAGAGATGGGAAGAGCTCAGCTGTGATCTGTCATTTAGGGTCCAAGTGGGATTAAACGTTGTCTTTCCATCTGATGTGTGAGTGACGTGTGTTATATCATCTATATCTATATCTGCCAGAGAGCGGATAGAAAGGGATGTGACAACTAGGACACTATTGTTTAGGCCACTTTTACCACAAATATATAAAAATTGAGGTTGCAGAGGTCACGCCCTTTCACATCTCACTCACCTTATCAAGAAAAAAATGAGGGAACATTTATGAGGACGTGTTCACACACTGCGGAGGAGGGGGGGGTCCTGATCACAGATGTATATGGAGACAAGTAACATGTGTCGTGTTCTAACAGATTCAGAACACAAGATACTCGTTACCAATCACAAGCGGTTAGGGAGTGTTCACACTTCAGATTTTCAGATCCATTTTTCGATGTCCAAATCAGGAGTGGAGTGAAGAAAGCAGAGGAGCAGTTCTCACCCATTGTTATCCACTCCTGTTTTTGGCCTTCAAAACTGCGTCTGAAAAACTACTTGATAATCAGATTGGAGGAGGTTTTAGGTGCAGTTTCTTATTTTAACAGGTGAACAACATGAACTGAACAGGTGAATCTGATTTATTGGATATGTTTCCCCTTTAACCCCTTAATGCCAAAGCCACTTTTCACCTTCCTGACACGGCCCATTTTTTCAAATCTGCCCCGTGTCATTAAAAGGGTGATGCCACACATGGCGTTTTTATCCCGTTTTTGTTTCGTTTTTAAGCAGTCAGTCCGAAAACGCATGCGTTTTTGACCAGTTTTAATTAAGATAATTGGTAAAACCTGTCAAAAACTGATGCGTTTTCAACAGACTGATTAAAAACGGACCAAAAACTGGTTCAAAATGTCATGTGTGGCATCACCCTAAGGGTGAAGACACACGTGGCGTTTTTAGGCCGTTTTTGGGCCGTTTTTAGTTAGTGCATTTTCAGATTGTTAAAAATGCAAAAAAAACCATCCTTTTTTTAAAAACGCATCCATTTTTTGAAAACGCATGCGTTTTTGTCAGTTTTTCCAAAATTGCGTAATTAAAAACGGACGAAAACGCATGCGTTTTTAAAAAACTGATGCGTTTTTTACGATCTGAAAACGCACTTAGTAAAAACTGCCTAAAAACGCCACATGTGTCTTCACCCTAAGGGGTTTAATTATGCAAATTCTGAAAAACTGACAAACACGCATGCGGTTTAAAAAATGCATCCCTTTTAAAAAAAAGCGGATGCGTTTCATAAGAGCAAAAATACTTGATCATTAACTTTAACCGAATGTCGGCTTTATGTGGACTTGGCTTTTTATGCATCTTCTCATTTTTGTAGGATGTTATGGGGCTTTGAACTTTAGGTGCGATTTTTCACATTTTCATAAAAAGGCAAACTCAGCTATTGAGGGACCTGCTCAGATTTCAAGTTACTTTTAGAGGCCTAAATAATAGTAAAACCCCATATATTACACTTTTTTGACCCTGGGTTAAAGGGGGGCCATTGGTCTTCTGTGTTTTCCCTATTTCCATCTGGGGCTACTTGTGTCCCCCATGCAGGGGCGGACTGGCCATAGTACCCACCGGGAATTTTCCCGGTGGGCCGGTCGGTCCTGGGCCGGTGCAGAGCTCGTCCGGGGCCGGTCCGCACTCCCTCCCTTCAACTTTTCATCTAATCTATAGTACCTGCATCGTACGATTAGTACACAGACGCAGCGCAGCGCCGCTGCTTCTGCGTCTGTGCATACACTCAGTGGAGGAGCGCTGACACCTAGCAGATGTCAGTCTGCCTCCATGTAGCTCCGCGGCTTGATGTGAGAGGCGCGGAGCAGTGACGTCACTATCCCGCGCCTCTACACCAAGCTGCTGAAGACCGGGGACGAGACGAACCTGCGCCATAGAGGTGAGTATTATGGGTTTTTTTTTTTGTTTAAATTATAGAATTGGGACATTAAATCTTTATCTGGGGCGGGGGGGGGACATTATTCTTTATCTGGGGCTGGCGGGGCCATAAATTATATGTCTGGGGCGGGGGGGGGGCATTATTCTTTATCTGGGGCTGGCAGGGGGGATAAATTATATGTCTGGGGTGGGGGGGCATTATTCTATATCTGGGGCATGCAAGGGGCATTGATTATATGTCTGGGGCGCATGAGGGGGGGCCTTATTCTATTTCTGGGGCTGGCAGGGGGCATTAATCATATGTCTGGGGGGGGGCATTATTCTATATCTGGGGCTAGCAAGGGGCATTGATTATATGTCTGCCGGGGGGGGCATTATTCTATATTTGGGGCTGTCAGGGGGCATTAATTATATGTCTGGGGCGTGCGGGGGGGGGCATTATTCAATATCTGGGGCTGTCAGGAGGCATTAATTTTATGTCTGGAGCGGGCTGGGTCCATTAATTCTTTATCTGGGGCCGACTGGGGCCATTAATTCTATTTCTGGGGTAGGCTGGGGCCATTAATTCTATTTCTGGGGTAGGCTGGGTCCATTAATTCTTTTTTTGGGGCCGACTGGGGCCATTAATTCTATTTCTGGGGTAGGCTGGGGCCATTAATTCTATGTCTGGGGTAGGTTGGGGGCATATATTGTATGTCTGGGGTAGGCTGGGGCCATTAATTCTATGTCTGGGGCAGGCTGGGGCCATTAATTCTATGTCTGGGGCAGGCTGGGGCCATTAATTCTAAGTCTGGGGCAGGCTGGGGCCATTAATTCTATGTCTGGGGCAGGCTGGGGCCATTAATTCTATGTCTGGGGCAGGCTGGGGCCATTAATTCTATGTCTGGGGTAGGTTGGGGGCATATATTGTATGTCTGGGGTAGGCTGGGGCCATTAATTCTATGTCTGGGGCAGGCTGGGGCCATTAATTCTATGTCTGGGGCAGGCTGGGGCCATTAATTCTATGTCTGGGGCAGGCTGGGGCCATTAATTCTAAGTCTGGGGCAGACTGGGGCCATTAATTCTATGTCTGGGGCAGGCTGGGGCCATTAATTCTATGTCTGGGGCAGGCTGGGGCCATTAATTCTATGTCTAGGGCAGGCTGGGGCCATTAATTCTATGTCTGGGGCAGGCTGGGGCCATTAATTCTATGTCTGGGGTAGGTTGGGGGCATATATTGTATGTCTGGGGTAGGCTGGGGCCATTAATTCTATGTCTGGGGCAGGCTGGGGCCATTAATTCTATGTCTGGGGCAGGCTGGGGCCATTAATTCTATGTCTGGGGCAGGCTGGGGCCATTAATTCTATGTCTGGGGTAGGCTGGGGGCATATATTGTATGTCTGGGGTAGGCTGGGGCCATTAATTCTATGTCTGGGGTAGGCTGGGGCCATTAATTCTATGTCTGGGGCAGGCTGGGGCCATTAATTCTATGTCTGGGGCAGGCTGGGGCCATTAATTCTATGTCTGGGGCCATTAATTCTATGTCTGGGGTAGGTTGGGGGCATATATTATATGTCTGGGGTAGGCTGGGGCCATTAATTTTATGTCTGGGGCAGGCTGGGGGCATTCATTTTATGACTGGGGAAGGCTGGGGCCATTATTATTATGCCTGGGTCATAGTAGGAGCTCTATCAATACTGGGGGGTGGGGGGATGGGGGTTAAAGGAGAGAAAGAAGAAATAAAATATCCTATACTATTACAGTATGTTACATTATGGGGCACTATTTGTGTGGTGCTAATATTTCAGGGGGCTCTATTACAGTATTTGGGGCACAGTATTGGTGGTAGCAGAAGAAGGGACAATGGGAAAGTGCAGAACATAAGACGTCTGTGTGGTAAACTCTGTAGGAAAGCTGTGTACCTGGAGAAAGAGACAAGGAGATGGTGGAACTAATGGAGAAGATGAGGAACGAGAACAATCCAGGGAGACGTCACCTGATGTCACTGGATGCAATAGGTGAGGATCTCATGTGTTTTCTGTAGCTGTATATGATACATACTGATTTTTTTCATGTTTACTTCTGTTTATATATGTAGTATTATAGTAGTTATATTCTTGTACATAGGGGGCAGTATTATAGTAGTTCTATTCTTGTACATAGGGGGCAGTATTATAGTAGTTATATTCCTGTACATAGGGGGCAGTATTATAGTAGTTATATTCTTGTACACAGGGGGCAGTATTATAGTAGTTATAGTCTTGTACATAGGAGGCAGTATTATAGTAGTTATATTCTTGTACATAGGGGGCAGTATTATAGTAGTTATATTCCTGTACATAGGGGGCAGTATTATAGTAGTTATATTCTTGTACATAGGGGCAGTATTATAGTAGTTATATTCTTGTACATAGGGGCAGTATTATAGTAGTTATATTCTTGTACATAGGGGGCAGTATTATAGTAGTTATATTCTTGTACATAGGGGCAGTATTATAGTAGTTATATTCTTGTACATAGGGGCAGTATTATAGTAGTTATATTCCTGTACATAGGGGGCAGTATTATAGTAGTTATATTCTTGTACATAGGGGGCAGTATTATAGTAGTTATATTCTTGTACATAGGGGGCAGTATTATAGTAGTTATATTCTTGTACATAGGGGCAGTATTATAGTAGTTATATTCTTGTACATAGGGGCAGTATTATAGTAGTTCTATTCTTGTACATAGGGGGCAGTATTATAGTAGTTCTATTCTTGTACATAGGGGGCAGTATTATAGTAGTTATATTCCTGTACATAGGGGGCAGTATTATAGTAGTTATATTCTTGTACACAGGGGGCAGTATTATAGTAGTTATAGTCTTGTACATAGGAGGCAGTATTATAGTAGTTATATTCTTGTACATAGGGGGCAGTATTATAGTAGTTATATTCCTGTACATAGGGGGCAGTATTATAGTAGTTATATTCTTGTACATAGGGGCAGTATTATAGTAGTTATATTCTTGTACATAGGGGCAGTATTATAGTAGTTATATTCTTGTACATAGGGGGCAGTATTATAGTAGTTATATTCTTGTACATAGGGGCAGTATTATAGTAGTTATATTCTTGTACATAGGGGCAGTATTATAGTAGTTATATTCCTGCACATAGGGGGCAGTATTATAGTAGTTATATTCTTGTACATAGGGGGCAGTATTATAGTAGTTATATTCTTGTACATAGGGGGCAGTATTATAGTAGTTATATTCTTGTACATAGGGGCAGTATTATAGTAGTTATATTCTTGTACATAGGGGCAGTATTATAGTAGTTATATTCTTGTACATAGGGGGCAGTATTATAGTAGTTATAGTCTTGTACATAGGGGGCAGTATTATAGTAGTTATATTCCTGTACATAGGAGGCAGTATTATAGTAGTTATATTCCTGTACATAGGGGGCAGTATTATAGTAGTTATATTCTTGTACATAGGGGCAGTATTATAGTAGTTATATTCTTGTACACAGGGGGCAGTATTATAGTAGTTATAGTCTTGTACATAGGAGGCAGTATTATAGTAGTTATATTCTTGTACATAGGGGGCAGTATTATAGTAGTTATATTCCTGTACATAGGGGGCAGTATTATAGTAGTTATATTCTTGTACATAGGGGCAGTATTATAGTAGTTATATTCTTGTACATAGGGGCAGTATTATAGTAGTTATATTCTTGTACATAGGGGGCAGTATTATAGTAGTTATATTCTTGTACATAGGGGCAGTATTATAGTAGTTATATTCTTGTACATAGGGGCAGTATTATAGTAGTTATATTCCTGTACATAGGGGGCAGTATTATAGTAGTTATATTCTTGTACATAGGGGGCAGTATTATAGTAGTTATATTCTTGTACATAGGGGGCAGTATTATAGTAGTTATATTCTTGTACATAGGGGCAGTATTATAGTAGTTATATTCTTGTACATAGGGGCAGTATTATAGTAGTTATATTCTTGTACATAGGGGGCAGTATTATAGTAGTTCTATTCTTGTACATAGGGGGCAGTATTATAGTAGTTATATTCCTGTACATAGGGGGCAGTATTATAGTAGTTATATTCTTGTACACAGGGGGCAGTATTATAGTAGTTATAGTCTTGTACATAGGAGGCAGTATTATAGTAGTTATATTCTTGTACATAGGGGGCAGTATTATAGTAGTTATATTCCTGTACATAGGGGGCAGTATTATAGTAGTTATATTCTTGTACATAGGGGCAGTATTATAGTAGTTATATTCTTGTACATAGGGGCAGTATTATAGTAGTTATATTCTTGTACATAGGGGGCAGTATTATAGTAGTTATATTCTTGTACATAGGGGCAGTATTATAGTAGTTATATTCTTGTACATAGGGGCAGTATTATAGTAGTTATATTCCTGCACATAGGGGGCAGTATTATAGTAGTTATATTCTTGTACATAGGGGGCAGTATTATAGTAGTTATATTCTTGTACATAGGGGGCAGTATTATAGTAGTTATATTCTTGTACATAGGGGCAGTATTATAGTAGTTATATTCTTGTACATAGGGGCAGTATTATAGTAGTTATATTCTTGTACATAGGGGGCAGTATTATAGTAGTTATAGTCTTGTACATAGGGGGCAGTATTATAGTAGTTATATTCCTGTACATAGGAGGCAGTATTATAGTAGTTATATTCCTGTACATAGGGGGCAGTATTATAGTAGTTATATTCTTGTACATAGGGGCAGTATTATAGTAGTTATATTCTTGTACATAGGGGGCAGTATTATAGTAGTTATAGTCTTGTACATAGGAGGCAGTATTATAGTAGTTATATTCCTGTACATAGGAGGCAGTATTATAGTAGTTATATTCCTGTACATAGGGGGCAGTATTATAGTAGTTATATTCTTGTACATAGGGGCAGTATTATAGTAGTTATATTCTTGTACATAGGAGGCAGTATTATAGTAGTTATATTCCTGTACATAGGGGGCAGTATTATAGTAGTTATATTCTTGTACATAGAGGCAGTATTATAGTAGTTATATTCTTGTACATAAGGGCAGTATTATAGTAGTTATATTCTTGTACATAGGGGGCAGTATTATAGTAGTTATATTCTTGTACATAGGGGGCAGTATTATAGTAGTTATATTCTTGTACATAGGGGGCAGTATTATAGTAGTTATATTCTTGTACATAGGGGCAGTATTATAGTAGTTATATTCTTGTACATAGGGGCAGTATTATAGTAGTTATATTCTTGTACATAGGGGGCAGTATTATAGTAGTTCTATTCTTGTACATAGGGGGCAGTATTATAGTAGTTATATTCCTGTACATAGGGGGCAGTATTATAGTAGTTATATTCTTGTACACAGGGGGCAGTATTATAGTAGTTATAGTCTTGTACATAGGAGGCAGTATTATAGTAGTTATATTCTTGTACATAGGGGGCAGTATTATAGTAGTTATATTCCTGTACATAGGGGGCAGTATTATAGTAGTTATATTCTTGTACATAGGGGCAGTATTATAGTAGTTATATTCTTGTACATAGGGGCAGTATTATAGTAGTTATATTCTTGTACATAGGGGGCAGTATTATAGTAGTTATATTCTTGTACATAGGGGCAGTATTATAGTAGTTATATTCTTGTACATAGGGGCAGTATTATAGTAGTTATATTCCTGCACATAGGGGGCAGTATTATAGTAGTTATATTCTTGTACATAGGGGGCAGTATTATAGTAGTTATATTCTTGTACATAGGGGGCAGTATTATAGTAGTTATATTCTTGTACATAGGGGCAGTATTATAGTAGTTATATTCTTGTACATAGGGGCAGTATTATAGTAGTTATATTCTTGTACATAGGGGCAGTATTATAGTAGTTATAGTCTTGTACATAGGGGGCAGTATTATAGTAGTTATATTCCTGTACATAGGAGGCAGTATTATAGTAGTTATATTCCTGTACATAGGGGGCAGTATTATAGTAGTTATATTCTTGTACATAGGGGCAGTATAATAGTAGTTATATTCTTGTACATAGGGGGCAGTATTATAGTAGTTATAGTCTTGTACATAGGGGGCAGTATTATAGTAGTTATATTCCTGTACATAGGGGGCAGTATTATAGTAGTTATATTCCTGTACATAGGAGGCAGTATTATAGTAATTGGCTTGTATATGGGAGAAGGTATTGTAGTAGTTTTATTTTGTATATAGAAGGCAGGATTGAATGTGTTATTCGAACTGTGTTATTGCAGCATTATTCTTGTACATAGGAGGCAGTATCAATATATTATATCTCTGAATTGTACATGTATGGCACAGGGGAAAGGTATTTAAGGCTTATCGGGTCGTGTGTTTGCATCATTTACTGATCGACAGGTCACATTCTTTGCACATTAAATTCACTTAAAGCAAAACAAGAACATCTTTTCCAGTAATGCCATCTACCAACAATTTGTCTGTTATAACCCCATCCACATTATCTGACCACACCCACTTGTTTTGACTCCGCCCATAAAATGGGGCCACTTTCATAGTTTTTCCAGGGCCATTTTAAATTCCCAGTCCGCCCCTGCCCCCATGTATTGTATTGGATTTTCCCTTTCGAGGGAAATATATGTATAATATTTGTATTTACTTTCAATAAAGAATATTATATTTTTACATAAAAAAAAGTTTTTACAGCTGTTTTTTGGTATTTTAAAACCCCATAAATGACCCCATTATAGAAACTACACTCCTTAACGTATGTAAAATAACTTTTATGAAGTTTGTTAACCCTATAACTGTTTAACAGGGGATAAAACAAAACTATGAAAAGGGGATAAAACAAAATTGTGAAATTTAAATTTCTTGGGCTAAATGAATGTGTTTTTTATAAAATGTGCAAATTCTCAGTGGATAAAATACCAAAACGCCACAAAGCTTGATACCCAATCCCTCCCGTGTATAACAATGCCCCATATGTGGTGGTAACCTGCTGTATGGGCGCACGCCAGGGCATGGAAGGGAAGCTGCGCCATTCAGAGCAGGTTTGTATTGTCACTTTTTAGTGGCTACACAATCTTTATTTTTTGGCAATTTGGAAATATTTACTGCCACAATAGATGCACTTTACAATTACAGGCAGTCCCCGGGTTACATAAAAGATAGGTAGGTTTGTTCTTAAGTTGAATTTGTATGTAAGTCGGAACCGTTTACTTTATCATTGTAAAGCCCAGCCAAATTTTTTTTGGTCTCTGTGACAACTGGATTTTTAAAAAAGGATTAACACTAAAGCTTCATTACAGACACCAGTGATTACTGTTATAGCTGATTATTGTAGTCTAGGACTAGAGTACAGTAAATTAGCAACATCCAGAGGTCCGTTTGTAACTAGGGGTCGTATGTAAGTCAGGTGTTCTTAAGTAGGGGACCGCCTGTACAAGGCAGTCCCCGGGTTACATACAAGATAGGGTCCGGAGGTTTGTTCTTAAGTTGAATTTGTATGTAAGTCGAAACTGAATATTTTATAATTGAAATTCTAGACAAATTTTTTTCTTTTGCCCCAGTGACAATTGGAGTTTCAAAATTTTTGCTGTAATTGGACCAAGGATTATCAATAAAGCTTCATTACAGACATGTTACAGCTGATCATTGCAGTCTGGGACTATAGTAAAGCATCCAGAGAGCTTCACCAGAGGTCAGTGGGGTCCGTCTGTAACTATGGGTTGTCTGTAAGTCGGGTGTCCTTAAGTAGGGGACTGCCTACTTCATTTTAGTCGGTCATTAGCTTATTGATGAGATTCTATTTGAATGTATGGGTGAAAGAAAATTATCAATTTTGGTTTCCTTTCTTTTTGTATCTTTTTAAAAATAATCTTATAAAAGTAATATATTATCTTTAATCTATAGATCACTATGATTACGGTGATACCTCATTATATAGTTTTTAATATATTTTTACAATTTTTACTGAAGAAAAACTAATATAGAGAAAATCTCATTTATTTTGGTATCGTCATCTTTTAGGAGATATAACCTTAATAACTTTAATAACTGTAATACTTTTTGGGTGACAGATCTGGTTTGGGGCTTATTTTTTACATGTTGAGTTGTCCTTTGCGGTGGAAAGATTTTGGCGCACATAACTTTTGGAAACAGTTTTGTAAAGGGATTTTATGAAACATGTACAGCTGGGTCCTGCAGGAGGCAAGACCTGGCTCACTGGGAAGATCGTGCCGCCCCGAGGCTGCCTGGGGCCCACCAGAGGAAATGATTCTGGGGCCCACCCTCCTGCTACATAGAAACATTGAATGATTTAAAGGAAACCTACCATTTAGAATGATCGGTGTAAGCTGTAAGTACCGGGCACCAGCTCACTTTTTAAACTTTAGAGCAGAGGAGGCTTCGGCGCTGCACGCGCCTACATAGGAAATAGCGGAGATGTTGCGCGAGCATGGTCGCGCACAGGGCCGAAGCCCCTTCTGCTCTTAAGTTTAAAAAGTGTTAAAACCGCGATACCGCGGTTTATAACACTAACGAAAGAAAGTACCGGCACCAGCTCACCCTGAGCTGGTGCCCGGTACTTACAGCTTACACCGACCATTCTAAATGGTAGGTTTCCTTTAAAAATACGCTTGCTTTTATTAGTTGATTTAAACAGAGAGTAAAGCTCATGGAGTGTTTATGATGTAATCGTGGCCTCTGCACTGATGGTCAGTCTGTGATTGAGCGTATGAGAATCTAATGGCGGTGACCTCGTGATGATATGATAACGTGAATATAATATCAAGGGCTCACCTTATTTATTGTTCGTATATCTCAGGGATCAGAGGTAAAGTAAGTCTATGAGACTCCTAGGGAAAGTACCAAAAATAATTCACCTTGTTCTCTGTGACTGTCAAAAAAAAGTCAATTATGGTCTTAGGTGAGAAAGGGAAAGATCCAAGCAGGGTCTAATTTTAGCGACTTTGTCTGTTTTTGCGCCATTTTTGTGACTTTTAACTTTTTTCTTTTTCAAGTACGCCTTGGTCTGCACCTTGTCCAGTGTGCCTTATGTATCTTAGTTTTCCAGATGTTCCGTGTGACATTTTGCCGTTTTTGTGACATTTTTGCTACAATTTTGTCGCAATTCTGCACCTGGTCCAGGGCAGGTGCAAAGGAATTTTTTTTTTCATGGACCCGATTTTAACATGTATATTGTAATTATTTCACATGCTTTAACTGTTTAACATTTTGCACAGTAACCTCTTTTGTCAAAATTTTTACATTTTTGCATTTTTTTTTTTTGGTTACTTCTAAGGGTGAGGTCACATGTAGAAGTTTAATTGCTTTTTTAATGCATTTTGAAACTAATTACAACAGCTGAGGAAAGGTGATTTGCCTTATTTCATTACTTTTAACATTTGCGTTTACAAAACGCAATATAAACGCCATGTTAATGCATGTGTTAACATTGCGTTTACTTTTTTTTTTTTTTTATTCAAATGTTAACAGTAATGTATCATAGTATCATAGTATATAAGGCTGGAAGGAGACGCAAGTCCATCAAGTCCAACCTTCAAGAATTAAATAAATGTTTTATCCCCATAACCCGTGATATTTTTTCTCTCCAGAAAGGCATCCAGGCCTCTCTTGAACATGTACATAGAGTCGGCCATAACAACCTCCTGCGGCAGAGAGTTCCATAGTCTCACTGCTCTTACAGTAAAGTACCTTTGTCTATGGTGATGGTAGAATTGCCTCTCCTCTAGGCGTAGAGGATGCCCCCTTGTCCTGGTCACAGGCCGAGGTATAAAAAGATCTTTGGAGAGATCCTTGTACTGTCCGTTCAGGTATTTGTACATTGTAATGAGGTCTCCCCTCAGTCGTCTTTTTTCTAAACTGAATAATCCCAAATTTTGTAATCTGTCATTGTATTCTAGTCCCCCCATTCCCCTAATAATCCTGGTTGCTCTCCTCTGCACCCGTTCCAGCTCTACTATGTCCTTTTTATACACTGGTGCCCAAAACTGTACACAATATTCCATGTGTGGTCTGACCAGGGATTTGTATAAGGGCAGAACTATGTCTTTATCATGAGAATCTATTCCTCTCTTGATACATCCCATTATTTTATTTGCTTTAGCAGCAGCCGCCTGGCTCTGGTCACTAAAATTAAGTTTACCATCCACCAATACCCCCAAGTCCTTTTCAGCTTCAGTTTTACTAAGTAATTGACCGTTTAGAACATAATTATACTTTTTGTTTCCATGGCCCAAGTGCATAACTTTACATTTATCTACATTAAACCTCATCAACCATTTCTCTGCCCATCCCTCAAGCTTCCACAAATCCCTCTGTAATGCTAAACTATCGACCTCAGTATTTATTACTTTACACAGCTTAGTATCATCTGCAAATATTTAAACTTGACTGTGTAAACCCACTACAAGGTCACTAATAAAAATATTAAAAAGAAGTGGCCCCAATACTGACCCCTGTGGCACTCCACTGGTAACATCAAGCCAATCTGAGAATGTGCCATTAATGACCACCCTCTGTTTTCTATCACTAAGCCAATTACTTACCCAGATACACAGATTTTCTCCTATTCCCAGCAGTCTCATTTTATATACCAACCTTTTATGTGGCACGGTGTCAAATGCCTTTGAAAAGTCCAGATATACAACATCCACAGCGTCCCCCAGATCCAGTCTTGAACTTACCTCCTCGTAGAAACCAATCAGATTAGTCTGACAGGACCGATCTCTCATAAACCCATGCTGACGCTGGGTTATAAGGTTGTGCACAGTGAGATACTCCAGGATAGTATCTCTAATAAACCCCTCAAATATTTTCCCCACCACAGCAGTTAGACTTACGGGTCTGTAGTTTCCAGGATCGCTATTTGATCCTTTTTTGTATATTGGTACCACATTTGCTATGCGCCATTCCTGTGGAACATAACCAGTCCTCAGTGAATCTTCAAATATTAAAAATAACGGTCTGTCTATCACCGTACATAATTCATGCAGAACCCGGGGGTGTATGCCATCTGGCCCAGGTGATTTATCTATCTTAGTGGTTGCGAGGCGGCGCCGTACCTCTTCCTGGGTTAAACTGTTGACATTATAAAAAGAATTTACATTATTCCTCATTGTGTCTTCCACCAGGGGATTTTCCTGGGTAAAGACAGTTGAGAAGGCGACATTCAGTAGATTGGCCCTTTCCTCATCTCCTTCCACCATGACCCCCATGTTATTTCTAAGGGGACCCACACTCTCTGTTTTTAGTTTCTTATCATTTATATACTTGAAAAATAATTTGGGATTATTTTTGCTCTCCCTGGCAATATTTCTTTCAGTCTCTATTTTTGCGGCCTTTATCTGCTTTTTACAGGATTTATTTTTCTCTCTATAATTCTGTAATGCCTCATCGCTACCTTTACATTTTAGCACCTTAAACGCTTTATCTTTCTCGCTTATTGCTTTCCTTACAAGACTAGTTAGCCACATAGGCTTTTTCTTGTTCCTTTTATGATTTTTCCCATAAGGTATGTGTTTCTCACAGGACTTTTTCAGAATATATGAGAAAAAGTCCCATTTTTTGGGGGGGCTTTTGTCTTTGAGAGCATTATCCCAGTCTATGCCTTTAAGGTCTTCCCTTAGTTGCTGAAAATTTGCCCTCCTGAAGTTTAGAGTGTTGGTTGCCCCTTCACTAACGCTCTTAGTGAAGCGTAATACAAAATCAATGATATTATGATCACTATTCCCCAGGTTCCCCCCAACCTGTAGTTTTGATACCCTATCAGGTCTGTTGGTAAGGATAAGGTCCAGCAGTGCCCCCCCTCTTGTTGGCTCCAGGACTAGTTGCGACAGGTAATTGTCTTTTGTTGTTGACAAGAACCTGCTACCTTTGCAGGACCTGCAGGTTTCTGCCCCCCAGTCAATATCTGGGTAATTGAAGTCCCCCATGATAAGTACTTCACCATGCTTTGAAGCCGCATCCATTTCACTTATCAGCATTTCCTCTGCTGCCTCCATTATATTTGGAGCCTTATAACAAACCCCTAGTAATATTTTATTATTCTTTTTCCCTCCTCTTATCTCCACCCATAGGGACTCCACATTTGCGTTACTGATGTCATCTCGCAAGATGGGCTTGAGGCAATAATTCACATATAAACAAACCCCTCCCCCTTTTTTATTTATACGATCCTTTCTAAAAAGACTATAACCATCTATAGTAACAGCCCAGTCATAGCTACTGTCCAGCCATGTCTCGCTGATACCCACTATATCATATTTCCGTTCCAACATCAAGAGTTCCAGTTCCTCCATTTTGTTTGTGAGGCTTCTGGCATTTGTGTACATACACTTTATATGGTTTTCCCTGTCCGTATTCCTTCTGTCTTCCCCAATCTCATTCCAGCCCCCCTTCCTCCCCCATGGACTATGACTCTTCCCAGCTCTCTATGTACACCGTCTATTTGCCCTGCACAAGTGTAGTTGCCCTCCCCCCAGGTCTCTAGTTTAAACACTCCTCCAACCTTCTAGCCATTTTTTCCCCTAAAACAGCGGCCCCCTCCCCATTGAGGTGCAGCCCATCCCTACTGTAGAGCCTGTAGCCAACAGAAAAGTCAGTCCAGTTCTCCATGAACCCAAACCCCTCCTTCCTACACCAACTTTTGAGCCACTTATTTACCTCCTTGATCTCCCGCTGCCTTTCTGGTGTGGCACGTGGTACAGGCAGTATTTCGGAGAAAATTACCTTTGAGGTCCTTGCCCTGAGCTTATGGCCTAAATCTCTGAAATCATTTTTAAGGACCTTCCACCTACCTCTTACTTTGTCATTAGTGCCAATGTGGACCATGACCGCTGGTTCCTCACCAGCCCCTCCCAGTAATCCATCAACCCGATCCGCAACATGCCGAACCCGAGCACCCGGCAAACAACACACTGTTCGGTATGCACGGTCTTTGTGACAGATTGCCCTGTGTGTTCCCCTAATAATGGAATCTCCCACTACCAGCACCTGTCTGACCTTGCCTGTGCTCCCATTACCCTTCTTACTGGAGCAGACATTCCCCTGGTTGCTAGCGGCCACGTCTTTCTGCAGCATTGCTACCCCAGAGCTGATATCCCCCTCATCCGCCAGCCTGGCAAACTTATTGGGGTGCACCAGATCAGGACTAGACTCTCTACAACTCTTCCCTCTACCCCGCCTTCTACATGTTACCCAACTAGCTGCCCCCTCACTCTGCACCTCCATACTTCCCTCCCCACACCCATCTTCCCCAGAGAGTTTGTGCTCCAGGAGCAGCAAACTTCGTTCCATATTATCAATTGCCCGTAGCCTTGAAACTTGCTCATTTAGATCCAGAATCTGGGCTTCCAGATGAGCAATTTTCACACACCCCACACAGCAGTATTCCCCCTCGAACGGCTGTTCAAGGAAAGCATACATGGCACAGGATGTACACCGTGTAGCAATGCCACTTATGGAGTCCATTATTCTAATGGGGATTACAATAGAATTATGCACAGAAAGAAGAATTTACAGTCAAAGTAACACAAAACACAGAAGTTACCTGCTAAAGCCCCTCAAACTTAAGTCCCTTAAACCTAAGTCACACTTAAGACACTGCACACACTTCAGATCAATGCACACTCGCCGCCAAGCTCACACACTCGCTTTGCTAATGCTTTTTTAAAAGTTATCTGCCACAAAAATCTGCAGAGCTCACTGCACAAGATCTGGCTGGAAAATCAGCTGTTGTAATTAGTTTCAAACGGATTAAAAATGCAACATGTTAAATCCCAAATTAACAGTAGTGTCCACTGTATAACCCTCTCACATGGCTTGTGTCCTCTCCTGTATATAACCCTCTCACATGGCTTGTGTCCTCTCCTGTATATAACCCTCTCACATGGCTTGTGTCCTCTCCTGTATATAACCCCCTCACGTGGCTTGTGTCCACTCCTGTATATAACCCCTCACATGGCTTGTATCCTCTCCTGTATATAACCCCTCACGTGACTTGTATCCTCTCCTGTATATAACCCCCTCACGTATATGACCCCTGAGGAAGCCTGTGTACTCAGGCGAAACGCGTGGGGATCATTGCCCCTAGTGCCTAGCATCGATCAAGTGTTCACCTAGGTAATATATGGCTGTGATTATGCTTCACTCTTATTATGACTTCTTTTGATACCACACTCGTGTAGATTGTTATCTGACCTAATGTGATTATAGCTATACAAGCCTGCCTTACCTTAAAATGTATTATGTATTGCTGCACTGGGGACACTAGGATTCATGTAGAACTTGCATGTGCTATTTTAAATGTTTTTACTCTCTCTTATTTTGATTTAATAAAGCGATTGTTATTATTACATTCCTCTTGGACATCCGCTTTTCCTTTTCTAAACTTAATGCAGTGATATTTTGGATGTTTACAAAAATATTTATGACCCAAATCTTTGCCTATGTATATTTTAAAATGTTATTCTATAAGAGCCGTAGCATATGCACATGCCCCACAGTAGATTGCTAGCGGATTGCAGGCACACCCGTGCCCCTCTCCGTGGCGGCGCCCCTTTCCGTGCTCACTCATCCCACCACTTTCCGTCTTCTGTCCCGCTTGGCCAGCACGCGCTCCTGCACTCGCGGATATAAAGGGCCAGTGCGCTGATTGGTGCCACCCACTTCCCGGGTTCCTATAAAGACTGGCAGCTATTAGATTGGTAGCCATAGCACATGTCCCCCAGTATATAGGTAGCCACAGCACACACCCCAGTATATAGGTAGCCATACTCTAATTAGAGAGGTAGCCACAGCACATACTCCAAGTAGGGAGGTAGCCACAGCAGATACTCCCAGTATATAGGTAACCACAGCACATGCCCCCAAGTAGATAGATAGCCAAAGCACATGCCCCCCATTAGATAGGTAGCCACAGCACATGCCCCCCAGTAGATAGGTAGTCACAAAAAAAAAAGAATATTCACTTACCAGCTCCTCATCGCTTTCACGCTCTTCTCTTTGACCCAGGCTTAGACGATGGCGGCGATGGCACCTGGGTCGTACAAAGGACGTGGGCAGCGGTAACATTGCTGCCTGTGTCCAGTGATTAGTCTAAGAGACACAGCAGCAGCCGTCACTATTTATTAAAGATCTGTCTGAGAGCCAGATGCAGCCAACAAAAGAGCCATATCTGGCTCCCGAGCCATAGGTTCCCTACCCCTGACCTAGGGGGTACATTGTGAAAGGTAGCTGCTGGGGAGGCCCAATATGAGGGGGAACTGCTGCTAAGGTACACAATATCAGAAGGCCATAGAGCAGAGGTCAGGAACCTTTTTGGCTGAGAGAGCCACGAACGCCGCATATTTTAAAATGTTATTCCATAAGAGCCGTAGCATATGCACATGCCCCACAGTAGATTGCTAGCGGATTGCAGGCACACCTGTGCCCCTCTCCCTGGCGGCGCCGCTTTTCGTGCTCACTCATCCCACCACTTTCCGGCTTCTGTCCCGGTTGGCCAGCACGCCCTCCTGCACTCGCGGATTTAAAGGGCCAGTGCGCTGATTGGTGCCACCCACTTCCCGGGTTCCTATAAAGACTGGCAGCTATTAGATTGGTAGCCATAGCACATGTCCCCCAGTATATAGGTAGCCACAGCACACAACCCAGTATATAGGTAGCCATACTCTAATTAGAGAGGTAGCCACAGCACATACTCCCAGTAGGGAGGTAGCCACAGAAGATACTCCCAGTATATAGGTAACCACAGCACATGCCCCCCATTAGATAGGTAGCCACAGCACATGCCCCCTAGTAGATAGGTAGTCACAAAAAAAAAAAATATTAACTTACCAGCGCTCCCTGCGGCCAGCTCCCACGCTCCCACGCTCTTCTCTTTGACCCAGGCTTAGACGATGGCGGCGATGGCACCTGGGTCGTACAAAGGACGTGGGCAGCGGTAACATTGCTGCCTGTGTCCAGTGATTAGTCTAAGAGACACAGCAGCAGCCATGGGCGCACCTGCCATGAGGCGAGTTGAGCATCTCGCCTCAGGCGGCGCGCCTCCTGCTCGACGAGGGGGCGGCACCGTGCTCCCACTCCCGCTGCCACGTTGCAGTCCACCGTCCGGTACCATGTTCCCCGCTGCCACCATGCGCCCGCTCCCTGCTGGCGCTGACACCGTGCTTCTGGCACTCCAGTGCTCTGTCCAGCTCCGTGCTTCCGGCCGCTGGCAGACACTCCCGCCCCCGCATAATTACACTCCCGCATACCTCTTCTCCTGCCCCCCACACTCCACCGCTCCCCCCGCTGCTCTCCCCGCTGGTCCCGACGCCGGCCGACACCAGCGCACCCCCCCCCCCCCCCGGTCCGCTCTCAGCTCCGACCCCGTAGCCGGCTGCACTCCCCCCAAGCTCCCAGTTCCGACCACGCTCCCACGGTCCCGGCTCTCAACCCCCCCCCAATCCCTTGCATCCGGCTCCGACCTCCCCCGCTCACGGTCCCGACTCTCCCCCCCTCCAACCCTCACTCCCGGCCTGATACCGCCTGCTGTGCTGCAGGACAAGGCAGAAAAGACCCCAAAACCGTAAAAGAAAGGTAAAGGTATTTATCTTTGCATATATAAATATATATGTATATATATATATATATGTGTGTGTGTGTATATGCGTATGTTTATGTGTGTGTGTATATATGTATATGCGTGTGTATATGTGTGTGTGTATATGTATATGCGTATGTGTGTGTGTATATATGTATATGCGTGTGTATGTGTGTGTGTATATATGTATATGCGTGTGTATGTGTGTGTGTATATATGTATATGTGTATGTGTGTGTGTATATATGTATATGCGTGTGTATGTGTGTGTATATATGTATATGTGTATGTGTATATATGTATATGCGTGTGTATGTGTGTGTGTATATATGTATATGCGTGTGTATGTGTGTGTGTATATATGTATATGCGTGTGTATGTGTGTATATATGTGCAGTGTGTGTATATGCTGTATCTACTATTTGTATATGTATATATATGCTGTATGTATATGGAGTATTTGTGATATTTATCAGGACTTCTATTTTGTACTTCATGGTGGGACGCTGTATGCATTTTATACTACATGGGGGGAAACTATGCATTTTATACTACATGGCTGTACGCTGTATGCATTTTCTACTAGATGGTGGCACGCTGTATGCATTTTATACTACATGGCGATATTCCGTATGCATTTTATACTACATGGTGGTATGCTGTATGCATTTTATACTACATGGCGATACGCTGTATGCATTTTATTCTACATGGCGATATTCTGTATGCATTTTATACTACAGGCGATATGCTGTATGCATTTTATACTACAGGCGATATGCTGTATGCATTTTATACTACAGGCGATATGCTGTATGTATTTTATACTACAGGCGATATGCTGTATGCATTTTATACTACATGGCGGTACGATATGCTTTATCTATCTTATACTACATGACGGCACGCTGTATGCATTTTGCATTGCTTTATTTTTACATCAAACCAATATGATGGATCTGGTCCTGACATTCCCTGCAATATATCATATATGGGCGGGGGGGGGGGGGGCGTCTTTCTATGGCTCGCCTCAGGCAGCAGACAGGCTTGGTACACCCCTGGCAGCAGCCATCACTATTTATTAAAGATCTGTCTGAGAGCCAGATGCAGAGACATGTGCAGAGGGAGGACACTGGAGCACAGAGACCCCTCAGCCTCATACATCAGGTACTGAAGTCACTGCCCCGGTCCCTAGAACTTGTCTTGGATTATTATTACTGTGATTGCTGACTGAAGTGTTTATACTGCTGAGAATAAACTGTTCAAAGAGACTGTGGAACATGTGCTTATCTATCTGGGCCTTATATCCCCTGAACTAAACACCCTCAGAATCCTAAAAGAACTCGCCCCTGCTAGACCATCGTGGTCTGGCGTGTGTGGCTGTTACATATGACTGGTATATGACTGGCACATGACTGGTGTATTACTGGTATATGACTGGTGTATGACTGGTACATGACTGGTGTATGACTGGTATATGACTGGTGTATGACTGGCACATGACTGGTGTATGACTGGTATATGACTGGCACATGACTGGTGTATGACTGGCACATGACTGGTATATGACTGGTATATGACTGGTGTATGACTGGCACATGACTGGTGTATGACTGGCACATGACTGGTATATGACTAGCACATGACTGGTGTATGACTGGCACATGACTGGTATATGACTAGCACATGACTGGTGTATGACTGGCACATGACTGGTATATGACTAGCACATGACTGGTGTATGACTGGCACATAACTAGTGTATGACTGGTGTATGACTGGCACATGACTGGTATATGACTAGCACATGACTGGTGTATGACTGGCACATAACTAGTGTATGTCTGGTGTATGACTGGCACATGACTGGTATATGACTAGCACATGACTAGTGTATGACTGGTATATGACTAGTGTATGACTGGTACATGACTGGTGTATGACTGGCGTATGACTGTTAGGTATATGACTGGCACATGACTCGTGTATGACTGGTATATGACTGTTATATTACTGGTGCAGGGGCGTCACTAGGTCAAAAGATTCGGGGCTCGTGCCCCGGATCTTTTGGCTGGTGACCCGGATCTCCCTGGGTCAGCAGGACCATTATCCCACTGCCCGGGCATCCTTCCCTGTCTCATCACAATTCGTGTCCTCTGGACATAGATCGTGATGAGAAGCTTCACAATGCACAGTGTACATTGCTTTCCCTGCAGGACCTGTGATGACGTCACGATCACATGACCTGCAGGGGGAAGCAGTGCACGGAGCTGCACGAATGAGGTGAGAGGGAGCACACAGGGGGATCTGTATGGGCACATTATAGGAGGGCTGTGTGTGGGCAGGGCCAGATTAAGGGTCCCAGTGCTATGGAGCACCTCATTTAGGATGGGGCCCCCCAGCTCGTTAGCCAATGAGGGGCCCCCTCCCACAACAATATAAGTAAAAAGATATCACATAGTTACAGTTTCAAAGCTCTAGAGATATTAGAAACAATGGTATCTTTAGTTTTAGATAAATTCCTACCTTTACTAAACCATTTCCAATTTTGGCCCATGACCAACTAAAAAATACGCCCGCCATATTATTACCGAATAATGATACCACAATACTGTTACCAAATAAAAGTACCATAAGACCAAAATCCAAACAATAGTGCTACTATTTGCAAAGGATACCTCGAAACTGACCCACAGGATTACCACAACGTGACCAGTATTACCAATAATTTACCACATAGAAACTCCATTTACTGATGATCTGTATTGTTATAATACAAACACCACCGGGCAAAGTGCAATATCACTAATGATACCGCTGTACAGGGCCCAAATAATAACATTACATCCTGATTATCACCACTACATAATGACTGGATAATACTGCAATACAGGCGGTCCCCTACTTAAGGACACCCGACTTACAGACAACTCATAGTTACAGACAGACCCCTCTGACCTCTGGTGAAGCTCTCTGTATGCTTTACTATAGTCCCAGATTGCTGTAAGGTGTCTGTAATGAAGCTTTATTGATAATCCTTGGTCCCATTACAGCAAAAAATGTTTAAATTGCAATTGGCACTGGGGCCAATTTTTTTTTGTCTGGATCTACAATTATAAAATATACAGTTTCGACTTACATACAAATTCAACTTAAGAACAAACCTCCAGACCCTATCTTGTACGTAACCCGGGGACTGCCTGTACTACATAATAACCTACACACGCAGACCAGTATATACCAGCATATAGTAACCATATAGTAGTAGTATCCCTCACACCACAACTGACCACACTGTGCCCCCACATATATAATATATACCCCTCACACCACATCTGACCACACTGTGCCCCCACATATATCATATATACCGCTCACACCACAACTGACCACTGTACCCACATATTTCATATATACCCCTCACACCACAACTGAACACACTGTGCCCCCACATATATCATATATACCCCTCACACCATAACTGACCACACTGTGCCCCCACATATATCATATATACCACTCACACCACTACTGACCACACTGTGCCCCAAATATATCATATATACCCCTCACACCACAACTGTCCACACTGTGCCCCCACATATATCATATATACCCCTCACACCATAACTGACCACACTGTGCCCCCACATATATCATATATACCCCTCACACCACTACTGACCACACTGTGCCCCCACATATATCATATATACCCCTCACACCACAACTGACCACACTGTGCCCCCACATATATCATATATAAGCCTCACACCACTACTGACCACACTGTGCCCCCACATATATCATATATACCCCTCACACCACTACTGACCACACTGTGCCCCCACATATATCATATATACCCCTCACACCACAACTGACCACACTGTGCCCCCACATATATCATATATACCCCTCACACCACTACTGACCACACTGTGCCCCCACATATATCATATATACCCCTCACACCACTACTGACCACACTGTGCCCCCACATATATCATATATACCCCTCACACCACAACTGACCACACTGTGCCCCCACATATATCATATATACCACTCACACCATAACTGACCACACTGTGCCCCCACATATATCATATATACCACTCACACCACAACTGATCACACTGTGCCCCCACATATATCATATATACCACTCACACCACAACTGATCACACTGTGCCCCCACAAATATCATATATACCCCTCACACCATAACTGACCACACTGTGCCCCCACATATATCATATATACCCCTCACACCACAACTGACCACACTGTGCCCCCACATATATCATATATACCCCTCACACCACAACTGACCACACTGTGCTCCCACATATATCATATATACCCCTCACACCACAACTGACCACACTGTGCCCCCACATATATCATATATACCCCTCACACCACAACTGACCACACTGTGCCCCCACATATATCAAATATACCGCTCACACCACAACTGACCACACTGTACCCCCACATATCATATATACCGCTCACACCACAACTGCCCACACTGTGCCCCCACATATATCATATATACTCCTCACACACCACAACTGACCACACTGTGCCCCACATATATCATATATACCCCTCACACCCACTCCAAAATATCCAATGTAAGGTGAAACAAGTAGTCTTCTTTATTCAATGTTTAGCAAGAGTACAATAAAGTAGAGCGATGTTTTGGCTCACAGGGAGCCTTTATCAAGCTTGATAAATAAGAAAACGCTGAAAACCATAACAATAACTGATGACAATAACCCCACACTACAATGCTGGCTCACTATAGACACTAGGAATATAACAGGACATGTACAGTACAAGCTCAGAGATGTCTCACACTAGAAGGTTAGTCAGTTAATACATTACCGGTACTGCAGAAGTGGCGTCTAGTACCTCACAGGTGACTTCTACTTCTTCTACTTCAGGGCCAGAATCGACGTAACCTATGGCTGAAGAATCTTCCACCAGATGTCTTTTGCTCCTGGCAGCGCATACCCCACACTGTTCACCTAAAAATACCACAGTTACTCACAGTATAATGTCACCTGGATAACAGAAATATGCCCCCCCCCCCAAATATACCCCACAATAAAACCTCTGTGTTCCCTGCATATATTACTATACTACAGACCCTGAGTAATACTGTACCCCTAATTATATGTCACCCCCCAATTACACAATATATGGTTCCCCCATGACTTCATTTATATATTGCCCCCATTAATGAATTAATTTACCGACTTATGGCCCTTTCTAATATACTGGGGCGCCACATGAATTTTAGAGACTGGACCCTCTAATTTAATTATTTAATATACTGCCCCTCCTATTTAGTTATTTAATATACTGCCCCCTCACCCCACCCTGTGAACTATTTTACATACTGGGCCTCACCCCCAATAAATTTCATACACTGGCTTCCTCTAAACCAGTGATGGCGAACCTTTTAGAGACCGAGTGCCCAAACTGCAACCCAAAACCTAATTACTTATCGCAAAGTGCCAGTACGGCAATTTAACCATAAAACTGACGGTTTAGTTTAGAATCAATTTACACAGGACTGTCTGAGCTCGGATTCCAGCAGTCCTATACACACTGAAACGCCACTTTTACACCATTTTACATCACATAAAAGAGTAATAAAAAGTTATCAAAAGGTCACGCAGTCCTCAAAATGGTAGCAATGAAAATAACGGCTCATTAAGCAAAAAAATCACCCCTCCCCAGCTCCGTGCACTAAAGTTATTAGCGTCACAAGATGGCGAAACTATTTTCTTTTTCGTACACTGTTTTAATTATTGAAAAAGTATTAAAACACAATAAAACCTACAAATCTGGTATCACTGCGATAGGACCGAACCAAAGAATAAAGGAGACAAATGATTTGGAGCGCACAGCGAAAGTATTAAAATCTACAGCTTCCCAGTACACAACATGGAATAATAAATGAGAAGTAAAATATGTTACGCAAAAAATAAGCCCTCACACAGCTATAAATATATAAATGCACATATGCATATAAATATATAATATAATATGCATATACATAAATACATACATAGAAATACATATGTTACTTACTCTTTGGTTGTCCATGCTGGCGGGCAGAAGTTCAGGTGTCTGTTGTCTCGGGGGGGGGGGGGGGGGTCAGTAGGGTAGATGGGCAGAGGGTGGGCGGCCAGAGTTAGGGCTGGGAAGGGGTGGGGTAATGCAGCATCTGGAGTTCGGGGCAATGGGGTTATGAGGCATGAGTTCCAGGGGAGAGGGTGATGCGGGGCAGTGACCGGAGATGGGGGGGGGGTAGTGAGAGCGGCCGGAGTTCGGGCAGGCAAATTGCAGTAGTGGGCGGAGTTTGGGCGGGGGGGGGGTAGCGTTGCAATAGCGGGCTGGGTTTCGGGCGCGGGGGCTTGTGGTAGCGGCGCAGTAAGTTTCGGGCCGGTTGCTTAGGGGAGGGGCGGGAGCGGGCAGGACATCAGCCTCCTGCTGATCTACTATGCCCCGTGGAAGCGCTGAGTTAAAAAAAAAAAAACTCACCTCAGACTCGGCGTTCCTCCGGCTGATCACTGCAGCGCACACAGAGTAAGGTGCCCAGCGCTGGCAGCGTAATGACATCATTTTGCTGCCAACGCTGGGACGCTTACCGTCCTGTGCGCTGCTGTGATCCGAGTGACAGAGCAGGAAGTGTCAGCACCCTGCTCTGTCATGGCTGTTAGCAGTATCGGAGCGCAGCTCCGATACTGCTAGCAGCCATGACAACCAGGTGTGGTCAGTGGTTGTCCGCACCTGGCAGTGGTTAGGAGGATGGGGCGCGTGCCAGCAGCGAGGGCTCTGCGTGCCCTCTCTGGCACGCGTGCCATAGGTTCGCCATCGCTGCTCTAAACTATTTTATATTCTGCCCCCTCCATTAATTATGCAGTATACTGGGCCCCCAAATGAATTTTGTACACTTTACTCTTTGGTTCAGTAAGATCACAGGGAAACTACATTTATACAGGTTTTATTGAGTTTTAATACATCTTAAAAAATTAAAACCTCATCACGAGTATAAGCCAAGTTTTTCAGCACAAAAAATGTGCTAAAACCTCAAACTCAGCTTATACTCGAGTCAATAAAAAAAAAGAAAGTCAAAACCCACCTTTCCTGCGGCAGGTCCGTAGACGCTGCTGACGGAACAAGAGAAGCATAGGAAAGGTGCGTTTTGACTTTCTTTTTTTGAGTGCTACAAGGGGCAGGAGCTGGCTATATACGGGGGCAGGAGGAAGGCTATATACAGGGGGCAGGAGGAAGGCTATATGTGGGGGCAGGAGGAATGCTATATACGGGGGCAGGAGGAAGGCTATATACGGGGGCAGGAGGAAGGCTATATAAGGGGGCAGGAGGAAGGCTATATAAGGGGGCAGGAGGAAGGCTATATACGGGGGCAGGAGGAAGGCTATATACGGGGGCAGGAGGAAGGCTATATATGGGGGCAGGAGGAAGGCTATATACGGGGGCAGGAGGAAGGCTATATACGGGGGCAGGAGCTGGCTATATACGGGGGCAGGAGCTGGCTATATACAGGGGCAGGAGCTGGCTATATACGGGGGCAGGAGGAAGGCTATATAGGGGCAGGAGCTGGCTATATACGGGGCAGGAGCTGGCTATATACTGGGGCAGGAGGAAGGCTAAACGGGGGAAGGATCTGGTTATATGTACGGGCAGGAGGAAGGCTATACAAGGGCAGGATCTGGTTATATATACGGGACAGGAGGAAGGCTATACAATGGCAGGAGCTGGCTATATACGGAGGCAGGGGCAGGCTATATCGGGGGCAGGTGCTGGGTATATATGGGGGCTGGCTGGCTGTATACGGGGCAGGTGGAAGGCTATATCAGGTTCAGTTGCTGGCTATATAAGGGTTGGCTTATACTTGAGTGTATAAGGTACTGAGATGTGTGAGGAGTCATGAGCTGACGTTTTCATTGCTACCATTTTGAGGGCTGTGCGACATTTTGATCAGTTTTTATTACATTTTTTATGTGATGTAAAATTGTGTAAAAGTTGCGTTTCGGATATTTGGGCGCTATTTTCAGTAATGTGGTTCAACACCAGCAATAACCGTTTTTATATTTTGATAGATCAGATATTTTGAGATGCGCAATCCCTAATGTGTTTGTGATTTTTACTGTTTATTAAATTTAATATCAGTTCTAGGGAAGGGGGGGATTTATTTTTTATACTTTTTTTTTACTACTTTTTAGAGTACTTTAACCCTAGATGGTGTTATCATTCCTACCATATACTACAATACTACTGTATATGTATTGCAGTTTATGGCATTTTTATAAAGTATTCATTACAATGAGCCACTGGTACATTGTAACGAAACTGCAGATGCCATGCAGCCTTGGGTCTGATGAAGACCCAAGGCTATTATGGCAACCGATGATAGGAATAAAGATGGTGGCGCCGCACCTCTGTGCCATACATGTAAACCTCAGAGCGTGAGGGAGTTAATATTCCACACCCCCCCCCACACACACAATTAACTATTTAATATGCTGCCCCTCCCAGAATTAACTACTTAATGCCCCCATAATAAACTATTTAATATGCTGCCCCCCATAATAAAATATTTTATATGCTGGCCCCCCACAATTAACTATTTTATATGCTGCCCCCCCCCCCCCACAATTAACTATTTTATATGCTGCCCCCCCCCACAATTAACTATTTTATATGCTGCCCCCCACCATTAATTATTTAATATGCTGCCCCCCACCATTAACTATTTAATATGCTGCCCCCTCATAATAAACTATTTAATATGCTGCTGCCCCCCCCCACACACAATTAACTATTTAATGTGCTGCCCACGACAAATTAATTATTTTAGATATTTCTGCCCCCACCATCTTTTAATACTGTTTGATAAAAAAAAAACCATTTTACTCACCTCAGGTCCCGTGTCTTGCTTCTTCTTGCTGCATCCGGGAAGGAAGGGGTGCGCGGCCGCGTGGTGACATCATCACGCGGCCGCGCATCCCAGTTCATGGAGCGATGTGCACCGGGGTTGTCTTCCGGCCACATCGCTCCAGTAATAGTGCTCGAGCGGCCGGAAATGGCCGCATCGAGCACTATATAGTGACGGCCAGGACATTACTGGGGACATTACAGGGGGGCTGTGTGTGGGGACATTGCTGGGGACATTACAGGGGGGCTGTGTGTGGGGACATTACTGGGGACATTACAGGGGGATATGTGTGGGGACATTACTGAGGACATTACAGGGGGGCTGTGTGTGGG
The DNA here is from genome assembly GCF_040894005.1 of Engystomops pustulosus. Classification (NCBI taxonomy): domain Eukaryota; kingdom Metazoa; phylum Chordata; class Amphibia; order Anura; family Leptodactylidae; genus Engystomops; species Engystomops pustulosus. Next base: position 42,986,057 of record NC_092413.1, read on the forward strand.
GACATTACAGGGGGGCTGTGTGTGGGGACATTACAGGGGGGCTGTGTGTGGGGACATTACAGGGGGGCTGTGTGTGGGGACATTACAGGGGGGCTGTGTGTGGGGACATTACAGGGGTGCTGTGTGTGTGGGGACATTACAGGAGTGCTGTGTGTGGGGACATTACAGGGGTGCTGTGTTTGGGGACATTACAGGGGTGCTGTGTGTGGGTACATTACAGGGGTGCTGTGTGTGGGGACATTACAGGGGTGCTGTGTATGGGGACATTACAGGGGTGCTGTGTGTGGGGACATTACAGGGGTGCTGTGTGTGGGGACATTGCAGGGGGGCTGTGTGTGTGTGGGGACATTACAGGGGGGCTGTGTGTGTGGGGACATTACAGGGGGGCTGTGTGAGTGGGGACATTACAGGGGGGCTGTGTGTGGGGACATTACGGGGGGACATTACAGGGGGCTGTGTGTGGGGGACATTACAGGTGAGGGCTGTGTGTGGGTACATTACTGGGGGACATTACAGGGGGGCTGTGTTTGGAGACATTACAGGAGGACATTACATGGGTGCTGTTTGAGGGGGACGTTACAGGGAGACTGTGTATGGGGAAATTATTGGGAACATTACAGGGGTGCTGTGTGTGGGGACATTACAGGGGTGCTGTGTATGGGGACATTACAGGGGTGCTGTGTGTGGGGACATAAATGGGGACATTGCAGGGGAGCTGTGTGGGGGACATTACAGGGGTGCTGTGTGTGGGGACATAAATGGGGACATTGCAGGGGGGCTGTGTGTGGGGACATTACTGGGGGACCTTACAGGGGGGGCTCTCTGTGGGGACATAAATGGGGACATTGCAGGGGGGCTGTGTGGGGGACATTGTAGGGGGGCTGTGTGGGGGACATTGCAGGGGGGCTGTGTGGGGGACATTGCAGGGGGGCTGTGTGGGGGAGACATTACTGAGAGGATTTGCTGGGGGCTGTGGGGACATTTCTTGGGGCGTGTTCACACGTGGCAGTAGGATGAGGCCTCGGTTTGCTCACACATGAGTTTCCAGTGATGGTTATGTGATGGATAAGAGCACCTGGTGTCTTGTATTTGTTTAGATGCAAACGTGTGAGCGCAGCCTTACAGTATTTTGGGAGAGTGTTAGGGCAGCAACATAGGAGGGTGTGTTCACATGTTGCAGTTTTGAGGTGGTTTTAGGTGCAGTTTTGTCAATTTAACAGGTGAAAGACCTGATCTGAACGGGTGAATTTGAGTTTGAAGGGGAAACCTATTCCACAAATGTTGTTCACTTAAAATAACAAAATGCACCTAAAACCACCTCAAAACTGATTGCGATGCATTTTTAATTGCAACATGTTAACGCGCCTTCGGAGAACCAAGATATAGGGACAATGAAGGACATGTGGTGATGCCTAATAGTATAGTCCAGTGATTTTCAACCTTTTTTGAGCCGCGGCACACTTTTTATACTTAGAAAATCCTGAGGCACACCACCAACCAAAATAGCACAAAATGACACTAAAACAGTCATAAAAGGCCTCCCTTTACTAATAAAGAACCCCTAGCGGCCTCCCTTTACTAATTAAGAGCCTCTAGCGGCCTCCCTTTACTAATAAAAAGCCCCTAGCGGCCTCCCTTTACTAATTAAGAGCCTCTAGCGGCCTCCCTTTACTAATAAAAAGCCCCTAGCGGCCTCCCTTTACTAATTAAGAGCCCCTAGCGGCCTCCCTTTACTAATAAAAAAAACCCTAGCGACCTCCCTTTACTAATAAAAAACCTCTAGCGGCCTCCCTTTACTAATTAAGAGCCCCTAGCGGCCTCCCTTTACTAATTAAGAGCCCCTAGCGGCCTCCCTTTACTAATTAAGAGCCCCTAGCGGCCTCCCTTTACTAATTAATAGCCCCTAGCGGCCTCCCTTTACTAATTAAGAGCCCCTAGCGGCCTCCCTTTACTAATTAAGAGCCCTTAGCGGCCTCCCTTTACTAATTAAGAGCCCCTAGCGGCCTCCCTTTATTAATTAAGAGCCCCTAGCGGCCTCCCTTTACTAATTAAAAGACCCTAGCGGCCTCCATTTACTAATTAAGAGCTCCTAGTGGCCTCCATTTACTAATTAAGAGCCCCTAGCGGCCTCCCTTTACTAATTAAGAGCCCCTAGTGGCCTCCATTTACTAATTAAGAGCCCCTAGCGGCCTCCCTTTACTAATTAAGAGCTCCTAGCGGCCTCCATTTACTAATTAAGAGCCCCTAGCGGCCTCCCTTTACTAATTAAGAGCACCTAGTGGCCTCCCTTTCCTAATTAAGAGCCCCTTAGCGGCCTCCCTTTACTAATAAAAAAAACCCTAGCGGCCTCCCTTTACTAATAAAAACCTCTAGCGGCCTCCCTTTACTAATTAAGAGCCCCTAGCGGCCTCCCTTTACTAATTAAGAGCCCCTAGCAGCCTCCCTTTACTAATTAAGAGCCCCTAGCGACCTCCCTTTACTAATTAAGAGCCCCTAGCGGCCTCCCTTTACTAATTAAGAGCCCCTAGCGGCCTCCCTTTACTAATTAAGAGCACCTAGCGGCCTCCCTTTCCTAATTAAGAGCCTCTAGCGGCCTCCCTTTCCTAATTAAGAGCCTCCAGCGGCCTCCCTTTACTAATAAAAAACTTCTAGCAGCCTCCCTTTACTAATTAACATCCCCTAGCGGCCTCCCTTTACTAATAAAAAACCTCTAGCGGCCTCCCTTTACTAATTAAGAGCCCCTAGCGGCCTCCCTTTACTAATTAAGAGCCCCTAGCGGCCTCCCTTTACTAATTAAGAACCTCTAGCGGCCTCCCTTTACTAATAAAAACCTCTAGCGGCCTCCCTTTACTTATTAAGAGCCCCTAGCGGCCTCCCTTTACTAATAAAAACCTCTAGCGGCCTCCCTTTACTAATTATGAGCCCCTAGCGGCCTCCCTTTACTAATTAAAAGCCCCTAGCGGCCTCCCTTTACTAATTAAGAGCCCCTAGCGGCCTCCCTTTACTAATTATGAGCCCCTAGCGGCCTCCCTTTACTAATTAAGAGTCCCTAGCGGCCTCCCTTTACTGATTAAGAGCCTCTAGCTGCCTCCCTTTACTAACTAAGAGCCCCTAGCGGCCTCCCTTTACTAATTAAGAGCCTCTAGCGGCCTCCCTTTACTAATAAAAACCTCTAGCGGCCTCCCTTTACTAATTAAGAGCCCCTAGCGGCCTCCCTTTACTAATAAAAACCTCTAGCGGCCTCCCTTTACTAATTAAGAGCCCCTAGCGGCCTCCCTTTACTAATTAAAAGACCCTAGCGGCCTCCCTTTACTAATTTAGAGCCCCTAGTGGCCTCCATTTACTAATTAAGAGCCCCTAGCGGCCTCCCTTTACTAATAAAAAACCTCTAGCGGCCTCCCTTTACTAATTAAGAGCCCCTAGCGGCCTCCCTTTACTAATTAAGAGCCTCTAGCGGCCTCCCTTTACTAATAAAAACCTCTAGCGGCCTCCCTTTACTAATTGAGAGCCCCTAGCGGCCTCCCTTTACTAATAAAAACCTCTAGCGGCCTCCCTTTACTGATTAAGAGCCCCTAGCGGCCTCCCTTTACTAATTAAAAGCCCCTAGCGGCCTCCCTTTACTAATTAAGAGCCCCTAGCGGCCTCCCTTTACTAATTAAGAGCCCCTAGCGGCCTCCCTTTACTAATTAAGAGTCCCTAGCGGCCTCCCTTTACTAATTAAGAGCCTCTAGCTGCCTCCCTTTACTAATTAAGAGCCCCTAGCGGCCTCCCTTTACTAATTAAGAGCCTCTAGCGGCCTCCCTTTACTAATAAAAACCTCTAGCGGCCTCCCTTTACTAATTAAGAGCCCCTAGCGGCCTCCCTTTACTAATTAAGAGCCCCTAGCGGCCTCCCTTTACTAATTAAAAGACCCTAGCGGCCTCCCTTTACTAATTTAGAGCCCCTAGTGGCCTCCATTTGCTAATTAAGAGCCCCTCGCGGCCTCCCTTTACTAATTAAGAGCCCCTCGCGGCCTCCCTTTACTAATTAAGAGCCCCTAGCGGCCTCCATTTACTAATTAAGAGCCCCTAGCGGCCTCCCTTTACTAATTAAGAGCCCCTAGCGGCCTCCCTTTCCTAATTAAGAGCCTCTAGCGGCCTCCCTTTACTAATTAAGAGCCCCTAGCGGCCTCCCTTTACTAATTAAGAGCCCCTAGCAGCCTCCCTTTACTAATTAAGAGCCCCTAGCGGCCCCCCTTTACTAATTAAGAGCCTCTAGCGGCCTCCCTTTACTAATTAAGAGCCTCTAGCGGCCTCCCTTTACTAATTAAGAGCCTCTAGCGGCCTCCCTTTACTAATAAAAACCTCTAGCGGCCTCCCTTTACTAATTAAGAGCCCATAGCGGCCTCCCTTTACTAATTAAAAGACCCTAGCGGCCTCCCTTTACTAATTAAAAGACCCTAGCGGCCTCCCTTTACTAATTAAGAGCCCCTAGCGGCCTCCCTTTACTAATTAAGAGCCCCTAGCGGCCTCCCTTTACTAATTAAGAGCCTCTAAAGGCCTCCCTTTACTAATTAAGAGCCCCTTGCGGCCTCCCTTTACTAATTAAGAGCCCCTAGCGGCCTCCCTTTACTAATTAAAAGCCCCTAGCGGCCTCCCTTTACTAATTAAGAGCCCCTAGCGGCCTCCCTTTACTAATTAAGAGCCCCTAGCGGCCTCCCTTTACTAATTAAGAGCCCCCTGTAGCTCCTGCACCGCGCACGTGACATGGGCCGCGCGGTGCAGGAGCTACAGAAGATGGGCGGATCGCCGACGCAGGGCTTGTAGGTAAGTATGGGGGCTGAAATACAGGGGCGCGGCGGGAGCACAACACATGGACACCATGGTTCGGGGAACTTTCCCCGCGGCACACTCAACCATGTGTCACAGGTTGAAAATCACTGGTATAGTGGACATGTCACCAGCAGTCACTGTCTGTAAGACTACATTCACACTACAGTATAGGGGACGTATATGCGGCCGATTTACGTCCCCCATACACTCCTATGGGCTCGCGGCGCCCTACAGGAGTGGTACGGTGCCGCACACGTGCGGCACCGTACCGCTCCGTAGCCCGGGAAAAGATAGGACATGTCCTATCTTTTCCCGTATTACCGCGCCACGGCCATAGATCGCTATGGAGAGGGGCAGGGGTGAGCTATGCTCACCTCCTCCTCCTCTCCCCGCGTTGCCTTGTGCCCGCCGTGCTACGCTGCGGCGGGCTCACGGCAGTGGGAATGTAGCCTTACACGTAGGGATTTCTCCTGTGTTTCTGTAGCTGCATATACCCTCAATAACGTTATTATTGGCAGAACCAAATGTGAGGGAGAGTATGTACAGTAGCGGGCATTACTGAAAGTGCGATACACATACATTGGGGCCCGTGCCCCGGATCTTTTACCATCCTAGCAACGCCCCTGGACTGGTGTATGACTGGCACATGACTGGTGTATGACTGGTATATGACTGGTATATGACTGGTGTATGACTGGTGTATGACTGGCACATGACTAGCACATGACTAGTGTATGACTGGTATATGACTGGTTTATGACTGGCACATGACTGGTGTATGACTGGTGTGTGACTGGTGTATGACTGGTATATGATTGGCACATGACTAGCACATGACTAGTGTATGACTGGCACATGAGTGGTATATGACTGGTGTATGACTGTTATATGACTGTTATATGACTGGCACATGACTGGTACATGACTGGTACATGACTGGTGTATGACTGGTATATGACTGGTGTATGACTGGCACAAGACTGGTGTATGACTGGTAAATGACTGGTGTATGACTGGTATATGACTGGTGTATGACTGGTAAATGACTGGTGTATGACTGGTATATGACTGGCACATGACTGGTATATGACTGGTATATGACTGGTACATGACTGGTGGTGACAGTTGGCAGAAGACGTCCAGTAAATATATAACTAGAGGAGATCAGGACATGTCAACACACAGGGGGAGATAGGCCTCATCTTTAGGACCTGTCATCCTCCATATATACAGACAGCAGAACCTCAGGTCTTGTCATCCTCCATATATACAGACAGCAGAACCTCAGGTCCTGTCATCCTCCATATATACAGACAGCAGAACCTCAGGTCCTGTCATCCTCCATATATACAGACAGCAGAACCTCAGGTCCTGTGATCCTCCATATATACAGACAGCAGAACCTCAGGTCCTGTCATCCTCCATATATACAGACAGCAGAACCTCAGGTCCTGTCATCCTCCATATATACAGGCAGCAGAACCTCAGGCCCTGTCATCCTCCATATATACAGACAGCAGAACCTCAGGTCCTGTCATCCTCCATATATACAGACAGCAGAACCTCAGGTCCTGTCATCCTCCATATATACAGACAGCAGAACCTCAGGTCCTGTCATCCTCCATATATACAGACAGCAGAACCTCAGGTCCTGTCATCCTCCATATATACAGACAGCAGAACCTCAGGTCCTGTCATCCTCCATATATACAGACAGCAGAACCTCAGAACCTGTCACAGTGAGGTCACAGCTCAGCCGCTTCATGACTCCGGCTGTGACAATGACTTCATGGAGACCAGGAGTAGGGGATGGCGGCCATGTTTACACCAGAAGACGCCGCTGCCCCTCCATCCAGACCTCCAGCAAGAAGGACTCCTCCTGCTCCCCGGAGACATCTGAAGAGAAGGAGGTCACACAGTTACTGCACAGAAGGACTCATGGGGAGGCTTCATCTATGGCCGGAGGAGCACTATAATGCAGGTGAGAGTCGGGGTAGAGCGCCCCCTGTCCCCTAACTGGTTACCCAGGACTTGGAGTGATGGCCATTGATGTTAATGGGGTTGAGAATACACCTCCCTGACCCTATAGCAGTGACAGCAGGGGGTCTAGGAATTACCTTATCAGTGGGAGTCATGTGGGTGGAGCTTCAAAAATAGACAATTCTTCTAAGGATAATTGCCCTATTACACATATCACACAGGAGGAGACATTTATTACTGTAGGGAGATGTGTCTGATGTGTATATGGGGAATGTGAATATCAATGTATATAATTTCCTATACATAACTGTGTATAATGTCCTATAGATCACTGTATATAAGGATGCATATATAACTGTATATGAGATAAATCTATGTAATGGGGGGAGGGTCGCTGCATATTAGAGGATATCCAGGATGTCATTGTATATAAAGAATTGCAGCCGCTATATGAAAGGATGTACATATAATATACAGTATTTGGATATACAGGCAGTTCTCGACTTAAAGAACATCTACCACCAGGATGAAGGACTGTATGCAAATTACCCTGAGGGGCTCCAGGCTCCATAGGTGTTAATAGAGCCTGGAGCCCCTCAGGCTAATTTGTATACAGTCCTTCATCCTGGTGGTAGATGCCCTTTAAGTCGGGAACCTGTCAACAGAAGGATATTTCTCACTGGTGACAGGTTCCTATAGACACTAAACAGTAGATAGTGATGACATTTCTATCAAATGTGCGGCTTACTTTGTTAGTTAAATATGCAATATCAAACAAGCAATTGGATGTTACAATTTGAAATGCGCACCCCCCGGGACATCACTGCGGGTGGTGGAGGGAACCAGGTAAAGTTTGATATTGCAAATTTACTAACAAAGTAAGTCACACACTTGATAAAAACCACATCATCACTATCTACTGTGTAGTGTCTATAGGAACCTGTCACCCGACTTACAGGCGACCCCTAGTTACATACTGACCTCTCTGCCCACTGTAACCTCTGGTGAAGCTCTCTGGATGCCTTTATCAGCTGTAAGGTGTCTGTAATAAAGTTTTATTGATAATCCTTGTTCCCATGACAGCACAAAATCTGGAAAATCCAATTGTCACAATCGAATTTTGTCTGGAGCTAAATTTATAAAATCTACCAAATCCAACTTGCAAATTGAATTTAAGAACAAACCTAAAAAAACTGCAAAAGCTGCAAAATATCCCAAAATTGTAGAGGTTTATTGTCTTTTAATCTTTTTCCTTGTTTAGAAAGAATTTCTTATTTGAGTGATGCCATTGGTCGCTCTCCTGTGTGCTGAGTGGGTAAGTAACAGGAGGTAAGTGACTGTACATGATGGATTTATATTCTGTGTATTAGATATGTACATTCATGCCTGGACTTGGTTACATGCAGCCCCTGCAGTTATACAGGGCGCTGGCCTACGGGGGGCGCATACACAGAACCCTGCACCTCCAGGCTCCGCCCTCTCTGTGATGTATCTAGTAATGTATACTATGATGTCATCTCCAGCTGTTCTTCAACTTTGGAATAACTTTATGTTTACTCATTGTGTGACTTGTAATCTACATTTTCTAGCAGCTTCCTCCCTCTGCGGTCTCTGTCTCTAAATTTTCTGTCCCCTCTGTGCCGGTGGGTGGAGGCTTTTCTCCTCCTACTCACTGCCCCCCCCCCTCCATAGACTTCTATATAATCCGACTCCTCTGTGAGATTGTGCCTGGAAAAGATGACATAAATCAGAGACTTCAGAGGGAAAAGCAGATTAGGAGAGAAGGAGGGAGGATGATGGAGATAAAGTAAGATGATGAGGAAGCACTTTCATAATAATAATAATTCCTTTATTTATATAGCTCTCACAGATTATGCACAGATCTTGCCAATTCGCTTTCATCTGATAAGATATATTACACGGCTTCTTGTAGTCACTATCTATGTCACAGTTTATTTATTGAAACATTACGGAGCTTTATTGGGGTAGCACGGGCTTCTGGGCAGGGTAAAAGTTATGGGGGGTCTGGGTGGTAGTTGTGGGTCAAGGTAAAAGCTGTTGGGGCGTATGGTAGTGGTGGAGGATCAGGGTAAAAGTTGTGGGGAACAGGGTAAATATTGTGAGTATTGGGGGAGGGTAGCAGGGTAAAAGTTTTGGGTGAGTGGGGTGGCGGTGGTGGGGCAGGGTAAAAGATGTATGGATCGGGGTTGGGTAGGGAGCAAGGTAAGTGTTGTGGGCATTGGGCTGGTGGGGGAAGGGTAAAAGTTTTGGGGATCAGGGTAGTAGGGAATAGGGTAAAAGCTTTGGGATGGTAGAGAGGTGGTGGGTTGCTGGGTGGGTTGAGGATTGGGTTTGTGGTGGTGGGGATCAGGGTAAAAGTTGTAGGGGAGTGGGGTGTTGGGGGAGGGTAAAAGTTGTGATGGCTGGGGAGACAACACCCAAAATGGCAGAATTTTAGTGCATTTTCTGGTGTAAGTAAAGAGAATAGGAGGAGCAGAGTTATACTAGGCCGTCTCATCCTCCACCAGATTTAGTGGATTGGGGGGAGTTGGAATTTGTGGGGATTGGGTTGGTGGTGGGGGGATCAGGGTAAAAGTTGTATGGGAGTGGGGTGTCAGTGGAGGGGGAGGGTTAAAGTTGTGGGGATCAGTGGGGTGGTGGGGGAGCTAGGTAAAAGTTGTGTAGATTGGGTTGGTGGTGGGGGGATCAGGGTAAAAGTTGTATGGGAGCGGGGTGTCAGTGGAGGGTTAAAGTTGTGGGGATCAGGGCGGTGGTGGGGGAGCTAGGTAAAAGTTGTGTAGATTGGGTTGGTGGTGGGGGGATCAGGGTAAAAGTTGAATGGGAGCGGGGTGTCAGTGGAGGGTAAAAGTTGTGGGCATAGGGTTGGTGTTGGGGGGATCAGGGTAAAAGTTGTGTGGGAGTGGGGAGTCGAGGGAGGGTTAAAGTTGTGGGGATCAGGACGGTGGTGGGGGAGGGTAAAAGTTGTGTGGATTGGGGTGGTTGGAGGGCGGAAGACAAGACTCAAAATGGCAGAATTTTAGTGCATTTTTCTGGTGTAGGCAAAGGCACCAGATTTATCCTCCAGCCTCAGACCCTGGGATAGACCTGGCGCAGAATATGACTGTCTAGTATAACTGTGCACTGTGGTAACCAGGATAGCCGCTACACTACAGACGTCTGCTTCTGGCTCCCTCCTTAGGGTAACACAGCCAGGCAGCGGAGTCACCTACAGATTACCCCAGTTACAGACGCACCTCTCTGACCTCTGGTGAAGCTCTCTGGATGTTACTTTAGTTCCAGATCAGCTGTAAGGTGTCTGTAATGAAGTTTTATTGATAATCTTTGGTGCCATTAAAGAAAAAAAATGTGAAAATCCAGTGGTCAATAGGACAAAAATATTCTGTCTGGAGTTACAATTATAAAATATACAATTCTGACTTACATACAAATTCAATTTAAAAACAAGCCCAAAGAACATGATAGGAGTGGTACATACATCAGTCTCACCTTACAATATGAGCCCTAAAGTGTGGGCTGGTAAAATAATTATTATTGTGTTATGATTTATTATCTGGATATAAGAATAAAAATTAAAGGAAATTAACCAGTATGAAATAGTAAAAACATCTGAAAATACTCACCTCTGCTCCTCTTCATCTTGATCCTTGCACTTGTCTTTGCTCGTCTTGACACGCCGAGATCACCTAGAAAAGAGACTTATGAAAATATCCCTCCCTACACCATGAGTGGTCTAGGGATGGACATAGGGTCCCCCCATCATCATTGTACCCGACCTCTACCACTCTGCAATATGAAAACAGATCAAATGAAACTCATCATTGGGTTTGTTAGGAACAGAAATGTTAAACGGTTCTTCTACACGCTGTACAGATATCAGTGTCCACTAAGGAATAACTCTATGTCTGCTCATTGTGTGACTTGTAACCTTCATTTTCTAGCAGCTTCCTCCCTCTGCTGTAAACATTTTGGAATGGCAGAGTGGTGGGGGATTGCTGGGTACAAGTTGTGGGGAATCAGAGTGGTGGGGAACAGGGTAAGAGTTGTGGGTATTGGTGGAGGGTGGCAGGGTAAAAGTTGCGGGATTGCTGAGTGGTGGTGGGTGGCATGGTAAAAGTTGTGGGGGAGTGGCAGTGGTGCGGTTGAGTAAAAGATGTGGGGATTGGGGTTGGGTAGGGAGCAGGGTAAGTGTTGTGGGCCTTGGGCTGGTGGTGGAAGGGTAAAAGTTGTGGGCATTGGGTTGATGGTGGGGGGGATCAGGGATAAAATTTGTATTGGAGTGGGGTGTCGGTGTAGGGGAGGGTAAAAGTTGTGTGGATTGGGATGGTGGTGGGTTAATCAGGGTTAAAGTTGTTGGGGAGTGGGATGTTGGTGGAGGGTAAAAGTTGTGGGGATTGGGTTGGTGGGGGGGGGGGGTAAAAGTTGTATGGGAGTGGGGTGTTGGTGGAGGGGGATGGAAAAAGTTGTGGGGATAGGGTTTGTAGTGGGAGGGGCGGGAGGGTAGAAGTTGTGGGGATTGGGTTGGTAGTGGGGGATCAGGGTAAAAGTTGTAAGGGAGTGGAGTGTCGGTGGGAGGAGGGTAAAAGTTGTGGGGATTGGGGTGGTTGGGGGGAGACAACACTCAAAATGACAAAATTTTAGTGCATTTTCTGGTGTAAGTAAAGACAGTAGGAGGAGCAGAGTTATACCAGACCGTCTCATCCTCCACCAGATTTATCCTCCAGCCTCAGACACTGGGATAGACCTGGCGCAGAATATGACTGTCTAGTATAACTGTGCACTGTCTGAGTTTTAGATACTTTTGATAAATCAGTCCCATTGGGGTAACCAGGATAGCCGCTACACTACAGACGTCTGCTTCTGGCTCCCTATTCAGGGTTACACAGCCGAGCAACAGAGTCACCTATAAATTACCCTATAGATGGGTCAATAATAGTTTGGGACCTGAAACCCCTTTAGACCCAGGATAGGTGAGACACTAAGAGGATATAAATATGTTTCTTTGATGATGAATGGACGACCAAAAGTGGAATCTGGGGAGAGCACAGTACAGACAGTCCCCTATTTAAAGACACCCGACTTAAAGACCACCCCTAGTTACAGACGGACCTTTTAGACAAAGTAGACAGTGTCCAGAAAAAAGGGGGTTAAAACTAAATTTAAAAGGTGGAGGAGCCACTAACACGGCATACTCCCATATAAGCCAGAAAGTCACAGGATCAAAAATATAAAGTTAGTGCTCTACTCCTTGTGATGTTATCAAAGACGAGAAACTCTCACCACCTTCTCGTAGACTGAAAATAAAAGATATCCACGACTCCTTGCATCACCATTCATCCTCCTTCACTGGGTTCAAGCGCAATCCTCGTCCCGTTTCCGTGTCCGTGATGCACTCTTACTCCTGTGTCTGGAAGTCAGGAAAGGAAAGTGCAGGTTGGCAAGTTCAAAGGGAAATGGTTTTTATTAAATATACTCACAAGAGTCAAGTTAAAAGTTTGTATATAGTGAAACATAGAACGCCAAAGACCTCGCCCGACCCAGGTTTCACCTCTTCAGGCTTCAGGACCTTTTTGACCACTGTGATCTCTGGTGAAGCTCTCTGGATGTTACTTTAGTCCCAGACTACAATGATCAGCTGTAAGGTGTCTGTAATAAAGTTACACAAGGACAAAAAATTTTTGATTATAAAATATACAGTTTTTACTTACATACAAATTCAAGTTAAGAACAAACACAAAGACCATGAGAGGAGTGGTACATACATCAGTCTCACCTTAATTTATGGGGTCCTAAAGGGGCCAAACGTTACCAAGCTCAACAAGTGGGTGGGTGTGGGTTTGTATGATAATTATGTAGGTTTATGATTGTGCTATGATTTATTATCTGGATATAAGATTAGACAAATAAATATTTAATGGAAATTTAAGGAAATCATCCAGTATGACAAAGTAAAAAAAAACACTGAAAATACTCACCTACTCTTCATCTTGATCCCGGCGCTTGTCTTTGCTAGTCTTGACATCCCGGGATCACCTAGAAAAGAGACTTAGAAAAAGCCGATCATGGGGACGAGATGTCGGGTGCTCTGGGCTCCGGTCAGTATTTTCAGTGTTTTTTTACTTTTTCCTGCTGGTTGATTTCCTTTATACAGACAAATCAGTCTCATAGCATAACTATGAGTGTGGGAGCGAGGTGGGACTTTCTGCAGTGAAAAACAACCCAAGTGCAGTAGAGATGAGGGAAATGGAGCAGATCTGGTACCCGGCCAGGGGTAAGGGGCTTATATCTTGGCCACATACTGGAATGTGGGGTTTCTCTCCATCCATTTCACACCGGATAGACTGGGATTATCCCACCAAGGAGGTTGTCATGGGTTATTGCTGGTGATGATGGAGAAGTATTGTGGTCAGGGACAGAGATGATGTTTGACACCAGAAGATACTGTAAAGTGCTATGGGACAAGATGAGAACATATCAGGAATGAAACCAAATGTCCCAGCAAATAGGAGAAACCCAGCAGAAAACTCATCAGGAACAAGAGGTGCAGGGTCAGTAGAGCCATCAAGAACAAGAGCATCCACAGGGTCAGGGTCATCGGGAACAAGAGTGACATCACTAGCAGGGTCACTAGTGACAGGCAGTAGCAATATAATGGAGAAGATATAAGTAAAGCAAGTACCTGTAGGTCAAGCTACTATCCCCCTTCATGTCCCTTCAGGGTCACGCACCAGTTCCTCTAAACCCTTCGGGGTCAGCTGTCACTGAACTGGGACTACTCCTGGGGTAGCGACCTGGTGGCTCCCTGCAGCGAAGACCAGATCCCCGTATGGGGGTTAAAGGGTGAAAACCAGGGAATCACTTAGACAACGCCCTCAGGATTAGCCCTAAGCCAAACCAGTTCAGTGGCACAGTGGGTCCTCACCCGCTGCCTTACATTACCCAAGAGAGGAATATAGAGATGCTACTCGCAGGATAATTCTTATAAGAAATGGAAATTTATTGAAAACTTCATGAAAGTTAAAGTAGATACTGGACAAATCCACACATTTCTACATAAGACCACCCCATAGAGAAGACCACCTCCCTAAAAGACCAAGTTTTTTAGCAATCATTTTTGTTTATACTCTATAAAACCTGCCCCTCTATGAGCGGACCACCATTTATCTAACCAAAGACCACTTTTTGTGCATTTTTTTTTCTTTAACAATATTCAGTCTAGCATCTGTAAACCTGATTTATCAAATGTTAAGTTGTAAAATTTCCAAAAATTCTTGGATCCAATCCCAGTAGAAAATGGAATTTTATAAACTTAGCCCCCTAAAATCACTTTTGGGCTGAGCTCAAAGACCTTCCACCACCCTCCTCCCTCATTTCCCAAGCATCAATGTCATTAGTATTATTGCTTTCTTGTCAATTGGGTGGAGCCAGAGTGTTTTCTCCAGCCTAGGGCCAATCATCTGACAGTAGAGAGTCTAATTAGAATAGTTCCTGGGTAGGGTCAGTACACAATATGCTAAATAGGCTTCTTACTGTCAGATGGGCGGCCCTAGACATCAAAAATAAGTTTGCCCAGGAATGATGGGGGCTAAAAGGAAATGTGTCACCAAAATAATCCAGATTTTTTATTAATGAGAATTGTTTTTTTAACCTTTTACTAATTGTTGATGAAATAATTTTTTATTGCTTTACACATTTGAGAAAAAAAAATTACTACAATTGTAAGAAAACACTTCCATCTGCGCTGCAATGAGTGGAGTCACATATATTACAGGATGGAGGTGATGGAGATGATGGAGGTGGTGAAAGGTCGTATGTAAATTATATGAATTTTGGAAAATGAGATTTCAGGGGGAATGGAATAAGAGGGCCACGCTGATGTGTAACAATGGAAGGGAAGCCACACTGGGGGTAGTAGAGGGTAACAATGGGGGGGGGGGTCATCAACCTGGAATATCATTTATATTGTTTGTGTCATGAAGAGTCATGAATTCTCCAATCTACTTTCTGTATCAATTTTCAAGATCTCTGCTTGCTTTCAAGCGCTGCAGAATTTGGTGGCGCTATATAAATAAAGTTTATTATTATAAGAATAGGGACCATGAGAGGAGAGCCTTGTGCTGGAGTAAGATTAGGGAGGGGTCATGTTGGAGGACAGGAATGATGGGGCCTCAGTCTGGTTATGTGTGTGGGGGCTGGGGTGACTTGGGTATTTAGTAATAGTCTGGGCCAGATTCTCTATAATATACTAATGTGATGACAAGCAGAAGTTTTGGGGCCTTTCATCATTATTTATGTGCTTCGGTGCTGTACTTGATTGCTGACCCATCGAAAACTTTATTTAGCTTTGTGTATTTTATTTCCTTTGAGCAGAACACCACATTTTTTCGGTAAAAAATGTTGTGTTTTGCTCAGAGGCTTCAGTTGTATTGTATCAGCTGTAATATTTACATTGAATAGTGCCCAAGAGAGGCCAAAATATATGGTGCCACAGATAGGTCAAAATGTGTGATGCCCAGGAGAGGCAAAATGTGTGATGCCCAAGAGAGGCAAAAGGTGTGGTGCCCAAGAGAGGCAAAATGTCTGATGCCCTAGAGAGGCAAAAGGTGTGATGCCCAAGAGGCAAAAGGTGTGATGCCCAAGAGGCAAAAGGTGTGATGCCCAAGAGGCAAAAGGTGTGATGCCCAAGAGGTAAAAGGTGTGATGCCCAAGAGGCAAAAGGTGTGATGCCCAAGAGGCAAAGGTGTGATGCCCAAGTGGCCAAAATGTATGATGCCCAAGAGAGGCAAAAGGTGTGATGCCCAAGTGGCCAAAATGTATGATGCCCAAGAGAGGCAAAAGGTGTGATGCCCAAGAGGCAAAGGTGTGATGCCCAAGTGGCCAAAATGTATGATGCCCAAGAGAGGCAAAAGGTGTGATGCCCAAGAGGCCACTTCCTATTGTGCCCAAGAGAGGCAAAATGTGTGATGCTAAGCCCAAGAGGCAAAATGTGTGATGCCATGCCCAAGAGGCAAAATGTGTGATGCCCAAGAGGCAAAATGTATGATGCCCAAGAGAGGCAAAAGGTGTGATGCCCAAGAGGCAAAGGTGTGATGCCCAAGTGGCCAAAATGTATGATGCCCAAGAGAGGCAAAAGGTGTGATGCCCAAGAGGCCACTTCCTATTGTGCCCAAGAGAGGCAAAATGTGTGATGCCAAGCCCAAGAGGCAAAATGTGTGATGCCAAGCCCAAGAGGCAAAATGTGTGATGCCATGCCCAAGAGGCAAAATTTGTGATGCCCAAGAGGCCACTTTGTGATGCCATGCCCAAGAGGCCAAATTGTTGATGCCCAAGAGGCCACTTTGTATTATGCCCAAGAGAGGCCAAAATGTGTGATGCCATGCCCAAGAGGCAAATGTGTGATGCCATGCCCAAGAGGCAAAATGTGTGATGCCCAAGAGGCAAAATGTATGATGCCCAAGAGAGGCCAAAATGTATGATGCCCAAGAGGCCACTTTGTATTATGCCCAAGAGAGGCCAAAATGTGTGATGCCCAAGAGGCCAAAATGTGTGATGCCCAAGAGGCCAAAATGTATGATGCCCAAGAGAGGCCAAAATGTATGATGCCCAAGAGGCCAAAATGTATGATGCCCAAGAGAGGCCAAAATGTATGATGCCCAAGAGAGGCCAAAATGTATGGTGCCCAAGAGAGGCCAAAATGTATGGTGCCCAAGAGAGGCCAAAATGTATGATGCCCAAGAGAGGCCAAAATGTATGATGCCCAAGAGAGGCCAAAATGTATGGTGCCCAAGAGAGGCCAAAATGTATGGTGCCCAAGAGAGGCCAAAATGTATGGTGCCCAAGAGAGGCCAAAATGTATGGTGCCCAAGAGAGGACCAAACTAATGGTGCCCGAGTGCGGACCAAACTAATGGTGCCCGAGTGCGGACCAAACTAATGGTGCCCGAGTGCGGACCAAACTAATGGTGCCCGAGTGCGGACCAAACTAATGGTGCCCGAGTGCGGACCAAACTAATGGTGCCCGAGTGCGGACCAAACTAATGGTGCCCGAGTGCGGACCAAACTAATGGTGCCCGAGTGTGGACCAAACTGATGGTGCCCGAGTGTGGACCAAACTGATGGTGCCCGAGTGTGGACCAAACTGATGGTGCCCGAGTGTGGACCAAACTGATGGTGCCCGAGTGTGGACCAAACTGATGGTGCCCGAGTGTGGACCAAACTGATGGTGCCCGAGTGTGGACCAAACTAATGGTGCCCGAGTGTGGACCAAACTAATGGTGCCCGTGTGTGGACCAAATCCTTATCTGAAATGTCATCTGATTATTGTATATTATTGTGCTGCTGATTCTCCTGCATTTTTTAATTTCTCTTTTGTTTTCTTGCAGAGCTCATGTGTGGTACAAGCAGTATATATCCCATATGTGCTGATTGTGCCGCCATACGCCGTGTACCTTCTGTGAGAGGCGCCAGTATCACATGCTGCACTCAATGGCAGTGTATATAGAGGAAATCTCTGTGTGCATTGATATAGTAATCAATTGTACTGGTGTCTTAAAGAGATAGTTGTACATTTGATCGAGGGGTTAATATTGAGACTCCTGGACCCCTGGAGGAAGAGGTGAGTAACTGCACCCGTCAGGACATACACAAATATCTAGGTACCAGAATCAGACCCAGTACCTGGGAGGTGGATGGAAGATGAGCTGCAGGGATCCTGCACAGCCGCTCCTCTCCGGTAAGTAGTGATATGTTATTATGTTACTGTTACCATATATAATTACACATGTTTATGACGTGTTTGTATGTCAGTAGGTCACCCAGGCCATAGAGGGATCACAGGATCTGTATATAGGCTCCAGATCAGCGGCAGCAGAGCTTCCAGGAATATGCTCCGGATACACAGCATCACAGCCTGAGGAAGGGGCGTTCTCCAGTCCACAACGTCTCATCCCTGGTACTTACCTGCACTGACTACATTATATCTATTCTATAATAGTTATATTATCTCCAAGGAGAAGTGTCAGGCCTGGAGATTGGGAATACGGATGTAGAAATATATATTTGCAGGATTTTCAGCTGTATTGCAGTGTATATGTCTGAGCTGTAATATCATATACAAACTGTGTCCAGGATGGTGACTTGTGTTTATGATTGAGGATAATGGAACAATTACTGATGTGTTTCTTGGTGTCTAATATAAGATAGGACATGGGGGGAGGAGGTGCGCGGTGCTGTACCCCACCTGTACAGACCGGGGTGTCACTGGTAAGTGCACAGCACCAGGTCACCCATTTATGGGGGGTCAGCACGGGGCTCTGTGATCTGCGGCAGGTGATAGAGGGGGTGCAATGTGTCTAATCCCTACCAATAGAGAGCGCCCCACAATTCTCACTGATAGGGGGAAGAAGGGAATTGGGGTGACTCTCCTCGATGAGGTCCAGCACCTTTAATAAAGGATTATTTTCTCTGCTGTTCCTCATTGCCATTTGTCTCCTTTCTTCCTCCAGGACATCACATCCATCACAGTGTCCTGATCCCTACAAGGAATCCGACCGCTCATCCATATCCTACAGATGGAGAATCCAGAGAAGAGAAAGACACAGATCCCCCAGGATTCCCCCTCAGCCATCGCTTCCTGTCCTGACCTGGAGAAGCTGAGGCTGATGACTACTATACGAGCGCCAGGTTCTCCATCACTGCCTCACGTCTCTGCCTTCTTCTCCCACCCAGAAGATGAGGCACTGACCTGGGATTCCTCCTCAGACTAATGATCACATTGTATAGTAAGACGTCATGGAGGCTCCGCTGTTACTGTATATTGTCCAGACTGTGGGAAATCCCCCATCATGGAGAGATGGGAACAGCTCAGCTGTGATCTGTCATTTAGGGTCCAAGTGGGATTAAACGTTGTCTTTCCATCTGATGTGTGAGTGACGTGTTTTATATCATCTATATCTATATCTGCCAGAGAGCGGATAGAAAGGGATGTGACACCTAGGACACTATTGTTTAGGCCACTTTTACCACAAATATATAAAAATTGAGGTTACAGAGGTCACGCCCTTTCACATCTCACTCACCTTATCAAGAAAAAAATGAGGGAACATTTATGAGGACGTGTTCACACACTGCGGAGGAGGGGGGGGGGTCCTGATCACAGATGTATATGGAGACAAGTAACATGTGTCGTGTTCTAACAGATTCAGAACACAAGATACTCGTTACCAATCACAAGCGTTTAGGGAGTGTTCACACTTCAGATTTTCAGATCCATTTTTCAATGTCCAAATCAGGAGTGGAGTGAAGAAAGCAGAGGAGCAGTTCTCACCCATTGTTATCCACTCCTGTTTTTGGCCTTCAAAACTGCGTCTGAAAAACTACTTGATAATCAGATTGGAGGTTTTAGGTGCAGTTTCTTATTTTAACAGGTGAACAACATGAACTGAACAGGTGAATCTGATTTATTGGATATGTTTCCCCTTTAACCCCTTAATGCCAAAGCCACTTTTCACCTTCCTGACACGGCCCATTTTTTCAAATCTGCCCCGTGTCATTAAAAGGGTGATGCCACACATGGCGTTTTTATCCCGTTTTTGTTTCGTTTTTAAGCAGTCAGTCCGAAAACGCATGCGTTTTTGACCAGTTTTAATTAAGATAATTGGTAAAACCTGTCAAAAACTGATGCGTTTTCAACAGACTGATTAAAAACGGACCAAAAACTGGTTCAAAATGTCATGTGTGGCATCACCCTAAGGGTGAAGACACACGTGGCGTTTTTAGGCCGTTTTTGGGCCGTTTTTAGTTAGTGCATTTTCAGATTGTTAAAAATGCAAAAAAAAACATCCGTTTTTTAAAAACGCATCCATTTTTTGAAAACGCATGCGTTTTTGTCAGTTTTTCCAAAAATTGCGTAATTAAAAACGGTCGAAAACGCATGCGTTTTCAAAAAACTGATGCGTTTTTTACTATCTGAAAACGCACTTAGTAAAAACTGCCTAAAAACGCCACATGTGTCTTCACCCTAAGGGGTTTAATTATGCAAATTCTGAAAAACTGACAAACACGCATGCGGTTTAAAAAATGCATCCCTTTTAAAAAAAAGCGGATGCGTTTCATAAGAGCAAAAATACTTGATCATTAACTTTAACCGAATGTCGGCTTTATGTGGACTTGGCTTTTTATGCATCTTCTCATTTTTGTAGGATGTTATGGGGCTTTGAACTTTAGGTGCGATTTTTCACATTTTCATAAAAAGGCAAACTCAGCTATTGAGGGACCTGCTCAGATTTCAAGTTACTTTTAGAGGCCTAAATAATAGTAAAACCCCATATATTACACTTTTTTGACCCTGGGTTAAAGGGGGGCCATTGGTCTTCTGTGTTTTCCCTATTTCCATCTGGGGCTACTTGTGTCCCCCATGCAGGGGCGGACTGGCCATAGTACCCACCGGGAATTTTCCCGGTGGGCCGGTCGGTCCTGGGCCGGTGCAGAGCTCGTCCGGGGCCGGTCCGCACTCCCTCCCTTCAACTTTTCATCTAATCTATAGTACCTGCATCGTACGATTAGTACACAGACGCAGCGCAGCGCCGCTGCTTCTGCGTCTGTGCATACACTCAGTGGAGGAGCGCTGACACCTAGCAGATGTCAGTCTGCCTCCATGTAGCTCCGCGGCTTGATGTGAGAGGCGCGGAGCAGTGACGTCACTATCCCGCGCCTCTACACCAAGCTGCTGAAGACCGGGGACGAGACGAACCTGCGCCATAGAGGTGAGTATTATGGGTTTTTTTTTTTGTTTAAATTATAGAATTGGGACATTAAATCTTTATCTGGGGCGGGGGGGGGACATTATTCTTTATCTGGGGCTGGCGGGGCCATAAATTATATGTCTGGGGCGGGGGGGGGGCATTATTCTTTATCTGGGGCTGGCAGGGGGGATAAATTATATGTCTGGGGTGGGGGGGCATTATTCTATATCTGGGGCATGCAAGGGGCATTGATTATATGTCTGGGGCGCATGAGGGGGGGCCTTATTCTATTTCTGGGGCTGGCAGGGGGTATTGATCATATGTCTGGGGGGGGGAATTATTCTATATCTGGGGCTAGCAAGGGGCATTGATTATATGTCTGCCGGGGGGGGCATTATTCTATATTTGGGGCTGTCAGGGGGCATTAATTATATGTCTGGGGCGTGCGGGGGGGGGGGCATTATTCAATATCTGGGGCTGTCAGGAGGCATTAATTTTATGTCTGGAGCGGGCTGGGTCCATTAATTCTTTTTCTGGGGCCGACTGGGGCCATTAATTCTATTTCTGGGGTAGGCTGGGGCCATTAATTCTATTTCTGGGGTAGGCTGGGTCCATTAATTCTTTTTCTGGGGCCGACTGGGGCCATTAATTCTATTTCTGGGGTAGGCTGGGGCCATTAATTCTATGTCTGGGGTAGGTTGGGGGCATATATTGTATGTCTGGGGTAGGCTGGGGCCATTAATTCTATGTCTGGGGCAGGCTGGGGCCATTAATTCTATGTCTGGGGCAGGCTGGGGCCATTAATTCTAAGTCTGGGGCAGGCTGGGGCCATTAATTCTATGTCTGGGGCAGGCTGGGGCCATTAATTCTATGTCTGGGGTAGGTTGGGGGCATATATTGTATGTCTGGGGTAGGCTGGGGCCATTGATTCTATGTCTGGGGCAGGCTGGGGCCATTAATTCTATGTCTGCGGCAGGCTGGGGCCATTAATTCTAAGTCTGGGGCAGGCTGGGGCCATTAATTCTAAGTCTGGGGCAGACTGGGGCCATTAATTCTATGTCTGGGGCAGGCTGGGGCCATTAATTCTATGTCTGGGGCAGGCTGGGGCCATTAATTCTATGTCTGGGGCAGGCTGGGGCCATTAATTCTAAGTCTGGGGCAGGCTGGGGCCATTAATTCTATGTCTGGGGCAGGCTGGGGCCATTAATTCTATGTCTTGGGCAGGCTGGGGCCATTAATTCTATGTCTGGGGCAGGCTGGGGCCATTAATTCTATGTCTGGGGCAGGCTGGGGCCATTAATTCTATGTCTGGGGTAGGTTGGGGGCATATATTGTATGTCTGGGGTAGGCTGGGGCCATTAATTCTATGTCTGGGGCAGGCTGGGGCCATTAATTCTATGTCTGGGGCAGGCTGGGGCCATTAATTCTAAGTCTGGGGCAGGCTGGGGCCATTAATTCTATGTCTGGGGCAGGCTGGGGCCATTAATTCTATGTCTGGGGCAGGCTGGGGCCATTAATTCTATGTCTGGGGCAGGCTGGGGCCATTAATTCTATGTCTGGGGCAGGCTGGGGCCATTAATTCTATGTCTGGGGTAGGTTGGGGGCATATATTGTATGTCTGGGGTAGGCTGGGGCCATTAATTCTATGGCTGGGGCCATTAATTCTATGTCTGGGGCAGGCTGGGGCCATTAATTCTATGTCTGGGGCAGGCTGAGGCCATTAATTCTAAGTCTGGGGCAGGCTGGGGCCATTAATTCTATGTCTGGGGCAGGCTGGGGCCATTAATTCTATGTCTGGGGTAGGCTGGGGCCATTAATTCTATGTCTGGGGCAGGCTGGGGCCATTAATTCTATGTCTGGGGCAGGCTGGGGCCATTAATTCTATGTCTGGGGCAGGCTGGGGCCATTAATTCTATGTCTGGGGTAGGCTGGGGGCATATATTGTATGTCTGGGGTAGGCTGGGGCCATTAATTCTATGTCTGGGGTAGGCTGGGGCCATTAATTCTATGTCTGGGGCAGGCTGGGGCCATTAATTCTATGTCTGGGGCCATTAATTCTATGTCTGGGGTAGGTTGGGGGCATATATTATATGTCTGGGGTAGGCTGGGGCCATTAATTTTATGTCTGGGGCAGGCTGGGGGCATTCATTTTATGACTGGGGAAGGCTGGGGCCATTATTATTATGCCTGGGTCATAGTAGGAGCTCTATCAATACTGGGGGGGGGGGGGGGGGGTTAAAGGAGAGAAAGAAGAAATAAAATATCCTATACTATTACAGTGTGTTACATTATGGGGCACTATTTGTGTGGTGCTAATATTTCAGGGGGCTCTATTACAGTATTTGGGGCACAGTATTGGTGGTAGCAGAAGAAGGGACAATGGGAAAGTGCAGAACATAAGACGTCTGTGTGGTAAACTCTGCAGGAAAGCTGTGTACCTGGAGAAAGAGACAAGGAGATGGTGGAACTAATGGAGAAGATGAGGAACGAGAACAATCAGAGGAGACGTCACCTGAGGTCACTGGATGCAATAGGTGAGGATCTCATGTGTTTTCTGTAGCTGTATATGATAAATACTGATTTTTTTCATGTTTACTTCTGTTTATATATGTAGTATTATAGTAGTTCTATTCTTGTACATAGGGGGCAGTATTATAGTAGTTATATTCTTGTACATAGGGGGCAGTATTATAGTAGTTATATTCCTGTACATAGGGGGCAGTATTATAGTAGTTATATTCCTGTACATAGGGGGCAGTATTATAGTAGTTATATTCTTGTACATAGGGGCAGTATTATAGTAGTTCTATTCTTGTACATAGGGGCAGTATTATAGTAGTTATATTCTTGTACATAGGGGGCAGTATTATAGTAGTTATATTCTTGTACATAGGGGCAGTATTATAGTAGTTATATTCTTGTACATAGGGGCAGTATTATAGTAGTTATATTCCTGTACATAGGGGGCAGTATTATAGTAATTATATTCTTGTACATAGGGGGCAGTATTATAGTAGTTATATTCTTGTACATAGGGGGCAGTATTATAGTAGTTATATTCTTGTACATAGGGGCAGTATTATAGTAGTTATATTCTTGTACATAGGGGCAGTATTATAGTAGTTATATTCTTGTACATAGGGGGCAGTATTATAGTAGTTATAGTCTTGTACATAGGGGGCAGTATTATAGTAGTTATATTCCTGTACATAGGAGGCAGTATTATAGTAGTTATATTCTTGTACATAGGGGGCAGTATTATAGTAGTTATATTCCTGTACATAGGGGGCAGTATTATAGTAGTTATATTCTTGTACATAGGGAGCAGTATTATAGTAGTTATATTCCTGTACATAGGGGGCAGTATTATAGTAGTTATATTCCTGTACATAGGGGGCAGTATTATAGTAGTAATATTCCTGTACATAGGGGGCAGTATTATAGTAGTTATATTCTTGTACATAGGGGGTGGTATTATAGTAGTTATATTCCTGTACATAGGGGGTGGTATTATAGTAGTTATATTCCTGTACATAGGGGCAGTATTATAGTAGTTATATTCCTGTACATAGGGGGCTGTATTATAGTAGTTATATTCCTGTACATAGGGGCAGTATTATAGTAGTTATATTCCTGTACATAGGGGGCAGTATTATAGTAGTTATATACTTGTACATAGGGGGCAGTATTATAGCAGTTATATACTTGTACATAGGGGGCAGTATTATAGTAGTTATATTCCTGTACATAGGGGGTGGTATTATAGTAGTTATATTCCTGTACATAGGGGGCTGTATTATAGTAGTTATATTCCTGTACATAGGGGGCAGTATTATAGTAGTTGTCTTGTATATGGGAGAAGGTATTGTAGTAGTTTTATTTTGTATATAGAAGGCAGGATTGAATGTGTTATTCGAACTGTGTTATTGTAGCAATATTCTTGTACATAGGAGGCAGTATCAATATATTCTTTCTCTGAATTGTACATGTATGGCACAGGGGAAAGGTATTTAAGGCTTATCGGGTCGTGTGTTTGCATCATTTACTGATCGACAGGTCACATTCTTTGCACATTAAATTCACTTAAAGCAAAACAAGAACATCTTTTCCAGTAATGCCATCTACCAACAATTTGTCTGTTATAACCCCATCCACATTATCTGACCACACCCACTTGTTTTGACTCCGCCCATAAAATGGGGCCACTTTCATAGTTTTTCCAGGGCCATTTTAAATTCCCAGTCCGCCCCTGCCCCCATGTATTGTATTGGATTTTCCCTTTCGAGGGAAATATATGTATAATATTTGTATTTACTTTCAATAAAGAATATTATATTTTTACATAAAAAAAGTTTTTTACAGCTGTTTTTTGGTATTTTAAAACCCCATAAATGACCCCATTATAGAAACTACACTCCTTAACGTATGTAAAATAACTTTTATGAAGTTTGTTAACCCTATAACTGTTTAACAGGGGATAAAACAAAACTATGAAAAGGGGATAAAACAAAATTGTGAAATTTAAATTTCTTGGGCTAAATGAATGTGTTTTTTATAAAATGTGCAAATTCTCAGTGGATAAAATACCAAAACTCCACTAAGCTTGATACCCAATCCCTCCCGTGTATAACAATGCCCCATATGTGGTGGTAACCTGCTGTATGGGCACACGCCAGGGCATGGAAGGGAAGCTGCGCCATTCAGAGCAGGTTTGTATTGTCACTTTTTAGTGGCTATACAATCTTTATTTTTTGGCAATTTGGAAATATTTACTGCCACAATAGATGCACTTTACAATTACAGGCAGTCCCCGGGTTACATAAAAGATAGGTAGGTTTGTTCTTAAGTTGAATTTGTATGTAAGTCGGAACCGTTTACTTTATCATTGTAAAGCCCAGCCAAATTTTTTTTGGTCTCTGTGACAACTGGATTTTTAAAAAAGGATTAACAAAAAAGCTTCATTACAGACACCAGTGATTACTGTTATAGCTGATCATTGTAGTCTAGGACTAGAGTACAGTAAATTAGCAACATCCAGAGGTCCGTTTGTAACTAGGGGTCGTATGTAAGTCAGGTGTTCTTAAGTAGGGGACCGCCTGTACAAGGCAGTCCCCGGGTTACATACAAGATAGGGTCCGGAGGTTTGTTCTTAAGTTGAATTTGTATGTAAGTCGAAACTGAATATTTTATAATTGAAATTCTAGACAAATTTTTTTCTTTTGCCCCAGTGACAATTGGAGTTTCAAAATTTTTGGTGTAATTGGACCAAGGATTATCAATACAGCTTCATTACAGACATGTTACAGCTGATCATTGCAGTCTGGGACTATAGTAACATCCAGAGAACTTCACCAGAGGTCAGAGGGGTCCGTCTGTAACTATGGGTTGTCTGTAAGTCGGGTGTCCTTAAGTAGGGGACTGCCTACTTCATTTTAGTCGGTAATTAGCTTATTGATGAGATTCTATTTGAATGTATGGGTGAAAGAAAATTATCAATTTTGGTTTCCTTTCTTTTTGTATCTTTTTAAAAATAATCTTATAAAAGTAATATATTATCTTTAATCTATAGATCACTACGATTACGGTGATACCTCATTATATAGTTTTTAATATATTTTTACAATTTTTACTGAAGAAAAACTAATATAGAGAAAATCTCATTTATTTTGGTATCGTCATCTTTTAGGAGATATAACCTTAATAACTTTAATAACTGTAATACTTTTTGGGTGACAGATCTGGTTTGGGGCTTATTTTTTACATGTTGAGTTGTCCTTTGCGGTGGAAAGATTTTGGCGCACATAACTTTTGGAAACAGTTTTGTAAAGGGATTTTATGAAACATGTACAGCTGGGTCCTGCAGGAGGCAAGACCTGGCTCACTGGGAAGATCGTGCCGCCCCGAGGCTGCCTGGGGCCCACCAGAGGAAATGATTCTGGGGCCCACCCTCCTGCTACATAGAAACATTGAATGATTTAAAGGAAACCTACCATTTAGAATGATCGGTGTAAGCTGTAAGTACCGGGCACCAGCTCACTTTTTAAACTTTAGAGCAGAGGAGGCTTCGGCGCTGCACGCGCCTACATAGGAAATAGCGGAGATGTTGCGCGAGCATGGTCGCGCACAGGGCCGAAGCCCCTTCTGCTCTTAAGTTTAAAAAGTGTTAAAACCGCGATACCGCGGTTTATAACACTAACGAAAGAAAGTACCGGCACCAGCTCACCCTGAGCTGGTGCCCGGTACTTACAGCTTACACCGACCATTCTAAATGGTAGGTTTCCTTTAAAAATACGCTTGCTTTTATTAGTTGATTTAAACAGAGAGTAAAGCTCATGGAGTGTTTATGATGTAATCGTGGCCTCTGCACTGATGGTCAGTCTGTGATTGAGCGTATGAGAATCTAATGGCGGTGACCTCGTGATGATATGATAACGTGAATATAATATCAAGGGCTCACCTTATTTATTGTTCGTATATCTCAGGGATCAGAGGTAAAGTAAGTCTATGAGACTCCTAGGGAAAGTACCAAAAATAATTCACCTTGTTCTCTGTGACTGTCAAAAAAAAGTCAATTATGGTCTTAGGTGAGAAAGGGAAAGATCCAAGCAGGGTCTAATTTTAGCGACTTTGTCTGTTTTTGCGCCATTTTTGTGACTTTTAACTTTTTTCTTTTTCAAGTACGCCTTGGTCTGCACCTTGTCCAGTGTGCCTTATGTATCTTAGTTTTCCAGATGTTCCGTGTGACATTTTGCCGTTTTTGTGACATTTTTGCTACAATTTTGTCGCAATTCTGCACCTGGTCCAGGGCAGGTGCAAAGGAATTTTTTTTTTCATGGACCCGATTTTAACATGTATATTGTAATTATTTCACATGCTTTAACTGTTTAACATTTTGCACAGTAACCTCTTTTGTCAAAATTTTTACATTTTTGCATTTTTTTTTTTTGGTTACTTCTAAGGGTGAGGTCACATGTAGAAGTTTAATTGCTTTTTTAATGCATTTTGAAACTAATTACAACAGCTGAGGAAAGGTGATTTGCCTTATTTCATTACTTTTAACATTTGCGTTTACAAAACGCAATATAAACGCCATGTTAATGCATGTGTTAACATTGCGTTTACTTTTTTTTTTTTTTTATTCAAATGTTAACAGTAATGTATCATAGTATCATAGTATATAAGGCTGGAAGGAGACGCAAGTCCATCAAGTCCAACCTTCAAGAATTAAATAAATGTTTTATCCCCATAACCCGTGATATTTTTTCTCTCCAGAAAGGCATCCAGGCCTCTCTTGAACATGTACATAGAGTCGGCCATAACAACCTCCTGCGGCAGAGAGTTCCATAGTCTCACTGCTCTTACAGTAAAGTACCTTTGTCTATGGTGATGGTAGAATTGCCTCTCCTCTAGGCGTAGAGGATGCCCCCTTGTCCTGGTCACAGGCCGAGGTATAAAAAGATCTTTGGAGAGATCCTTGTACTGTCCGTTCAGGTATTTGTACATTGTAATGAGGTCTCCCCTCAGTCGTCTTTTTTCTAAACTGAATAATCCCAAATTTTGTAATCTGTCATTGTATTCTAGTCCCCCCATTCCCCTAATAATCCTGGTTGCTCTCCTCTGCACCCGTTCCAGCTCTACTATGTCCTTTTTATACACTGGTGCCCAAAACTGTACACAATATTCCATGTGTGGTCTGACCAGGGATTTGTATAAGGGCAGAACTATGTCTTTATCATGAGAATCTATTCCTCTCTTGATACATCCCATTATTTTATTTGCTTTAGCAGCAGCCGCCTGGCTCTGGTCACTAAAATTAAGTTTACCATCCACCAATACCCCCAAGTCCTTTTCAGCTTCAGTTTTACTAAGTAATTGACCGTTTAGAACATAATTATACTTTTTGTTTCCATGGCCCAAGTGCATAACTTTACATTTATCTACATTAAACCTCATCAACCATTTCTCTGCCCATCCCTCAAGCTTCCACAAATCCCTCTGTAATGCTAAACTATCGACCTCAGTATTTATTACTTTACACAGCTTAGTATCATCTGCAAATATTGAAACTTGACTGTGTAAACCCACTACAAGGTCACTAATAAAAATATTAAAAAGAAGTGGCCCCAATACTGACCCCTGTGGCACTCCACTGGTAACATCAAGCCAATCTGAGAATGTGCCATTAATGACCACCCTCTGTTTTCTATCACTAAGCCAATTACTTACCCAGATACACAGATTTTCTCCTATTCCCAGCAGTCTCATTTTATATACCAACCTTTTATGTGGCACGGTGTCAAATGCCTTTGAAAAGTCCAGATATACAACATCCACAGCGTCCCCCAGATCCAGTCTTGAACTTACCTCCTCGTAGAAACCAATCAGATTAGTCTGACAGGACCGATCTCTCATAAACCCATGCTGACGCTGGGTTATAAGGTTGTGCACAGTGAGATACTCCAGGATAGTATCTCTAATAAACCCCTCAAATATTTTCCCCACCACAGCAGTTAGACTTACGGGTCTGTAGTTTCCAGGATCGCTATTTGATCCTTTTTTGTATATTGGTACCACATTTGCTATGCGCCATTCCTGTGGAACATAACCAGTCCTCAGTGAATCTTCAAATATTAAAAATAACGGTCTGTCTATCACCGTACATAATTCTTGCAGAACCCGGGGGTGTATGCCATCTGGCCCAGGTGATTTATCTATCTTAGTGGTTGCGAGGCGGCGCCGTACCTCTTCCTGGGTTAAACTGTTGACATTATAAAAAGAATTTACATTATTCCTCATTGTGTCTTCCACCAGGTGATTTTCCTGGGTAAAGACAGTTGAGAAGGCGACATTCAGTAGATTGGCCCTTTCCTCATCTCCTTCCACCATGACCCCCATGTTATTTCTAAGGGGACCCACACTCTCTGTTTTTAGTTTCTTATCATTTATATACTTGAAAAATAATTTGGGATTATTTTTGCTCTCCCTGGCAATATTTATTTCAGTCTCTATTTTTGCGGCCTTTATCTGCTTTTTACAGGATTTATTTTTCTCTCTATAATTCTGTAATGCCTCATCGCTACCTTCACGTTTTAGCACCTTAAACGCTTTATCTTTCTCGCTTATTGCTTTCCTTACAAGACTAGTTAGCCACATAGGCTTTTTCTTGTTCCTTTTATGCTTTTTCCCATAAGGTATGTGTTTCTCACAGGACTTTTTCAGAATATATGAGAAAAAGTCCCATTTTTGGGGGGGCTTTTGTCTTTGAGAGCATTATCCCAGTCTATGCCTTTAAGGTCTTCCCTTAGTTGCTGAAAATTTGCCCTCCTGAAGTTTAGAGTGTTGGTTGCCCCTTCACTAACGCTCTTAGTGAAGCGTAATACAAAATCAATGATATTATGATCACTATTCCCCAGGTTCCCCCCAACCTGTAGTTTTGATACCCTATCAGGTCTGTTGGTAAGGATAAGGTCCAGCAGTGCCCCCCCTCTTGTTGGCTCCAGGACTAGTTGCGACAGGTAATTGTCTTTTGTTGTTGACAAGAACCTGCTACCTTTGCAGGACCTGCAGGTTTCTGCCCCCCAGTCAATATCTGGGTAATTGAAGTCCCCCATGATAAGTACTTCACCATGCTTTGAAGCCGCATCCATTTCACTTATCAGCATTTCCTCTGCTGCCTCCATTATATTTGGAGCCTTATAACAAACCCCTAGTAATATTTTATTATTCTTTTTCCCTCCTCTTATCTCCACCCATAGGGACTCCACATTTGCGTTACTGATGTCATCTCGCAAGATGGGCTTGAGGCAATAATTCACATATAAACAAACCCCTCCCCCTTTTTTATTTATACGATCCTTTCTAAAAAGACTATAACCATCTATAGTAACAGCCCAGTCATAGCTACTGTCCAGCCATGTCTCGCTGATACCCACTATATCATATTTCCGTTCCAACATCAAGAGTTTCAGTTCCTCCATTTTGTTTGTGAGGCTTCTGGCATTTGTGTACATACACTTTATATGGTTTTCCCTGTCCGTATTCCTTCTGTCTTCCCCAATCTCATTCCAGCCCCCCTTCCTCCCCCATGGACTATGACTCTTCCCAGCTCTCTATGTACACCGTCTATTTGCCCTGCACAAGTGTAGTTGCCCTCCCCCCAGGTCTCTAGTTTAAACACTCCTCCAACCTTCTAGCCATTTTTTCCCCTAAAACAGCGGCCCCCTCCCCATTGAGGTGCAGCCCATCCCTACTGTAGAGCCTGTAGCCAACAGAAAAGTCAGTCCAGTTCTCCATGAACCCAAACCCCTCCTTCCTACACCAACTTTTGAGCCACTTATTTACCTCCTTGATCTCCCGCTGCCTTTCTGGTGTGGCACGTGGTACAGGCAGTATTTCGGAGAAAATTACCTTTGAGGTCCTTGCCCTGAGCTTATGGCCTAAATCTCTGAAATCATTTTTAAGGACCTTCCACCTACCTCTTACTTTGTCATTAGTGCCAATGTGGACCATGACCGCTGGTTCCTCACCAGCCCCTCCCAGTAATCCATCAACCCGATCCGCAACATGCCGAACCCGAGCACCCGGCAAACAACACACTGTTCGGTATGCACGGTCTTTGTGACAGATTGCCCTGTGTGTTCCCCTAATAATGGAATCTCCCACTACCAGCACCTGTCTGACCTTGCCTGTGCTCCCATTACCCTTCTTACTGGAGCAGACATTCCCCTGGTTGCTAGCGGCCACGTCTTTCTGCAGCATTGCTACCCCAGAGCTGATATCCCCCTCATCCGCCAGCCTGGCAAACTTATTGGGGTGCACCAGATCAGGACTAGACTCTCTACAACTCTTCCCTCTACCCCGCCTTCTACATGTTACCCAACAAGCTGCCCCCTCACTCTGCACCTCCATACTTCCCTCCCCACACCCATCTTCCCCAGAGAGTTTGTGCTCCAGGAGCAGCAAACTTCGTTCCATATTATCAATTGCCCGTAGCCTTGAAACTTGCTCATTTAGATCCAGAATCTGGGCTTCCAGATGAGCAATTTTCACACACCCCACACAGCAGTATTCCCCCTCGAACGGCTGTTCAAGGAAAGCATACATGGCACAGGATGTACACCGTGTAGCAATGCCACTTATGGAGTCCATTATTCTAATGGGGATTACAATAGAAATATGCACAGAAAGAAGAATTTACAGTCAAAGTAACACAAAACACAGAAGTTACCTGCTAAAGCCCCTCAAACTTAAGTCCCTTAAACCTAAGTCACACTTAAGACACTGCACACACTTCAGATCAATGCACACTCGCCGCCAAGCTCACACACTCGCTTTGCTAATGCTTTTTTAAAAGTTATCTGCCACAAAAATCTGCAGAGCTCACTGCACAAGATCTGGCTGGAAAATCAGCTGTTGTAATTAGTTTCAAACGGATTAAAAATGCAACATGTTAAATCCCAAATTAACAGTAGTGTCCACTGTATAACCCTCTCACATGGCTTGTGTCCTCTCCTGTATATAACCCCCTCACGTGGCTTGTGTCCACTCCTGTATATAACCCCTCACATGGCTTGTATCCTCTCCTGTATATAACCCCCTCACATGGCTTGTATCCTCTCCTGTATATAACCCCCTCACGTATATGACCCCTGAGGAAGCCTGTGTACTCAGGCGAAACGCGTGGGGATCATTGCCCCTAGTGCCTAGCATCGATCAAGTGTTCACCTAGGTAATATATGGCTGTGATTATGCTTCACTCTTTTTATGACTTCTTTTGATACCACACTCGTGTAGATTGTTATCTGACCTAATGTGATTATAGCTATACAAGCCTGCCTTACCTTAAAATGTATTATGTATTGCTGCACTGGGGACACTAGGATTCATGTAGCACTTGCATGTGCTATTTTAAATGTTTTTACTCTCTCTTATTTTGATTTAATAAAGCGATTGTTATTATTACATTCCTCTTGGACATCCGCTTTTCCTTTTCTAAACTTAATGCAGTGATATTTTGGATGTTTACAAAAATATTTATGACCCAAATCTTTGCCTATGTATATTTTAAAATGTTATTCTATAAGAGCCGTAGCATATGCACTTGCCCCACAGTAGATTGCTAGCGGATTGCAGGCACACCCGTGCCCCTCTCCGTGGCGGCGCCCCTTTCCGTGCTCACTCATCCCACCACTTTCCGTCTTCTGTCCCGCTTGGCCAGCACGCGCTCCTGCACTCGCGGATTTAAAGGGCCAGTGCGCTGATTGGTGCCACCCACTTCCCGGGTTCCTATAAAGACTGGCAGCTATTAGATTGGTAGCCATAGCACATGTCCCCCAGTATATAGGTAGCCACAGCACACACCCCAGTATATAGGTAGCCATACTCTAATTAGAGAGGTAGCCACAGCACATACTCCAAGTAGGGAGGTAGCCACAGCAGATACTCCCAGTATATAGGTAACCACAGCACATGCCCCCAAGTAGATAGATAGCCAAAGCACATGCCCCCCATTAGATAGGTAGCCACAGCACATGCCCCCCAGTAGATAGGTAGTCACAAAAAAAAAAGAATATTCACTTACCAGCACTCCCTGCGGCCAGCTCCTCATCGCTTTCACGCTCTTCTCTTTGACCCAGGCTTAGACGATGGCGGCGATGGCACCTGGGTCGTACAAAGGACGTGGGCAGCGGTAACATTGCTGCCTGTGTCCAGTGATTAGTCTAAGAGACACAGCAGCAGCCGTCACTATTTATTAAAGATCTGTCTGAGAGCCAGATGCAGCCAACAAAAGAGCCATATCTGGCTCCCGAGCCATAGGTTCCCTACTCCTGACCTAGGGGGTACATTGTGAAAGGTAGCTGCTGGGGAGGCCCACTATAAGGGGGAACTGCTGCTAAGGTACACAATATCAGAAGGCCATAGAGCAGAGGTCAGGAACCTTTTTGGCTGAGAGAGCCACGAACGCCGCATATTTTAAAATGTTATTCCATAAGAGCCGTAGCATATGCACATGCCCCACAGTAGATTGCTAGCGGATTGCAGGCACACCTGTGCCCCTCTCCCTGGCGGCGCCGCTTTTCGTGCTCACTCATCCCACCACTTTCCGGCTTCTGTCCCGGTTGGCCAGCACGCCCTCCTGCACTCGCGGATTTAAAGGGCCAGTGCGCTGATTGGTGCCACCCACTTCCCGGGTTCCTATAAAGACTGGCAGCTATTAGATTGGTAGCCATAGCACATGTCCCCCAGTATATAGGTAGCCACAGCACACAACCCAGTATATAGGTAGCCATACTCTAATTAGAGAGGTAGCCACAGCACATACTCCCAGTAGGGAGGTAGCCACAGAAGATACTCCCAGTATATAGGTAACCACAGCACATGCCCCCCATTAGATAGGTAGCCACAGCACATGCCCCCTAGTAGATAGGTAGTCACAAAAAAAAAAAATATTAACTTACCAGCGCTCCCTGCGGCCAGCTCCCACGCTCCCACGCTCTTCTCTTTGACCCAGGCTTAGACGATGGCGGCGATGGCACCTGGGTCGTACAAAGGACGTGGGCAGCGGTAACATTGCTGCCTGTGTCCAGTGATTAGTCTAAGAGACACAGCAGCAGCCATGGGCGCACCTGCCATGAGGCGAGTTGAGCATCTCGCCTCAGGCGGCGCGCCTCCTGCTCGACGAGGGGGCGGCATCGTGCTCCCACTCCTCACCGGCAGGCACCAAGTTGCCCGCCGGACCCCCGCTGCCACGTTGCAGTCCACCGTCCGGTACCATGTTCCCCGCTGCCACCATGCGCCCGCTCCCTGCTGGCGCTGACACCGTGCTTCTGGCACTCCAGTGCTCTGTCCAGCTCCGTGCTTCCGGCCGCTGGCAGACACTCCCGCCCCCGCATAATTATGCTCCCGCATACCTCTTCTCCTGCCCCCCACACTCCACCGCTCCCCCCGCTGCTCTCCCCGCTGGTCCCGACGCCGGCCGACACCAGCGCACCCCCCCCCCCCCGGTCCGCTCTCAGCTCCGACCCCGTAGCCGGCTGCACTCCCCCCAAGCTCCCAGTTCCGACCACGCTCCCACGGTCCCGGCTCTCAACCCCCCCCCCCCCAATCCCTTGCATCCGGCTTCGACCTCCCCCGCTCACGGTCCCGACTCTCCCCCCCTCCAACCCTCACTCCCGGCCTGATACCGCCTGCTGTGCTGCAGGACAAGGCAGAAAAGGCCCCAAAACCATAAAAGAAAGGTAAAGGTATTTATCTTTGCATATATAAATATATATGTATATATATATATATATATCTGTGTGTGTGTGTATATGCGTATGTTTATGTGTGTGTGTATATATGTATATGCGTGTGTATATGTGTGTGTGTATATGTATATGCGTATGTGTGTGTATATATGTATATGCGTATGTGTGTGTGTATATATGTATATGCGTATGTGTGTGTGTATATATGTATATGCGTGTGTATGTGTGTGTGTATATATGTATATGCGTGTGTATGTGTGTGTGTATATATGTATATGTGTATGTGTGTGTGTATATATGTATATGCGTGTGTATGTGTGTGTATATATGTATATGTGTATGTGTATATATGTATATGCGTGTGTATGTGTGTGTGTATATATGTATATGCGTGTGTATGTGTGTGTGTATATATGTATATGCGTGTGTATGTGTGTATATATGTGCAGTGTGTGTATATGCTGTATCTACTATTTGTATATGTATATATATGCTGTATGTATATGGAGTATTTGTGACATTTATCAGGACTTCTATTTTGTACTTCATGGTGGGACGCTGTATGCATTTTATACTACATGGGGGGAAACTATGCATTTTATACTACATGGCTGTACGCTGTATGCATTTTCTACTAGATGGTGGCACGCTGTATGCATTTTATACTACATGGCGATATTCCGTATGCATTTTATACTACATGGTGGTATGCTGTATGCATTTTATACTACATGGCGATACGCTGTATGCATTTTATTCTACATGGCGATATTCTGTATGCATTTTATACTACAGGCGATATGCTGTATGCATTTTATACTACAGGCGATATGCTGTATGCATTTTATACTACAGGCGATATGCTGTATGTATTTTATACTACAGGCGATATGCTGTATGCATTTTATACTACATGGCGGTACGATATGCTTTATCTATCTTATACTACATGACGGCACGCTGTATGCATTTTGCATTGCTTTATTTTTACATCAAACCAATATGATGGATCTGGTCCTGACATTCCCTGCAATATATCATATATGGGCGGGGGGGGGGGGGGGGCGTCTTTCTATGGCTCGCCTCAGGCAGCAGACAGGCTTGGTACACCCCTGGCAGCAGCCATCACTATTTATTAAAGATCTGTCTGAGAGCCAGATGCAGCCAACAAGAGAGCCATATCTGGCTCCCAAGCCACAGGTTCCCTACCCCTGCCATAGAGGAATTTGCCACAATTTGACTGGGAACTGGGGGAACCAATGTGAGGGGGAGATAGGGAGTACTAAAAGGGGAACTATACTGTGTGGTGGTTGTGGAGTAAGGAGCTGGGAGGTAGGAGGTGTATGACTGGCACATGATTGGTATATAACTGGCACATGACTGGTGTATGACTGGTATATAACTGGCACATGACTGGTGTATAACTGGTGTATGACTGGTGTATGACTGGTGTATGACTGGTGTATGTGTAACCCAGTGAAAACAGGAGTGTCATCATCTCTATATCCCTGCCTCACACACACAGCTAAACTGTGCACATACACCTGTGTATCACACTACTACACAGCAACTATAGAGTTAACTAAACAAAGCTGCTGTAGTGACATCACACAATGTTGTTACATTTTGCAGAGACCAGGCCTAGTGTCTGAGTTGTTGCAGTGCAGACCAGGCCTAGTGTCTGAGTTGTTGTAGTGCAGACCAGGCATAGTGTCTGAGTTGTTGTAGTGCAGAGCAGGTCCAGTGTCCAGGGTTGTAGTGCAGCAACCTGTAGCAGCAGAAGACACCTCAGCAAAGCTGGGAAGAGATTGCACATAAGAAAGAGCTGGAAGCACAAGATATTTCTGTACAGGACAGAGAGAAAGAACATATGTAAGTGCAGAAGCTACAGAGGATCCAGAGACATGTGCAGAGGGAGGACACTGGAGCACAGAGACCCCTCAGCCTCATACATCAGGTACTGAAGTCACTGCCCCCGCCCCTAGAACTTGTCTTGGTTTATTATTACTGTGATTGCTGACTGAAGTGTTCATACTGCTGAGAATAAACTGTTCAAAGAGACTGTGGAACATGTGCTTATCTATCTGGGCCTTATATCCCCGGAACTAAACACCCTCAGAATCCTAAAAGAACTCACCCCTGCTAGACCATCGTGGTCTGGCGTGTGTGGCTGTTACATATGACTGGTATATGACTGGTGTATTACTGGTATATGACTGGTGTATGACTGGTACATGACTGGTGTATGACTGGTATATGACTGGTGTATGACTGGCACATGACTGGTGTATGACTGGTATATGACTGGCACATGACTGGTGTATGACTGGCACATGACTGGTATATGACTGGTGTATGACTGGCACATGACTGGTGTATGACCGGCACATGACTGGTATATGACTAGCACATGACTGGTGTATGACTGGCACATAACTAGTGTATGAC
Organism: Engystomops pustulosus; assembly: GCF_040894005.1. Classification (NCBI taxonomy): domain Eukaryota; kingdom Metazoa; phylum Chordata; class Amphibia; order Anura; family Leptodactylidae; genus Engystomops; species Engystomops pustulosus. The sequence continues at coordinate 43,023,301 of NC_092413.1, forward strand.
TGGTGTATGACTGGCACATGACTGGTATATGACTAGCACATGACTAGTGTATGACTGGTATATGACTAGTGTATGACTGGTATATGACTGGTGTATGACTGGCGTATGACTGTTAGGTATATGACTGGCACATGACTCGTGTATGACTGGTATATGACTGTTATATTACTGGTGCAGGGGCGTCACTAGGTCAAAAGATTCGGGGCTCGTGCCCCGGATCTTTTGGCTGGTGACCCGGATCTCCCTGGGTCAGCAGGACCATTATCCCACTGCCCGGGCATCCTTCCCTGTCTCATCACAATTCGTGTCCTCTGGACATAGATCGTGATGAGAAGCTTCACAATGCACAGTGTACATTGCTTTCCCTGCAGGACCTGTGATGACGTCACGATCACATGACCTGCAGGGGGAAGCAGTGCACGGAGCTGCACGAATGAGGTGAGAGGGAGCACACAGGGGGATCTGTATGGGCACATTATAGGAGGGCTGTGTGTGGGCAGGGCCAGATTAAGGGTCCCAGTGCTATGGAGCACCTCATTTAGGATGGGGCCCCCCAGCTCGTTAGCCAATGAGGGGCCCCCTCCCACAACAATATAAGTAAAAAGATATCACATAGTTACAGTTTCAAAGCTCTAGAGATATTAGAAACAATGGTATCTTTAGTTTTAGATAAATTCCTACCCTTACTAAACCATTTCCAATTTTGTTCCATGACAAACTAAAAAATACGCCCGCCATATTATTACCGAATAATGATACCACAATACTGTTACCAAATAAAAGTACCATAAGACCAAAATCCAAACAATAGTGCTACTATTTGCAAAGGATACCTCGAAACTGACCCACAGGATTACCACAACGTGACCAGTATTACCAATAATTTACCACATATAAACTCCATTTACTGATGATCTTTACCGCCATATTGTTATAATACAAACACCACCGGGCAAAGTGCAATATCACTAATGATACCGCTGTACAGGGCCCAAATAATAACATTACATCCTGATTATCACCACTACATAATGACTGGATAATACTGCAATACTACATAATAACCTACACACGCAGACCAGTATATACCAGCATATAGTAACCATATAGTAGTAGTATCCCTCACACCACAACTGACCACACTGTGCCCCCACATATATAATATATACCCCTCACACCACATCTGACCACACTGTGCCCCCACATATATCATATATACCGCTCACACCACAACTGACCACTGTACCCACATATTTCATATATACCCCTCACGCCACAACTGACCACACTGTGCCCCCACATATATCATATATACCCCTCACACCATAACTGACCACACTGTGCCCCCACATATATCATATATACCACTCACACCGCAACTGACCACACTGTGCCCCACATATATCATATATACCCCTCACACCACAACTGTCCACACTGTGCCCCCACATATATCATATATAAGCCTCACACCACTACTGACCACACTGTGCCCCCACATATATCATATATACCCCTCACACCACTACTGACCACACTGTGCCCCCACATATATCATATATACCCCTCACACCACAACTGACCACACTGTGCCCCCACATATATCATATATACCCCTCACACCACTACTGACCACACTGTGCCCCCACATATATCATATATACCCCTCACACCACTACTGACCACACTGTGCCCCCACATATATCATATATACCCCTCACACCACAACTGACCACACTGTGCCCCCACATATATCATATATACCACTCACACCACAACTGATCACACTGTGCCCCCACATATATTATATATACCACTCACACCACAACTGATCACACTGTGCCCCCACAAATATCATATATACCCCTCACACCATAACTGACCACACTGTGCCCCCACATATATCATATATACCCCTCACACCACAACTGACCACACTGTGCCCCCACATATATCATATATACCCCTCACACCACAACTGACCACACTGTGCTCCCACATATATCATATATACCCCTCACACCACAACTGACCACACTGTGCCCCCACATATATCATATATACCCCTCACACCACAACTGACCACACTGTGCCCCCACATATATCATATATACCCCTCACACCACTACTGACCACACTGTGCCCCCACATATATCATATATACCCCTCACACCACTACTGACCACACTGTGCCCCCACATATATCATGTATACCCCTCACACCACAACTGACCACACTGTGCCCCCACATATATCATATATACCACTCACACCACAACTGATCACACTGTGCCCCCACAAATATCATATATACCCCTCACACCATAACTGACCACACTGTGCCCCCACATATATCATATATACCCCTCACACCACAACTGACCACACTGTGCCCCCACATATATCATATATACCCCTCACACCACAACTGACCACACTGTGCTCCCACATATATCATATATACCCCTCACACCACAACTGACCACACTGTGCCCCCACATATATCATATATACCCCTCACACCACAACTGACCACACTGTGCCCCCACATATATCATATATACCGCTCACACCACAACTGACCACACTGTACCCCCACATATCATATATACCGCTCACACCACAACTGCCCACACTGTGCCCCCACATATATCATATATACTCCTCACACACCACAACTGACCACACTGTACCCCCACATATATCATATATACTCCTCACACACCACAACTGCCCACACTGTGCCCCCACATATATCATATATACCCCTCACACCCACTCCAAAATATCCAATGTAAGGTGAAACAAGTAGTCTTCTTTATTCAATGTTTAGCAAGAGTACAATAAAGTAGAGCGATGTTTTGGCTCACAGGGAGCCTTTATCAAGCTTGATAAATAAGAAAACGCTGAAAACCATAACAATAACTGATGACAATAACCCCACACCACAATGCTGGCTCACTATAGACACTAGGAATATAACAGGACATGTACAGTACAAGCTCAGAGATGTCTCACACTAGAAGGTTAGTCAGTTAATACATTACCGGTACTGCAGAAGTGGCGTCTAGTACCTCACAGGTGACTTCTACTTCTTCTACTTCAGGGCCAGAATCGACGTAACCTATGGCTGAAGAATCTTCCACCAGATGTCTTTTGCTCCTGGCAGCGCATACCCCACACTGTTCACCTAAAAATACCACAGTTACTCACAGTATAATGTCACCTGGATAACAGAAATATGCCCCCCCCCAAATATACCCCACAATAAAACCTCTGTGTTCCCTGCATATATTACTATACTACAGACCCTGAGTAATACTGTACCCCTAATTATATGTCACCCCCCAATTACACAATATATGGTTCCCCCATGACTTCATTTATATATTGCCCCCATTAATGAATTAATTTACCGACTTATGGCCCTTTCTAATATACTGGGGCGCCACATGAATTTTAGAGACTGGACCCTCTAATTTAATTATTTAATATACTGCCCCTCCTATTTAGTTATTTAATATACTGCCCCCTCACCCCACCCTGTGAACTATTTTACATACTGGGCCTCACCCCCAATAAATTTCATACACTGGCTTCCTCTAAACCAGTGATGGCGAACCTTTTAGAGACCGAGTGCCCAAACTGCAACCCAAAACCTAATTACTTATCGCAAAGTGCCAGTACGGCAATTTAACCATAAAACTGACGGTTTAGTTTAGAATCAATTTACACAGGACTGTCTGAGCTCGGATTCCAGCAGTCCTATACACACTGAAACGCCACTTTTACACCATTTTACATCACATAAAAGAGTAATAAAAAGTTATCAAAAGGTCACGCAGTCCTCAAAATGGTAGCAATGAAAATAACGGCTCATTAAGCAAAAAAATCACCCCTCCCCAGCTCCGTGCACTAAAGTTATTAGCGTCACAAGATGGCGAAACTATTTTCTTTTTCGTACACTGTTTTAATTATTGAAAAAGTATTAAAACACAATAAAACCTACAAATCTGGTATCACTGCGATAGGACCGAACCAAAGAATAAAGGAGACAAATGATTTGGAGCGCACAGCGAAAGTATTAAAATCTACAGCTTCCCAGTACACGACATGGAATAATAAATGAGAAGTAAAATATGTTACGCAAAAAATAAGCCCTCACACAGCTATAAATATATAAATGCACATATGCATATAAATTTATAATATAATATGCATATACATAAATACATACATAGAAATACATATGTTACTTACTCTTTGGTTGTCCATGCTGGCGGGCAGAAGTTCAGGTGTCTGTTGTCTCGGGGGGGGGGGGGGGGTCAGTAGGGTAGATGGGCAGAGGGTGGGCGGCCAGAGTTAGGGCTGGGAAGGGGTGGGGTAATGCAGCATCTGGAGTTCGGGGCAATGGGGTTATGAGGCATGAGTTCCAGGGGAGAGGGTGATGCGGGGCAGTGACCGGAGATGGGGGGGGGGTAGTGAGAGCGGCCGGAGTTCGGGCAGGCAAATTGCAGTAGTGGGCGGAGTTTGGGCGGGGGGGGGGGGTAGCGTTGCAATAGCGGGCTGGGTTTCGGGCGCGGGGGCTTGTGGTAGCGGCGCAGTAAGTTTCGGGCCGGTTGCTTAGGGGAGGGGCGGGAGCGGGCAGGACATCAGCCTCCTGCTGATCTACTATGCCCCGTGGAAGCGCTGAGTTAAAAAAAAAAAAAACTCACCTCAGACTCGGCGTTCCTCCGGCTGATCACTGCAGCGCACACAGAGTAAGGTGCCCAGCGCTGGCAGTGTAATGACATCATTTTGCTGCCAACGCTGGGACGCTTACCGTCCTGTGCGCTGCTGTGATCCGAGTGACAGAGCAGGAAGTGTCAGCACCCTGCTCTGTCATGGCTGTTAGCAGTATCGGAGCGCAGCTCCGATACTGCTAGCAGCCATGACAACCAGGTGTGGTCAGTGGTTGTCCGCACCTGGCAGTGGTTAGGAGGATGGGGCGCGTGCCAGCAGTGAGGGCTCTGCGTGCCCTCTCTGGCACGCGTGCCATAGGTTCGCCATCGCTGCTCTAAACTATTTTATATTCTGCCCCCTCCATTAATTATGCAGTATACTGGGCCCCCAAATGAATTTTGTACACTTTACTCTTTGGTTCAGTAAGATCACAGGGAAACTACATTTATACAGGTTTTATTGAGTTTTAATACATCTTAAAAAATTAAAACCTCATCACGAGTATAAGCCAAGTTTTTCAGCACAAAAAATGTGCTAAAACCTCAAACTCAGCTTATACTCGAGTCAATAAAAAAAAAGAAAGTCAAAACCCACCTTTCCTGCGGCAGGTCCGTAGACGCTGCTGACGGAACAAGAGAAGCACAGGAAAGGTGCGTTTTGACTTTCTTTTTTTGAGTGCTACAAGGGGCAGGAGCTGGCTATATACGGGGGCAGGAGGAAGGCTATATACGGGGGCAGGAGGAAGGCTATATACGGGGGCAGGAGGAAGGCTATATATGGGGGCAGGAGGAAGGCTATATACGGGGGCAGGAGGAAGGCTATATACGGGGGCAGGAGGAAGGCTATATACGGGGGCAGGAGGAAGGCTATATACGGGGGCAGGAGGAAGGCTATATACGGGGGCAGGAGGAAGGCTATATACGGGGGCAGGAGGAAGGCTATATATGGGGGCAGGAGGAAGGCTATATACGGGGGCAGGAGGAAGGCTATATACGGGGGCAGGAGCTGGCTATATACGGGGGCAGGAGCTGGCTATATACAGGGGCAGGAGCTGGCTATATACGGGGGCAGGAGGAAGGCTATATAGGGGCAGGAGCTGGCTATATACGGGGCAGGAGCTGGCTATATACTGGGGCAGGAGGAAGGCTAAACGGGGGAAGGATCTGGTTATATGTACGGGCAGGAGGAAGGCTATACAAGGGCAGGATCTGGTTATATATACGGGGCAGGAGGAAGGCTATAGAATGGCAGGAGCTGGCTATATACGGAGGCAGGGGCAGGCTATATCGGGGGCAGGTGCTGGGTATATATGGGGGCTGGCTGGCTGTATACGGGGCAGGTGGAAGGCTATATCAGGTTCAGTTGCTGGCTATATAAGGGTTGGCTTATACTTGAGTATATAAGGTACTGAGATGTGTGAGGAGTCATGAGCTGACGTTTTCATTGCTACCATTTTGAGGGCTGTGCGACATTTTGATCAGTTTTTATTACATTTTTTATGTGATGTAAAATTGTGTAAAAGTTGCGTTTCGGATATTTGGGCGCTATTTTCAGTAATGTGGTTCAACACCAGCAATAACCGTTTTTATATTTTGATAGATCAGATATTTTGAGATGCGCAATCCCTAATGTGTTTGTGATTTTTACTGTTTATTAAATTTAATATCAGTTCTAGGGAAGGGGGGGATTTATTTTTTATACTTTTTTTTACTACTTTTTAGAGTACTTTAACCCTAGATGGTGTTATCATTCCTACCATATACTACAATACTACTGTATATGTATTGCAGTTTATGGCATTTTTATAAAGTATTCATTACAATGAGCCACTGGTACATTGTAACGAAACTGCAGATGCCATGCAGCCTTGGGTCTGATGAAGACCCAAGGCTATTATGGCAACCGATGATAGGAATAAAGATGGTGGCGCCGCACCTCTGTGCCATACATGTAAACCTCAGAGCGTGAGGGAGTTAATATTCCACCCCCCCCCCCCACACACACAATTAACTATTTAATATGCTGCCCCTCCCAGAATTAACTACTTAATGCCCCCATAATAAACTATTTAATATGCTGCCCCCCATAATAAAATATTTTATATGCTGGCCCCCCACAATTAACTATTTTATATGCTGCCCCCCCACAATTAACTATTTTATATGCTGCCCCCCCCCCACAATTAACTATTTTATATGCTGCCCCCCACCATTAATTATTTAATATGCTGCCCCCCACCATTAACTATTTAATATGCTGCCCCCTCATAATAAACTATTTAATATGCTGCTGCCCCCCCCCCCACACACAATTAACTATTTAATGTGCTGCCCACGACAAATTAATTATTTTAGATATTTCTGCCCCCACCATCTTTTAATACTGTTTGATAAAAAAAAAACCATTTTACTCACCTCAGGTCCCGTGTCTTGCTTCTTCTTGCCGCGTCCGGGAAGGAAGGGGTGCGCGGCCGCGTGGTGACATCATCACGCGGCCGCGCATCCCAGTTCATGGAGCGATGTGCGCCGGGGTTGTCTTCCGGCCACATCGCTCCAGTAATAGTGCTCGAGCGGCCGGAAATGGCCGCATCGAGCACTATATAGTGACGGCCAGGACATTACTGGGGACATTACAGGGGGGCTGTGTGTGGGGACATTACTGGGGACATTACAGGGGGATATGTGTGGGGACATTACTGAGGACATTACAGGGGGGCTGTGTGTGGGGACATTACAGGGGGGCTGTGTGTGGGGACATTACAGTGGGGCTGTGTGTGGGGACATTACAGGGGTGCTGTGTTTGGGGACATTACAGGGGTGCTGTGTGTGGGTACATTACAGGGGTGCTGTGTGTGGGGACATTACAGGGGTGCTGTGTATGGGGACATTACAGGGGTGCTGTGTGTGGGGACATTACAGGGGGGCTGTGTGTGGGGACATTGCAGGGGGGCTGTGTGTGTGGGGACATTACAGGGGGGCTGTGTGTGTGGGGACATTGCAGGGGGGCTGTGTGTGTGTGGGGACATTACAGGGGGGCTGTGTGTGGGGACATTGCAGGGGGGCTGTGTGTGGGGACATTACTGGGGGACATTACAAGGGGGCTGTGTGTGGGGACATTACTGGGGGACATTACAGGGGTGCTGTTTGTGGGGACATTACTGGGGTGCTGTGTATGGGGACATTAATGGGGACATTACAGGTGAGGGCTGTGTGTGGGTACATTACGGGGGGACATTACAGGGGGCTGTGTGTGGGGGACATTACAGGTGAGGGCTGTGTGTGGGTACATTACTGGGGGACATTACAGGGGGGCTGTGTTTGGAGACATTACAGGAGGACATTACATGGGTGCTGTTTGAGGGGGACGTTACAGGGAGACTGTGTATGGGGAAATTATTGGGAACATTACAGGGGGACTGTGTTTGGGTATATTACAGGGGTGCTGTGTGTGGGGACATTACAGGGGTGCTGTGTATGGGGACATTACAGGGGTGCTGTGTATGGGGACATTACAGGGGGGCTGTGTGTGGGGACATAAATGGGGACATTGCAGGGGAGCTGTGTGGGGGACATTACAGGGGTGCTGTGTGTGGGGACATAAATGGGGACATTGCAGGGGGGCTGTGTGTGGGGACATTACTGGGGGACCTTACAGGGGGGGCTCTCTGTGGGGACATAAATGGGGACATTGCAGGGGGGCTGTGTGGGGGACATTGCAGGGGGGCTGTGTGGGGGACATTGCAGGGGGGCTGTGTGGGGGAGACATTACTGAGAGGATTTGCTGGGGGCTGTGGGGACATTTCTTGGGGCGTGTTCACACGTGGCAGTAGGATGAGGCCTCGGTTTGCTCACACATGAGTTTCCAGTGATGGTTATGTGATGGATAAGAGCACCTGGTGTCTTGTATTTGTTTAGATGCAAACGTGTGAGCGCAGCCTTACAGTATTTTGGGAGAGTGTTAGGGCAGCAACATAGGAGGGTGTGTTCACATGTTGCAGTTTTGAGGTGGTTTTAGGTGCAGTTTTGTCAATTTAACAGGTGAAAGACCTGATCTGAACGGGTGAATTTGAGTTTGAAGGGGAAACCTATTCCACAAATGTTGTTCACTTAAAATAACAAAATGCACCTAAAACCACCTCAAAACTGATTGCGATGCATTTTTAATTGCAACATGTTAACGCGCCTTCGGAGAACCAAGATATAGGGACAATGAAGGACATGTGGTGATGCCTAATAGTATAGTGCAGTGATTTTCAACCTTTTTTGAGCCGCGGCACACTTTTTATACTTAGAAAATCCTGAGGCACACCACCAACCAAAATAGCACAAAATGACACTAAAACAGTCATAATGGCCTCCCTTTACTAATAAAAAACCCCTAGCGGCCTCCCTTTACTAATTAAGAGCCTCTAGCGGCCTCCCTTTACTAATAAAAAACCCCTAGCGGACTCCCTTTACTAATAAAAAGCCCCTAGCGGCCTCCCTTTACTAATTAAGAGCCTCTAGCGGCCTCCCTTTACTAATTAAGAGCCCCTAGCGGCCTCCCTTTACTAATTAAGAGCCCCTAGCGGCCTCCCTTTACTAATTAAGAGCACCTAGCGGCCTCCCTTTCCTAATTAAGAGCCTCTAGCGGCCTCCCTTTCCTAATTAAGAGCCTCTAGCGGCCTCCCTTTACTAATAAAAAACTTCTAGCAGCCTCCCTTTACTAATTAACAGCCCCTAGCGGCCTCCCTTTACTAATAAAAAACCTCTAGCGGCCTCCCTTTACTAATTAAGAGCCCCTAGCGGCCTCCCTTTACTAATTAAGAGCCCCTAGCGGCCTCCCTTTACTAATTAAGAACCTCTAGCGGCCTCCCTTTACTAATAAAAACCTCTAGCGGCCTCCCTTTACTAATTAAGAGCCCCTAGCGGCCTCCCTTTACTAATAAAAACCTCTAGCGGCCTCCCTTTACTAATTATGAGCCCCTAGCGGCCTCCCTTTACTAATTAAAAGCCCCTAGCGGCCTCTCTTTACTAATTAAGAGCCCCTAGCGGCCTCCCTTTACTAATTATGAGCCCCTAGCGGCCTCCCTTTACTAATTAAGAGTCCCTAGCGGCCTCCCTTTACTAATTAAGAGCCTCTAGCTGCCTCCCTTTACTAATTAAGAGCCCCTAGCGGCCTCCCTTTACTAATTAAGAGCCTCTAGCGGCCTCCCTTTACTAATAAAAACCTCTAGCGGCCTCCCTTTACTAATTAAGAGCCCCTAGCGGCCTCCCTTTACTAATAAAAACCTCTATCGGCCTCCCTTTACTAATTAAGAGCCCCTAGCGGCCTCCCTTTACTAATTAAAAGACCCTAGCGGCCTCCCTTTACTAATTTAGAGCCCCTAGTGGCCTCCATTTACTAATTAAGAGCCCCTAGCGGCCTCCCTTTACTAATAAAAAACCTCTAGCGGCCTCCCTTTACTAATTAAGAGCCCCTAGCGGCCTCCCTTTACTAATTAAGAGCCTCCAGCGGCCTCCCTTTACTAATAAAAACCTCTAGCGGCCTCCCTTTACTAATTGAGAGCCCCTAGCGGCCTCCCTTTACTAATAAAAACCTCTAGCGGCCTCCCTTTGCTAATTAAGAGCCCCTAGCGGCCTCCCTTTACTAATTAAAAGCCCCTAGCGGCCTCCCTTTACTAATTAAGAGCCCCTAGCGGCCTCCCTTTACTAATAAAAAAACCTCTAGCGGCCTCCCTTTACTAATTAAGAGCCCCTAGCGGCCTCCCTTTACTAATTAAGAGCCTCCAGCGGCCTCCCTTTACTAATAAAAACCTCTAGCGGCCTCCCTTTACTAATTGAGAGCCCCTAGCGGCCTCCCTTTACTAATAAAAACCTCTAGCGGCCTCCCTTTGCTAATTAAGAGCCCCTAGCGGCCTCCCTTTACTAATTAAAAGCCCCTAGCGGCCTCCCTTTACTAATTAAGAGCCCCTAGCGGCCTCCCTTTACTAATTAAGAGCCCCTAGCGGCCTCCCTTTACTAATTAAGAGTCCCTAGCGGCCTCCCTTTACTAATTAAGAGCCTCTAGCTGCCTCCCTTTACTAATTAAGAGCCCCTAGCGGCCTCCCTTTACTAATTAAGAGCCTCTAGCGGCCTCCCTTTACTAATAAAAACCTCTAGCGGCCTTCCTTTACTAATTAAGAGCCCCTAGCGGCCTCCCTTTACTAATTAAGAGCCCCTAGCGGCCTCCCTTTACTAATTAAAAGACCCTAGCGGCCTCCCTTTACTAATTTAGAGCCCCTAGTGGCCTCCATTTACTAATTAAGAGCCCCTCGCGGCCTCCCTTTACTAATTAAGAGCCCCTAGCGGCCTCCATTTACTAATTAAGAGCCCCTAGCGGCCTCCATTTACTAATTAGGAGCCCCTAGTGGCCTCCCTTTCCTAATTAAGAGCCTCTAGCGGCCTCCCTTTACTAATTATGAGCCCCTAGCGGCCTCCCTTTACTAATTAAGAGTCCCTAGCGGCCTCCCTTTACTAATTAAGAGCCTCTAGCTGCCTCCCTTTACTAATTAAGAGCCCCTAGCGGCCTCCCTTTACTAATTAAGCGCCTCTAGCGGCCTCCCTTTACTAATAAAAACCTCTAGCGGCCTCCCTTTACTAATTAAGAGCCCCTAGCGGCCTCCCTTTACTAATAAAAACCTCTAGCGGCCTCCCTTTACTAATTAAGAGCCTCTAGCGGCCTCCCTTTACTAATTAAGAGCCCCTAGCGGCCTCCCTTTACTAATTATGAGCCCCTAGCGGCCTCCCTTTACTAATTAAGAGTCCCTAGCGGCCTCCCTTTACTAATTAAGAGCCTCTAGCTGCCTCCCTTTACTAATTAAGAGCCCCTAGCGGCCTCCCTTTACTAATTAAGAGCCTCTAGCGGCCTCCCTTTACTAATAAAAACCTCTAGCGGCCTCCCTTTACTAATTAAGAGCCCCTAGCGGCCTCCCTTTACTAATAAAAACCTCTAGCGGCCTCCCTTTACTAATTAAGAGCCCCTAGCGGCCTCCCTTTACTAATTAAAAGACCCTAGCGGCCTCCCTTTACTAATTTAGAGCCCCTAGTGGCCTCCATTTACTAATTAAGAGCCCCTAGCGGCCTCCCTTTACTAATAAAAAACCTCTAGCGGCCTCCCTTTACTAATTAAGAGCCCCTAGCGGCCTCCCTTTACTAATTAAGAGCCCCTAGCGGCCTCCCTTTACTAATTAAGAGCCTCTAGCGGCCTCCCTTTACTAATAAAAACCTCTAGCGGCCTCCCTTTACTAATTGAGAGCCCCTAGCGGCCTCCCTTTACTAATAAAAACCTCTAGCGGCCTCCCTTTACTAATTAAGAGCCCCTAGCGGCCTCCCTTTACTAATTAAAAGCCCCTAGCGGCCTCCCTTTACTAATTAAGAGCCCCTAGCGGCCTCCCTTTACTAATTAAGAGCCCCTAGCGGCCTCCCTTTACTAATTGAGAGTCCCTAGCGGCCTCCCTTTACTAATTAAGAGCCTCTAGCTGCCTTCCTTTACTAATTAAGAGCCCCTAGCGGCCTCCCTTTACTAATTAAGAGCCTCTAGCGGCCTCCCTTTACTAATAAAAACCTCTAGCGGCCTCCCTTTACTAATTAAGAGCCCCTAGCGGCCTCCCTTTACTAATTAAGAGCCCCTAGCGGCCTCCCTTTACTAATTAAAAGACCCTAGCGGCCTCCCTTTACTAATTTGGATCCCCTAGTGGCCTCCATTTACTAATTAAGAGCCCATCGCGGCCTCCCTTTACTAATTAAGAGCCCCTAGCGGCCTCCATTTACTAATTAAGAGCCCCTAGCGGCCTCCCTTTACTAATTAAGAGCCCCTAGCGGCCTCCCTTTCCTAATTAAGAGCCTCTAGCGGCCTCCCTTTACTAATTAAGAGCCCCTAGCGGCCTCCCTTTACTAATTAAGAGCCCCTAGCAGCCTCCCTTTACTAATTAAGAGCCCCTAGCGGCCCCCCTTTACTAATTAAGAGCCTCTAGCGGCCTCCCTTTACTAATTAAGAGCCTCTAGCGGCCTCCCTTTACTAATTAAGAGCCTCTAGCGGCCTCCCTTTACTAATAAAAACCTCTAGCGGCCTCCCTTTACTAATTAAGAGCCCATAGCGGCCTCCCTTTACTAATTTAAAGACCCTAGCGGCCTCCCTTTACTAATTTAAAGACCCTAGCGGCCTCCCTTTACTAATTAAAAGACCCTAGCGGCCTCCCTTTACTAATTAAGAGCCCCTAGCGGCCTCCCTTTACTAATTAAGAGCCCCTAGCGGCCTCCCTTTACTAATTAAGAGCCTCTAGAGGCCTCCCTTTACTAATTAAGAGCCCCTTGCGGCCTCCCTTTACTAATTAAGAGCCCCTAGCGGCCTCCCTTTACTAATTAAAAGCCCCTAGCGGCCTCCCTTTACTAATTAAGAGCCCCTAGCGGCCTCCCTTTCCTAATAAAGAGCCCCTAGCGGCCTCCCTTTACTAATAAAAACCTCTAGCGGCCTCCCTTTACTAATTAAGAGCCCCTAGCAGCCTCCCTTTACTAATTAAGAGCCCCTAGCGGCCCCCCTTTACTAATTAAGAGCCTCTAGCGGCCTCCCTTTACTAATTAAGAGCCTCTAGCGGCCTCCCTTTACTAATTAAGAGCCTCTAGCGGCCTCGCTTTACTAATAAAAACCTCTAGCGGCCTCCCTTTACTAATTAAGAGCCTCTAGCGGCCTCCCTTTACTAATAAAAACCTCTAGCGGCCTCCCTTTACTAATTAAGAGCCCATAGCGGCCTCCCTTTACTAATTTAAAGACCCTAGCGGCCTCCCTTTACTAATTAAAAGACCCTAGCGGCCTCCCTTTACTAATTAAGAGCCCCTAGCGGCCTCCCTTTACTAATTAAGAGCCCCTAGCGGCCTCCCTTTACTAATTAAGAGCCCCTAGCGGCCTCCCTTTACTAATTAAGAGCCCCTAGCGGCCTCCCTTTACTAATTAAGAGCCCCTAGCGGCCTCCCTTTACTAATTAAGAGCCTCTAGAGGCCTCCCTTTACTAATTAAGAGCCCCTTGCAGCCTCCCTTTACTAATTAAGAGCCCCTAGCGGCCTCCCTTTACTAATTAAAAGCCCCTAGCGGCCTCCCTTTACTAATTAAGAGCCCCTAGCGGCCTCCCTTTACTAATTAAGAGCCCCTAGCGGCCTCCCTTTACTAATTAAGAGCCCCTAGCGGCCTCCCTTTACTAATTAAGAGCCCCTAGCGGCCTCCCTTTACTAATTAAGAGCCCCTAGCGGCCTCCCTTTACTAATTAAGAGCCCCTAGCGGCCTCCCTTTACTAATTAAAAGACCCTAGCGGCCTCCCTTTACTAATTAAAAGGCCCTAGAGGCCTCCCTTTACTAATTAAAAGGCCCTAGCGGCCTCCCTTTACTAATTAAGAGCCCCTAGCGGCCTTCCTTTACTAATTAAGAGCCCCTAGCGGCCTCCCTTTACTAATTAAAAGCCCTTAGCGGCCTCCCTTTACTAATTAAGAGCCCCTAGCGGCCTCCCTTTACTAATTAAGAGCCCCTAGCGGCCTCCCTTTACTAATTAAGAGCCCCTAGCGGCCTCCCTTTACTAATTAAGAGCCCCTAGCGGCCTCCCTTTACTAATTAAGAGCCCCTAGCGGCCTCCCTTTACTAATTAAAAGACCCTAGCGGCCTCCCTTTACTAATTAAAAGGCCCTAGAGGCCTCCCTTTACTAATTAAAAGGCCCTAGCGGCCTCCCTTTACTAATTAAGAGCCCCTAGCGGCCTCCCTTTACTAATTAAGAGCCCCTAGCGGCCTCCCTTTACTAATTAAGAGCCCCTAGCGGCCTCCCTTTACTAATTAAGAGCCCCTAGCGGCCCCCCTTTACTAATTAAGAGCCTCTAGCGGCCTCCCTTTACTAATTAAGAGCCTCTAGCGGCCTCCCTTTACTAATTAAGAGCCTCTAGCGGCCTCCCTTTACTAATAAAAACCTCTAGCGGCCTCCCTTTACTAATTAAGAGCCCATAGCGGCCTCCCTTTACTAATTTAAAGACCCTAGCGGCCTCCCTTTACTAATTAAAAGACCCTAGCGGCCTCCCTTTACTAATTAAAAGACCCTAGCGGCCTCCCTTTACTAATTAAGAGCCCCTAGCGGCCTCCCTTTACTAATTAAGAGCCCCTAGCGGCCTCCCTTTACTAATTAAGAGCCTCTAGAGGCCTCCCTTTACTAATTAAGAGCCCCTTGCGGCCTCCCTTTACTAATTAAGAGCCCCTAGCGGCCTCCCTTTACTAATTAAAAGCCCCTAGCGGCCTCCCTTTACTAATTAAGAGCCCCTAGCGGCCTCCCTTTCCTAATAAAGAGCCCCTAGCGACCTCCCTTTACTAATAAAAACCTCTAGCGGCCTCCCTTTACTAATTAAGAGCCCCTAGCAGCCTCCCTTTACTAATTAAGAGCCCCTAGCGGCCCCCCTTTACTAATTAAGAGCCTCTAGTGGCCTCCCTTTACTAATTAAGAGCCTCTAGCGGCCTCCCTTTACTAATTAAGAGCCTCTAGCGGCCTCCCTTTACTAATAAAAACCTCTAGCGGCCTCCCTTTACTAATTAAGAGCCCATAGCGGCCTCCCTTTACTAATTTAAAGACCCTAGCGGCCTCCCTTTACTAATTAAAAGACCCTAGCGGCCTCCCTTTACTAATTAAGAGCCCCTAGCGGCCTCCCTTTACTAATTAAGAGCCCCTAGCGGCCTCCCTTTACTAATTAAGAGCCCCTAGCGGCCTCCCTTTACTAATTAAGAGCCCCTAGCGGCCTCCCTTTACTAATTAAGAGCCCCTAGCGGCCTCCCTTTACTAATTAAGAGCCTCTAGAGGCCTCCCTTTACTAATTAAGAGCCCCTTGCGGCCTCCCTTTACTAATTAAAAGCCCCTAGCGGCCTCCCTTTACTAATTAAGAGCCCCTAGCGGCCTCCCTTTACTAATTAAGAGCCCCTAGCGGCCTCCCTTTACTAATTAAGAGCCCCTAGCGGCCTCCCTTTACTAATTAAGAGCCCCTAGCGGCCTCCCTTTACTAATTAAGAGCCCCTAGCGGCCTCCCTTTACTAATTAAAAGACCCTAGCGGCCTCCCTTTACTAATTAAAAGGCCCTAGAGGCCTCCCTTTACTAATTAAAAGGCCCTAGCGGCCTCCCTTTACTAATTAAGAGCCCCTAGCGGCCTCCCTTTACTAATTAAGAGCCCCTAGCGGCCTCCCTTTACTAATTAAGAGCCCCTAGCGGCCTCCCTTTACTAATTAAGAGCCCCTAGCGGCCTCCCTTTACTAATTAAAAGACCCTAGCGGCCTCCCTTTACTAATTAAAAGGCCCTAGAGGCCTCCCTTTACTAATTAAAAGGCCCTAGAGGCCCCCCTTTACTAATTAAAATGCCCTAGAAGCCCCCCTTTACTAATTAAAAGGCCCTAGAGGCCCCCCTTTACTAATTAAAAGGCCCTAGAGGCCCCCCTTTACTAATTAAAAGGCCCTAGAGGCCCCCCTTTACTAATTAAAAGGCCCTAGAGGCCCCCCTTTACTAATTAAAAGGCCCTAGAGGCCCCCCCAGCCTCTCTTTACTAATAAAAAAGACCCTAGCTGCCTTCCCTATACAAATAATAACCTTATATACAGAGGTCGCACTAACATTTTTCCAGAAGGGTAATAATACTCCTCTCACCATTTTTGAGGAGTAATTTCAGCCGAGGAGGAGTAAAATTTTCAGTAATACAAATGTATAACTCCAAGTTTTATATAGTGTTAATAGAATATTGTTCGATATAATTATATTTTATTTGTAAATATCCCCTATGATATGTAAAGCGCTACGGAATTATGATATATGATTATTATTATTATTATAGACGTCTATTTATAGAAGAAAATTGTTACAGCCCCTGTTTTTGTAGCTACTGGAGACAATTATAGTAATATCTGGGGCCAGCGCCGGCTCCAGAAACCCCCACAGAGCGGGCTGGGGCCAACGCTGGTCCCAGAGCCACCCACAGAGTGGGTTGATTCCCCAAACCCCTGCAGAGTGGGCCAGGACTGACACTGCTTAATTTATTTCATTTATTTTTTGTTATTGGGGCCATGTGATGTCATTTTCTTTGCGGGATGAGATACTTTTTCCAGTGTTACCATTTTGGGGTTGGTATTCCCTATTGTTGAAAATTTAGGAATTTTTTTTTAGGTCAGGAGTAGGAAAGCATCAATTCTGTACTGGATTTTTTATTGTTATCTTTATTCTATCGGTCGATACGATTACGGGGACCAGACTTGAATATTTTTTCTTACATTTTACTAACTTTGCCAAATAAAACCTAAAGTGGGGAAAAATCTATAATTTTTGCATTGTCTTCCAAGTGGCATAACATTTTTACTTTTTTGGCTATGGAGCTGGTTGATGACTTGTTGTACTTTGCACCAGTATCATTCTGGAGTACATGTGGTTTTTTTATCACTTTTTATTGCATTTTAACTGCGTTCCTTGTGCGGGTTCATTTACTTTTATTCTATGGGTTGTTACGGACGCGGTGATGCTATATATGTGGGGTCTGTGTTATGATTTAGACTTTTACTTAGTGTTATATGTCCCTTTATATGTTATGGGGCTTAAGAGCATTTTTATTGGTTTATTACTTTCTTTTTTATTGATAAACTTTTTTTAATTTTTTTTTTACTGTTTCCACCATCGGACATGAACAATAAATCATCTGATTGCTTGTTCATGATAATACCCTGTAATACTGATGTATTGCAGGGTATTAGCAGTGTCAGCCTATGCACATGAATAGGCTGACACTGTGCCTTTAAGAGGAGGTCACAGACTAATCTTTCAGACAGTGCCTACAGGCAGCTCTGGGGTCCTGATCAGATCCCAGGGCTGGCATGACAACGTGAGGGAGGGTGGGAGACGATCGTGTGGGAAAGACCCACAAAGGCAGGTTAAATGCTGCGGTCGCGCTGACTGCGACATTTAACGGGTTAAAAACCCGCGATCAGAGTCCACTGTGCGGGCGTTACACTGGGGTGCCGGCTAGTTATAGCTGGCACCCCATATGTCGCGATGCCGGTTTGGCTCAGATCTTGAGCTGAACCATTATCAGCGCTGCGTCTGATATATCAGATGCTGAGCGCCAAGAGGTTAAAATAGTTGTATTTAAGAACCAATGAGTTTTGTGTGGTGAAATGAAACACATTAGGAATATACAGTGCATCATAACTTGCTGCATTGCAATAGACTCTGCCCATCTCTTATATTACCTGCAATGGGAATGTGAGCATAAGAAGTAGTCCACGGCCAATTAAAGATTGTAGCCTGGCTTTACATATGTCATCTTTTTGTACAACATTTGGATATTCTGAGAAGGCACCAGGATGTAGTTTGTCAGGTAGTGTGATGCTTGTGACAATATTATACAGGCAACTTTACATTCTTAAGATCCCAATCTGAACAAATCTCTGGGGAACGGATGAAAATTAAACATAAAGCTTCCTGATGATCAATTCTGTACATTGCAGCTTTGTTCCAAAAACCACTTTTATTCAGCCTGGTTTCTTTCATCCATGCAGTCCACTGCCCCCTTACAGCTGCTGTGCCCGGTAAACCTATTCCTTCACAGGTCCCTCCCGCCTTCTCCAAGCTCCGCCCACAGCCTGTGCTCAGTCAGGAAGGGCCCGCGGTAATATAAAAAAGAGTGGCAGGCGGGCAGCCAATAACAAAGCCCCATACACGCTGCTTAATATCAGCAGCGGGAAAGCAGCTTTGTTATTGGTCTTGTGCGGACTGCTGAGCAGTGCGCAGCTGCAATCTTCATTATGATCGCAAATCGCGATCCTGCAAATGAGCGCGTCGGACCGCGCAACCCGCTCTCTACAGAGGATAATCACCAAGCGGAATTTTACGCATGGCGATTATTTTGGGGGGTAATCGTGCCTCACCACGCGTCATAGACGCGTGGTGAGGCGTTAATGCGACCTCTGCCTTGATGTCTTCTTCCGCGTACCTTCACTCCTAATGGCGATCCGCTCACCTTCTGTAGCTCCTGCACCGCGCACGTGACATGGGCCGCGCGGTGCAGGAGCTACAGAAGATGGGCGGATCGCCGACGCAGGGCTTGTAGGTAAGTATGGGGGCTGAAATACAGGGGCGCGGCGGCAGCACAACACATGGACACCATGGTTCGGGGAACTTTCCCCGCGGCACACTCAACCATGTGTCACAGGTTGAAAATCACTGGTATAGTGGACATGTCACCAGCAGTCACTGTCTGTAAGACTACATTCACACTACAGTATAGGGGACGTATATGCGGCCGATTTACGTCCCCCATACACTCCTATGGGCTCGCGGCGCCCTACAGGAGTGGTACGGTGCCGCACACGTGCGGCACCGTACCGCTCCGTAGCCCGGGAAAAGATAGGACATGTCCTATCTTTTCCCGTATTACCGCGCCACGGCCATAGATCGCTATGGAGAGGGGCAGGGGTGAGCTATGCTCACCTCCTCCTCCTCTCCCCGCGTTGCCTTGTGCCCGCCGTGCTACGCTGCGGCGGGCTCACGGCAGTGGGAATGTAGCCTAACACGTAGGGATTTCTCCTGTGTTTCTGTAGCTGCATATACCCTCAATAACGTTATTATTGGCAGAACCAAATGTGAGGGAGAGTATGTACAGTAGCGGGCATTACTGAAAGTGCGATACACATACATTGGGGCCCGTGCCCCGGATCTTTTACCATCCTAGCAACGCCCCTGGACTGGTGTATGACTGGCACATGACTGGTGTATGACTGGTATATGACTGGTGTATGACTGGTATATGACTGGTGTATGACTGGCACATGACTAGCACATGACTAGTGTATGACTGGCACATGACTGGTGTATGACTGGTATATGACTGGTGTATGACTGGTATATGACTGGTTTATGACTGGCACATGACTGGTGTATGACTGGTGTATGACTGGTATATGACTGGTATATGATTGGCACATGACTAGCACATGACTAGTGTATGACTGGCACATGAGTGGTATATGACTGGTGTATGACTGTTATATGACTGTTATATGACTGGCACATGACTGGTACATGACTGGTACATGACTGGTATATGACTGGTGTATGACTGGTATATGACTGGTACATGACTGGTGTATGACTGGTATATGACTGGTGTATGACTGGCACAAGACTGGTGTATGACTGGTAAATGACTGGTGTATGACTGGTATATGACTGGTGTATGACTGGTATATGACTGGTATATGACTGGTATATGACTGGCACATGACTGGTATATGACTGGCACATGACTGGTATATGACTGGTGGTGACAGTTGGCAGAAGACGTCCAGTAAATATATAACTAGAGGAGATCAGGACATGTCAACACACAGGGGGAGATAGGCCTCATCTTTAGGACCTGTGATCCTCCATATATACAGACAGCAGAACCTCAGGTCCCGTCATCCTCCATATATACAGACAGCAGAACCTCAGGTCCTGTCATCCTCCATATATACAGACAGCAGAACCTCAGAACCTGTCATCCTCCATATATACAGACAGCAGAAGCTCAGAACCTGTCATCCTCCATATATACAGACAGCAGAACCTCAGGTCTTGTCATCCTCCATATATACAGACAGCAGAACCTCAGGTCCTGTCATCCTCCATATATACAGACAGCAGAACCTCAGGTCCTGTCATCCTCCATATATACAGACAACAGAACCTCAGGTCCTGTCATCCTCCATATATACAGACAGCAGAACCTCAGGTCCTGTCATCCTCCATATATACAGGCAGCAGAACCTCAGGTCCTGTCATCCTCCATATATACAGACAGCAGAACCTCAGGTCCTGTCATCCTCCATATATACAGACAGCAGAACCTCAGGTCCTGTCATCCTCCATATATACAGACAGCAGAACCTCAGGTCCTGTCATCCTCCATATATACAGACAGCAGAACCTCAGGTCCTGTCATCCTCCATATATACAGACAGCAGAACCTCAGGTCCTGTCATCCTCCATATATACAGACAGCAGAACCTCAGAACCTGTCACAGTGAGGTCACAGCTCAGCCGCTTCATGACTCCGGCTGTGACAATGACTCCATGGAGACCAGGAGTAGGGGATGGCGGCCATGTTTACACCAGAAGACGCCGCTGCCCCTCCATCCAGACCTCCAGCAAGAAGGACTCCTCCTGCTCCCCGGAGACATCTGAAGAGAAGGAGGTCACACAGTTACTGCACAGAAGGACTCATGGGGAGGCTTCATCTATGGCCGGAGGAGCACTATAATGCAGGTGAGAGTCGGGGTAGAGCGCCCCCTGTCCCCTACCTGGTTACCCAGGACTTGGAGTGATGGCCATTGATGTTAATGGGATTGAGAATACACCTCCCTGACCCTATAGCAGTGACAGCAGGGGGTCTAGGAATTACCTTATCAGTGGGAGTCATGTGGGTGGAGCTTCAAAAATAGACAATTCTTCTAAGGATAATTGCCCTATTACACATATCACAGAGGAGGAGACATTTATTACTGTAGGGAGATGTGTCTGATGTGTATATGGGTAATGTGAATATCAATGTATATAATTTCCTATACATAACTGTGTATAATGTCCTATAGATCACTGTATATAAGGATGCATATATAACTGTATATGAGATAAATCTATGTAATGGGGGGAGGGTCGCTGCATATTAGAGGATATCCAGGATGTCATTGTATATAAAGAATTGCAAGGATGAAAGGATGTACATATAATATACAGTATTTGGATATACAGGCAGTTCTCGACTTAAAGAACATCTACCACCAGGATGAAGGACTGTATGCAAATTACCCTGAGGGGCTCCAGGCTCCATAGGTGTTAATAGAGCCTGGAGCCCCTCAGGCTAATTTGTATACAGTCCTTCATCCTGGTGGTAGATGCCCTTTAAGTCGGGAACCTGTCAACAGAAGGATATTTCTCACTGGTGACAGGTTCCTATAGACACTAAACAGTAGATAGTGATGACATTTCTATCAAATGTGCGGCTTACTTTGTTAGTTAAATATGCAATATCAAACAAGCAATTGGATGTTACAATTTGAAATGCGCACCCCCCGGGACATCACTGCGGGTGGTGGAGGGAACCAGGTAAAGTTTGATATTGCAAATTTACTAACAAAGTAAGTCACACACTTGATAAAAACCACATCATCACTATCTACTGTGTAGTGTCTATAGGAACCTGTCACCCGACTTACAGGCGACCCCTAGTTACATACTGACCTCTCTGCCCACTGTAACCTCTGGTGAAGCTCTCTGGATGCCTTTATCAGCTGTAAGGTGTCTGTAATAAAGTTTTATTGATAATCCTTGTTCCCATGACAGCACAAAATCTGGAAAATCCAATTGTCACAATCGAATTTTGTCTGGAGCTAAATTGATCAAATCTACCAAATCCAACTTGCAAATTGAATTTAAGAACAAACCTAAAAAAACTGCAAAAGCTGCAAAATATCCCAAAATTGTAGAGGTTTATTGTCTTTTAATCCTTTTCTTTGTTTAGAAAGAATTTATTTGAGTGATGCCATTGGTCGCTCTCCTGTGTGCTGCGTGGGTAAGTAACAGGAGGTAAGTGACTGTACATGATGGATTTATATTCTGTGTATTAGATATGTACATTCATGCCTGGACTTGGTTACATGCAGCCCCTGCAGTTATACAGGGCGCTGGCCTACGGGGGGCGCATACACAGAACCCTGCACCTCCAGGCTCCGCCCTCTCTGTGATGTATCTAGTAATGTATACTATGATGTCATTCTCCAGCTGTTCTTCAACTTTGGAATAACTTTATGTTTACTCATTGTGTGACTTGTAATCTACATTTTCTAGCAGCTTCCTTCCTCTGCGGTCTCTGTCTCTAAATTTTCTGTCCCCTCTGTGCCAGTGGGTGGAGGCTTTTCTCCTCCTACTCACTGCCCCCCCCCCCCCCTCCATAGACTTCTATATAATCCGACTCCTCTGTGAGATTGTGCCTGGAAAAGATGACATAAATCAGAGACTTCAGAGGGAAAAGCCGATTAGGAGAGAAGGAGGGAGGATGATAGAGATATAGTAAGATGATGAGGAAGCACTTTCATAATAATAATAATAATTCCTTTATTTATATAGCTCTCACAGATTATGCACAGATCTTGCCAATTCGCTTTCATCTGATAAGATATATTACACGACTTCTTGTAGTCACTATCTATGTCACAGTTTATTTATTGAAACATTACGGAGCTTTATTGGGGTAGCACGGGCTTCTGGGCAGGGTAAAAGTTATGGGGGGTCTGGGTGGTAGTTGTGGGTCAAGGTAAACTCTGTTGGGACGTATGGCAGTGGTGGAGGATCTGGGTAAAAGTTGTGGGGAACAGGGTAAATATTGTGGGCATTGGTGGAGGGTAGCAGGGTAAATATTTCGGGTGAGTGGGGTGGCGGTGGTGGGGCAGGGTAAAAGATGTATGGATCGGGATTGGGTAGGGAGCAGGGTAAGTGTTGTGGGCATTGGGTTGGTGGGGAAGGGTAAAAGTTTTGGAGATCAGGGTAGGGGGGAATAGGGTAAAAGCTTTGGGATGTTAGAGAGGGGGTGGGTTGCAGGGTAAAAGTTGTGGGGATTGGGTTGGTAGTGGGGGATCAGGGTAAAAGTTGTAAGGGAGTGGGGTGTTGGGGGAGGGTAAAAGTTGTGGGGATTGGGGTGGTTGGTGGGAGACAACACCGAAAATGGCAGAATTTTAGTGCATTTTCTGGTGTAAGTAAAGAGAATAGGAGGAGCAGAGTTATACTAGGCCGTCTCATCCTCCACCAGATTTAGTGGATTGGGGGGATTTGGAAATTGTGGGGATTGGGTTGGTAGTGGGGGGATCGGGGTAAAAGTTGAATGGGAGTGGGGTGTCAGTGGAGGGTAAAAGCTGTGTGCATAGGGTTGGTGTTGGGGGGATCAGGGTGAAAGTTGTGTGGGAGTGGGGAGTCAGGGGAGGGTTAAAGTTGTGGGAATCAGGGTGGTGGTGGGGGAGGGTAAAAGTTGTGGGGAACAGGGTAAATATTGTGGGCATTGGTGGAGGGTAGCAGGGTAAAAGTTTTGGGTGAGTGGGGTGGCGGTGGTGGGGCAGGGTAAAAGATGTATGGATCGGGGTTGGGTAGGGAGCAGGGTAAGTGTTGTGGGCATGGGGCTGGTGGGGAAGGGTAAAAGTTGTGGGGATCAGGGTAGTGGGGAATAGGGTAAAAGCTTTGGGATGGTAGAGAGGTGGTGGGTT
Source organism: Engystomops pustulosus (assembly GCF_040894005.1). Classification (NCBI taxonomy): domain Eukaryota; kingdom Metazoa; phylum Chordata; class Amphibia; order Anura; family Leptodactylidae; genus Engystomops; species Engystomops pustulosus. Next base: position 43,047,325 of record NC_092413.1, read on the forward strand.
GCAGGGTAAAAGTTGTGGGGATTGGGTTGGTGGTGGGGGCATCAGGGTAAAAGTTGTATGGGAGCGGGGTGTCAGTGGAGGGGAGTGGGGTGTTGGGGGAGGGTAAAAGTTGTGATGGCTGGGGAGACAACACCCAAAATGGCAGAATTTTAGTGCATTTTCTGGTGTAAGTAAAGAGAATAGGAGGAGCAGAGTTATACTAGACTGTCTCATCCTCCACCCGATTTAGTGGATTGGGGGGAGGAGGATTTTGTGGGGATTGGGTTGGTGGTGGGGGGATCAGGGTAAAAGTTGAATGGGAACGGGGTGTCAGTGGAGGGTAAAAGTTGTGGGCATAGGGTTGGTTTTGGAGGGATCAGGGTAGAAGTTGTGTGGGAGTGGGGAGTCGGGGGAGGGTTAAAGTTGTGGGGATCAGGGTGGTGGTGGGGGAGGGTAAAAGTTGTGTGGTTTGGGGTGGTTGGAGGGAGACAAGACTCAAAATGACAGAATTTTAGTGCATTTTTCTGGTGTAGGCAAAGGCACCAGATTTATCCTCCAGCCTCAGACCCTGGGATAGACCTGGCGCAGAATATGACTGTCTAGTATAACTGTGCACTGTGGTAACCAGGATAGCCGCTACACTACAGACGTCTGCTTCTGGCTCCCTCCTTAGGGTAACACAGCCGAGCAGCGGAGTCACCTACAGATTACCCTATAGATGGGTCAATAATAGTTTGGGACTTGAAACCCCTTTATACCCAGGATAGGTGAGACACTAAGAGGATATAAATATTGTTTCTTTGATGATGAAAACTGAAAGCAGAATCTGCAGGGAGCACAGTACAGACAGTCCCCTACTTAGAGGAAACCTACCACTTGAAGAGGCTGGTATAAGAAGGAAATACCGAGCACCAGCTCAGGGTGAGCTGGTGCCGGAGCTGATTTTTGTTAGTGTTTTAAACCGCTGTATCGCGGTTTAAAACACTTTTTTAACTTTTTAAACTTTACTATGCGCGCGGCTCTCTTTCACTTCCTATGTAGCCGTGCGCACGGTCGCGCGCATGGTAAGCGCCGAGCGCGTACCTCCCTGCGCCGAAGCAGCTTCGGTTATAAAGTTTAAAAAGTGTTTTAAACCGCGATACAGCGGTTTAAAACACTAACAAAAATAAGCTCCGGCACCAGCTCACCCTGAGCTGGTGCTTTATACCTGCCACTTCAAGTGGTAGGTTTCCTTTAAAGACACCTGACTTACAGATGACCCCTAGTTACAGATGCACCTCTCTGACCTCTGGTGAAGCTCTCAGGATGTTACTTTAGTCCCAGATCAGCTGTAAGGTGTCTGTAATGAAGTTTTATTGATAATCTTTGGTGCCATTAAAGAAAAAAAATGTGAAAATCCAGTGGTCACAAGGACAAAAATGTTCTGTCTGGAGTTACAATTACAAAATATACAATTCTGACTTACATACAAATTCAATTTAAAAACAAGCCCAAAGAACATGATTGGAGTGGTACATACATCAGTCTCATCTTACAATATGAGCCCTAAAGGGGCCAAATGTTACCAAGCTCAACAAGTGGGTGGCTGTGGGTTGGTAAAATAATTATGTAAGTTTATTATTGTGCTATGATTTATGATCTGGATATAAGAATTAAAAATTAAAGGAAATTAACCAGTATGAAAAAGTAAAAACATCTGAAAATACTCACCTCTGCTCCTCTTCATCTTGATCCTTGCACTTGTCTTTGCTCGTCTTGACACGCCGGGATCAGCTGGAAAAGAGACTTATGAAAATATTCCTCCCTACACCATGAGTGGTCTAGGGAGGGATATAGGGTCCCCCCATCATCATTGTACCCGACCTCTACCGCTCTGCAATTTGAAAACAGATAAAATGAAACTCATCATTGGGTTTGTTAGGGGCAGAAATGTTAAACTGTTCTTCTACACGCTGTACAGATATCAGTGTCCACTAAGGAATAACTCTATGTCTGCTCATTGTGTGACTTGTAACCTTCATTTTCTAGCAGCTTCCTCCCTCTGCTGTAAACAATTTAGAATGGCAGAGTGGTGGGGAACAGGGTAAGAGTTGTGGGCATTGGTGGAGGGTGAAAGTTGTGGGGGAGTGGCAGTGGTGCGGTTGAGTAAAAGATGTGGGGATTGGGGTTGGGTAGGGAGTAGGGTAAGTGTTGTGGGCCTTGGGCTGGTGGGGGAAGGGTAAAGTTGTGGGCATTGGGTTGATGGTGGGTTAATCAGGGTTAAAGTTGTAGGGAAGTGGGGTGTCGGTGTAGGGGAGGGTAAAAGTTGTGTGGATTGGGATGGTGGTGGGTTAATCAGGGTTAAAGTTGTAGGGGAGTGGGGTGTTGGTGTAGGGTAAAAGTTGTTGGGATTGGGTTGGTGGGGGGGGATAAGGGTAAAAGTTGTATGGGAGTGGGGTGTTGGTGGAGCGGAAGGGTAGAAGTTGTGGGGATTGGTTTGGTGGTGGGGGGATCAGGGTAAAAAATGTAGGGGAGTGGAAGGTTGGTGGAGGGGGAGGGAAAAAGTTGTGGGGATTGGGTTGTCCGTGGGGGGAGGGTAAAAGTTGTGGGGATTGGGTTGGTAGTGGTGGATCAGGGTAAAAGTTGTAAGGGAGTGGGGTGTCGGTGGGAGGAGGGTAAAAGTTGTGGGGATTGGGGTGGTTGGGGGGAGACAAAACCCAAAATGACAGAATTTTAGTGCATTTTCTGGTGTAAGTAAAGACAATAGGAGGAGCAGAGTTATACTAGACCGTCTCATCCTCCACCAGATTTATCCTCCAGCCTCAGACCCTGGGATAGACCTGGCGCAGAATATGACTGTCTAGTATAACTGTGCACTGTGGTAACCAGGATAGCCGCTACACTACAGACGTCTGCTTCTGGCTCCCTCCTTAGGGTAACACAGCCGAGCAGCGGAGTCACCCACAGATTACCCTATAGATGGGTCAATAATAGTTTGGGACCTGAAACCCCTTTAGACCCAGGATAGGTGAGACACTAAGAGGATATAAATATTGTTTCTTTGATGATGAATGGACGACCAAAAGTGGAATCTGGGGAGAGCACAGTACAGACAGTCCCCTATTTAAAGACACCCGACTTAAAGACCACCCCTAGTTACAGACGGACCTTTTTGACAAAGTAGACAGTGTCCGGAAAAAAGGGAGTTAAATCTAAATTTTAAACGTGGAGGAGCCACTAACACGGCATACTCCCATATAAGCCAGAAAGTCACAGGATCAAAAATATAAAGTTAGTGCTCTACTTCTTGTGATGTTATCAAAGACGAGAAACTCTCACCACCTTCTCGTAGACTGAACATAAAAGATATCCCCGACTCCTTGCATCACCATTCATCCTCCTTCACTGGGTTCAAGCGCAATCCTCGTCCCGTCCCGTTTCCGTGTCCGTGATGCACTCTTACTCCTGTGTCTGGAAGTCAGGAAAGGAAAGTGCAGATTGTCAAGTTCAAAAGGAAATGGTTTTTATTAAATATACTCACAAGAATCAAGTTAAAAGTTTGCATATAGTTAAACATAGAACGCCAAAGACCTCGCCCGACCCAGGTTTCACCTCTTCAGGCTTCAGGACCTTTTTGACCACTGTGATCTCTGGTGAAGCTCTCTGGATGTTACTTTACTCCCAGACTACAATGATCAGCTGTAAGGTGTCTGTAATAAAGTTTTATTGATAATCTTTGGTGATATTAAAGCAAAAAAAATGTTAATATCAAATTGTCACGAGGACAAAAATTTTTTTGATTATAAAATATACAGTTTTTACTTACATACAAATTCAAGTTAAGAACAAACGCAAAGACCATGAGAGGAGTGGTACATACATCAGTCTCACCTTAATATATGGGGTCCTAAAGGGGCCAAACGTTACCAAGCTCAACAAGTGGGTGGGTGTGGGTTTGTATGATAATTATGTAGGTTTATGATTGTGCTATGATTTATTATCTGGATATAAGATTAGACAAATAAATATTTAATGGAAATGAAAGGAAATCATCCAGTATGACAAAGTAAAAAAAAACACTGAAAATACTCACCTACTCTTCATCTTGATCCCGGCGCTTGTCTTTGCTAGTCTTGACATCCCGGGATCACCTAGAAAAGAGACTTAGAAAAAGCCGATCATGGGGACGAGATGTCGGGTGCTCTGGGCTCAGTATTTTCAGTGTTTTTTTACTTTTTCTTGCTGGTTGATTTCCTTTATACAGACAAATCAGTCTCATAGCATAACTATGAGTGTGGGAGCGAGGTGGGACTTTCTGCAGTGAAAAACAACCCAAGTGCAGTAGAGATGAGGGAAATGGAGCAGATCTGGTACCCGGCCAGGGGTAAGGGGCTTATATCTTGGTCACATACTGGAATGTGGGGTTTCTCTCCATCCATTTCACACCGGATAGACTGGGATTATCCCGCCAAGGAGGTTGTCATGGGTTATTGCTGGTGATGATGGAGAAGTATTGTGGTCAGGGACAGAGATGATGTTTGACACCAGAAGATACTGTAAAGTGCTATGGGACAAGATGAGAACATATCAGGAATGAAACCAAATGTCCCAGCAAATAGGAGAAACCCAGCAGAAAACCCATCAGGAACAAGAGGTGCAGGGTCAGTAGAGCCATCAAGAACAAGAGCATCCACAGGGTCAGGGTCATCGGGAACAAGAGTGACATCACTAGCAGGGTCAGTAGTGACAGGCAGTAGCAATATAATGGAGAAGATATAAGTAAAGCAAGTACCTGTAGGTCAAGCTACTATCCTCCATTATGTCCTTTCAGTGTCACGCACCATTTCCTCTAAACCCTTTGGGGTCAGCTGTCACTGAACTGGGACTACTCCTGGGGTAGCGACCTGGTGGTTCCCTGCAGCGAAGACCAGATCCCCGTATGGGGGTTAAAGGGTGAAAACCAGGGAATCACTTAGACAACGCCCTCAGGATTAGCCCTAAGCCAAACCAGTTCAGTGGCACAGTGGGTCCTCACCCGCTGCCTTACATTACCCAAGAGAGGAATATAGAGATGCTACTCGCAGGATAATTCTTATAAGAAATGGAAATTTATTGAAAACTTCATGAAAGTTAAAGTAGATACTGGACAAATCCACACATTTCTACATAAGACCACCCCATAGAGAAGACCACCTACCTAAAAGTTTTTTTAGCAATCATTTTTGTTTATACTCTATAAAACCTGCCCCTCTATGAGCGGACCACCTTTTATCTAACCAAAGACCACTTTTTGTGCATTTTTTTTTCTTTTACAATATGCAGTCTAGCATCTGTAAACCTGATTTATCAAATGTTAAGTTGTAAAATTTCCAAAAATTCTTGGATCCAATCCCAGTAGAAAATGGAATTTTATAAACTCAACCCCCTAAAATCAATCACTTTTGGGCAGAGCTCAAAGACCTTCCACCACCCTCCCCCCTCATTTCCCAAGCATCAATGTCATTAGTATTATTGCTTTCTTGTCAATTGGGTGGAGCCAGAGCGTTTTCTCCAGCCAAGGGCCAATCATCTGACAGTAGAGAGTCTAATTAGAATAGTTCCTGGGTAGGGTCAGTACACAATATGCTAAATAGGCTTCTTACTGTCAGATGGGTGGCCCTAGACATCAGAAATAAGTTTGCCCAGGAATGATGGGGGCTAAAAGGAAATGTGTCACCAAAATAATCCAGATTTTTTATTAATGAGAATTGTTTTTTTAACCTTTTACTAATTGTTGATGAAATCTTTTTTTATTGCTTTACACATTTGAGAAAAAAAATGACTACAATTGTAAGAAAACACTTCCATCTGCGCTGCAATGAGTGGAGTCACATATATTACAGGATGGAGGTGATGGAGATGATGGAGGTGGTGAAAGGTCGTATGTAAATTATATGAATTTGGAAAATGAGATTTCAGGGGGAATGGAATAAGAGGGTCACGCTGATGTGTAACAATGGAAGGGAAGCCACACTGGGGGTAGTAGAGGGTAACAATGGGGGTCATCAACCTGGAATATAATTTATATTGTTTGTGTCATGAAGAGTCATGAATTCTCCAATCTACTTTCTGTATCAATTTTCAAGATCTCTGCTTGCTTTCAAGCGCTGCAGATTTTGATGGTGCTATATAAATAAAGTTTATTATTATAAGAATAGGGACCATGAGAGGAGAGCCTTGTGCTGGAGTAAAATTAGGGAGGGGTCATGTTGGGGGACAGGAATGATGGGGCCTCAGTCTGGTTATGTTTATTTAGCTTTGTGTATTTTATTTCCTTTGAGCAGAACACCACATTTTTTTCTGTAAAAAATGTTGTGTTTTGCTCTGAGGCTTCAGTTGTATTGTATCATCTATAATATTTACATTGAATAGTGCCTAAGAGGCCAAAATATATGGTGCCACAGATAGGTCAAAATGTCTGATGCCCAGGAGAGGCAAAATGTATGATTCCCAAGAGAGGCAAAAGGTGTGATGCCCAAGAAAGGCAAAAGTGTGACGCCCAAGAGGCAAAAGGTGTGATGCCTGAGAGAGGCAAAGGTGTGATGCCCAAGAGGCCAAAATGTGTGATGCCCAAGAGAGGCAAAAGGTGTGATACCCAAGAGAGGCAAAAGGTGTGATGCCCAAGAGGCCACTTCCTATTGGGCCCAAGAGAGGCAAAATGTGTGATGCCCAAGAGGCAAAATGTGTGCTGCCATGCCCAAGAGGCAAAATTTGTGATGCCCAAGAGGCCACTTTGTGATGCCATGACCAAGAGGTTAAATTTGTGATGCCCAAGAGGCCACTTTGTATTATGCCCAAGAGAGGCCAAAATGTGTAATGCCATGCCCAAGAGGCAAAATCTGTGATGCCCAAGCGGCAAAATGTGTGAAGCCATGCCCAAGAGGCAAAATGTATGATGCCCAAGAGAGGCCAAAATGTATGATGCCCAAGAGGCCACTTTGTATTATGCCCAAGAGAGGCCAAAATGTGTGATGCCCAAGAGGCTAAAATGTATGGTGCCCAAGAGAGGCCAAAATGTATGGTGCCCAAGAGAGGCCAAAATGTATGATGCCCAAGAGAGGCCAAAATGTATGGTGCCCAAGAGAGGCCAAAATGTATGATGCCCAAGAGAGGCCAAAATGTATGGTGCCCAAGAGAGGCCAAAATGTATGGTGCCCAAGAGAGGCCAAAATGTATGGTGCCCAAGAGAGGCCAAAATGTATGATGCCCAAGAGAGGCCAAAATGTATGGTGCCCAAAAGAGGCCAAAATGTATGATGCCCATGAGAGGCCAAAATGTATGGTGCCCAAGAGAGGCCAAAATGTATGGTGCCCAAGAGAGGCCAAAATGTATGGTGCCCAAGAGAGGCCAAAATGTATGGTGCCCAAGAGAGGTCAAAATGTATGGTGCCCAAGAGAGGCCAAAATGTATGATGCCCAAGAGAGGCCAAAATGTGTGGAGCCCAAGAGAGGACCAAACTAATGGTGCCCGAGTGTGGACCAAACTAATGGTGCCCGAGTGTGGACCAAACTAATGGTGCCCGAGTGTGGACCAAAGTAATGGTGCCCGAGTGTGGACCAAACTGATGGTGCCCGAGTGCGGACCAAACTGATGGTGCCCGAGTGCGGACCAAACTGATGGTGCCCGAATGTGGACCAAACTGATGGTGCCCGAGTGTGGACCAAACTAATGGTGCCCGAGTGTGGACCAAACTAATGGTGCCCGAGTGTGGACCAAATCCTTATCTGAAATGTCATCTGATTATTGTATATTATTGTGTTGCTGATTCTCTTGCATTTTTTAATTTTTCTTTTTTTTCTTGCAGAGCTCATGTGTGGTACAAGCAGTATATATCCCATATGTGCTGATTGTGCCGCCATACGCCGTGTACCTTCTGTGCGAGGCGCCAGTATCACATGCTGCACTCAATGGCAGTGTATATAGAGGAAATCTCTGTGTGCATTGATATAGTAATCAATTGTACTGGTGTCTTAAAGAGATAGCGGTACATTTGATCGAGGGGTTAATATTGAGACTCCTGGACCCCTGGAGGAAGAGGTGAGTAACTGCACCCGTCAGGACATAAACAAATATCTAGGTACCAGAATCAGTACATGGGAGGTGGATGGAAGATGAGCTGCAGGGATCCTGCACAGCTGCTCCTCTCCGGTAAGTAGTGATATGTTATTATGTTACTGTTACCATATATAATTACACATGTTTATGACGTGTTTGTATGTCAGTAGGTCACCCAGGCCATAGAGGGATCACAGGATCTGTATATAGGCTCCAGATCAGCGGCAGCAGAGCTTCCAGGAATATGCTCCGGATACACAGCATCACAGCCTGAGGAAGGGGCGTTCTCCAGTCCACAACGTCTCATCCCTGGTACTTACCTGCACTGACTACATTATATCTATTCTATAATAGTTATATTATCTCCAAGGAGAAGTGTCAGGCCTGGAGATTGGGAATACGGATGTAAAAATATATATTTGCAGGATTTTCAGCTGTATTGCAGTGTATGGGTCTGAGCTGTAATATCATATACAAACTGTGTCCAGGATGGTGACTTGTGTTTATGATTGAGGATAATGGAACAATTACTGATGTGTTTCTTGGTGTCTAATATAAGATAGGACATGGGGGGAGGAGGTGCGCAGTGCTGTACCCCACCTGTACAGACCGGGGTGTCACTGGTAAGTGCACAGCACCAGGTCACCCATTTATGGGGGGTCAGCAAGGGGGCTCTGTGATCTGTGTCTAATCCCTACCAATAGAGAGCGCCCCACAATTCTCACTGATAGGGGGAAGAAGGGAATTGGGGTGACTCTCCTCGATGATGTCCAGCACCTTTAATAAAGGATTATTTTCTCTGCTGTTCCTCATTGCCATTTGTCTCCTTTCTTCCTCCAGGACATCACATCCATCACAGTGTCCTGATCCCTATAAGGAATCCGACCGCTCATCCATATCCTACAGATGGAGAATCCAGAGAAGAGAAAGACACAGATCCCCCAGGATTCCCCCTCAGCCATCGCTTCCTGTCCTGACCTGGAGAAGCTGAGGCTGATGACTACTATACGAGCGCCAGGTTCTCCATCACTGCCTCACGTCTCTGCCTTCTTCTCCCACCCAGAAGATGAGGCACTGACCTGGGATTCCTCCTCAGACTAATGATTACATTGTATAGTAAGACGTCATGGAGGCTCCGCTGTTACTGTATATTGTCCAGACTGTGGGAAATCCCCCATCATGGAGAGATGGGAACAGCTCTGATGTGATCTGTCATTTAGGGTCCAAGTGGGATTAAACGTTGTCTTTCCATCTGATGTGTGAGTGACGTGTGTTATATCATCTATATCTATATCTGCCAGAGAGCGGATAGAAAGGGATGTGACAACTAGGACACTATTGTTTAGGCCACTTTTCTTACCACAAATATATAAAAATTGAGGTTGCAGAGGTCACGCCCTTTCACATCTCACTCACCTTATCAAGAAAAAA